>NC_064851.1:34499060-34826072 GCF_024139225.1 Suncus etruscus | reverse complement strand
TCAGAGTTGGTTGGAAGACTATCCTTCAAGCAATCACTTCACTGAAAAAGCATTGGGTGGTCATAATAATATCAAATGACATAGGCTTCAGGTTTTAAAATGTTATGAGACAGAGAAGGTAATTTCTTATTAATCAAGAAATATATACATCAAAAAGAGATCACATTCCTAAATTTATAGGCATCCAATGAGGAGCCAAAATAATTCTTAAACAACTGCTAATAGACTTGAAGGAAAACAACAATAGCAACAAAATTGTTGTGGGAGATTTTGCACTATTCTGTCACCTCTTGATAGATCAATGAGGCTGAAATTTAAAAAGGATATAGTAGCTTTGAGGGAAGAAATGGAAGAGAAGGGCTTAGTAATTATATATAGGACTCTTTAACCCCCCAAATCTGAATATACTCTCTTCTTCAATACACATGGGATGTTCTCCAGATAAAACACATAAGAGGTCATAAAATATACCTCCAAAATATCAAGAGCATAGACATTGTATCAACTATTTTCTCAGATCCTGGTGTCCTGAAAATAGCAGTGAATTACAAACAGAAATAGAGAAATAACTTTAAGACACTAAAAAAAATTTAATCAGTAGTCAGAGAGAAAATCAAAAAGAAAATCAAAAAAATCCTAGAAACCAATTAAAATGAAAACATGAATTATCAAATTTGTGGAACACAGTCAATAATGATATTAAGAGGAAAAATTGTAGCTTTATAAAGATTTTTTAGGAAGGAAGAAAAGTCTCTCTCTATATACATGATTTAATAGAACAAATTAAGAAACTGAAAAAGAACAGCAGGCAAGAGGAAGTAAATAATAAAACATAGATCAGAAATGAATGAACTGGACACCCAAAAATAATCAAAAAAATCAATGAAAGCAAGAGTTAGTTCCTTGAAAAATATGAATAAGATCAATAAATCATAAGCAATACTCACAAAGAAAGAGAAAAACTTAATAAATCAAATCAGAAGTGAAAGGGAGAAGTTATAACAGATACTACAGGAATTCATAAGGTAATCAAAGATTACTTTGATAATCTATATGCCACAAAATGAAAGAAACTGGTATAAATGTGTTAATACTTAGACTCCTATAACCTCCCAAAGTTGAATCAAGATGATGTAGAATACCTGAGTGGAATACCTATCACTAAAATCTAAATTGAAATGATAATCAAAAGGCTTCCTAAAAACAACCCAAGATTCACATAGATTCTCTAATAAATTGTTTCTATTTTTAAAGAGGACCTACTGCCCATCCTTTTCAGGATCTGCTAGGAAACTGAATAGAGAAAAACACACCCAAACAATTTCTATGAAGCTAACTGATAACAAAAGCAGACAAAGGCAATACACACACACACACACACACACACACACACACAAAGATAATGACATCTTTGAGAAACATAGATGCAAGTAGCCTTAACAAAATACTAGTAAATAGATTGCAACACTTCATCAAGACCAAGTAGGATTCATCCCAGAGATACAAGAATAGTTTAATATATGCAAGCCAATTAATATGCCATATAAATAAAAGAAATGTATCAGATGTAAATCATGTATCATAGAATAGATGGAAGAAAGCATTGATAAGGTCCAGAATCTATTCATGATAAAACTCTCAACAAGATGTGAAAGTCCTATACCATGAAAATTTCAAAACACTTAAGAAAAAAGTATTGAATTATGAAGACCAAAGAAAATTGTAAAATATTCTTACTTATGGATTGGAAGAATCAATATTATCAAAATGATCATCTTACCTAAACTACTATATAGATTCAATGCAATCCCTATTAAAATTCAAACATTCTTCAAGAATTTAGAGCAATCAATTATAAAGTTTGTGAGGAACCAAAAAAAGACCTAGGATAGCCAAATCCATATTGAAAAACAAGAAACTGGAAGGAATCTCGTTGTCTAGCTGAAGCTCTACTACAAAGTCATAGTGATCAAAGCAGCATGGTACTAAAACAAAGACTTTCAGACCAATGGGTAAGAATAAGATATCCAATGACAAACCCCCCAAATATAGGAGCAAGTAATCTTTGACAAAGGAGCCAAGAACTTGGAATGAATAAAAGTCTCTTTTTTTGTGCTAGAATAGATAACCACATGTAATAAATTATAGATCAAGCCATATCTCACTCCTTACACAAAAGACAATTTAAGGGGTCAGAACGAAAGCACAATGGTAAGACATTTGCCTTTCATGCAGCTGACTCAGGACGGACCTGAATTCAATTCCCAGGGTCCCATATGGTTCCCCAAGCCAGGAGTGATTTCTGAGCGCATAGCCAGGAGTAACCCCTGAGCACTGCTGAATGTGGCCCAAAAAATCAAAACAGACTGTTGTGTATGTAAACATTTTATGGGATTATTATTTTACTGACCCTACCCTGATCGGTGATTGTGCCCTACACTAGGGTGTGACCTGGCATTCTGCCTCACCCTAGGGTGGTACTTGGTTCTGCTTCCACCATTGGGTGGTATCTGATCCCCCCATTGGGTGGTACCTGATTCTGGGGTATAAAAACAAGGGTCTGTGGAAGGTGAGGGGCTTTTGGCTGGAACTGATGCTGAGGCTTTGGACTTCAGTCTTGTCCATCGAATAAAGCTAATATTTCCACAAGTCTGACTGTCTGTGAGCTGTTTACCCACCGCTTCACCTCAGAACCGCTGGCTGAACAGGGTGGCAGGTGCGTGCTCCGAGCTGGAGGGGAAAGACCTCATCCTCCATCCCTCCATCAGTCAACCTCTTCAGAGGCTGACTTGCAATACAGACCAAAAAAAAAAAGACTTAGACCTCGAAGAAGGCTTGATGATAGAATACCAATGGCAAAAGCAATGACATCCAATCTGATCAAATAGGATTACATTAAACTAAAATGTTTCTGTATGGCAAAATAAATATGAACTAAAACTAGAATGTCTTCTAATTGAAGAGCTGTTTTGCTCTTAATACATCAGATAACTTTTTGATATTTAGGGTATACAAAGTACTACAAAGGTTAAGTCCAAAAAATCTAAAAACCTCATCAAATAATGGGGAGATGAAAATAACAGACATTTCTCTGAGGAAGACCAACAGATGGTCAACACACACATGAAAAATACTCATTATCATTAATCATTAGGGAAATCCAAACCAAGACAATAATAAGATACCACCTTACACCACTGAAGATGGCACATATCAAAAATAATGGGAACAATCTCTACTGGCCGGGACGTGGTGAAAAAGGAACCTTCATCCACTGCTGGTTGGAATGCTGCCTGGTCCAACCCCTATAGAAAACATTATGGAGAGTTCTTAGTAAACTCAAAATTAAGCTACTATATGACCCAACAATCCATCTTTTGGGTATCTATTCCCAGGACAGAAAAATATTTATTCAAAAGAATGGATGCCCACTAATATTCATTGTAGCACTTAATACAATAGCCAAAATTGGAATCAAACTAAATGTCCAACAATAGACAAGTGGATCATGAAGATGTGGTGTATATATACATATAAACATATTGTATATGTATATATATATATATATATATATACACCACATATATATACACACAATGCAATACTACATAGCTGTTAGGAGTGAGAAATTTGCATCTAGATGGATAGAAGTGAAAGATATGTTAAAGGAAGTAAGCCAGAAAAAGGATAAAACAGGATATGACTTATATGTGGAATTTAGAATAACTTAATGAAAAAATGCACTGATATAAATGGAAGTTGTCTTGAACACCCTTTGCCCCAGAGTATAGCAAGATGAATGAAAAAAACTGAGAGGAAGAGGAAAAACAAAAATATAAAAAGATGAGGGACAGGGGCAGAGATCTCAAGTGCATTGGGTATGTTAATAAAGGAAAGAACTAAATATCCTAGCCAAAGGCAACAGCAAGGAAATCAAGTGACCCAAACTTTAACAATCTGAACTTAGGAGCCTGAATGATAGCACAGCAGTAGGGCATTTGCCTTGCATGCAGCCAACCCAAGAGAGACCTGGGTTCAATATCCTGACATCCCATATGGTTACCAGAGCCTTCCAGAACTGTATTCTGAGTGCAGAGCCTGGAGTAAACCTGAGTACCTATGGATGTAGTAGAAAAGAAAGATAATGAAAGAGAGAAAGAAAGAAAGAAAGAAAGAAAGAAAGAAAGAAAGAAAGAAAGAAAGAAAGAAAGAAAAAAAAAAAAAGAAAGAAAGAAAGAAAAAAAGAAAGAAAGAAAAGAAAGAAAGAAGAAAGAAAGAAAGAAAGAAAGAAAAGAAAGAAAGAAGAAAGAAAAAGAAAGAAGAAAGAAGAAAAAGAAGAAAGAAAGAAAGAAGAAAAAGAAAGAAAGAAAGAAAGAAAAGAAGAAAGAAAGAAGAAAAAGAGAAAGAAGAAAGAAAAAGATGAAAAAGAAAGAAGAAAAAGAAAGAGAAAGAAAGAAAGAAAGAAAGAAAGAAAGAAGAAAAAGAGAAAGAAGAAAGAAAAAGATGAAAAAGAAAGAAGAAAAAGAAAGAGAAAGAAAGAAAGAAGAAAGAAAGAAAGAAGAAAGAAAGAAAGAAAGAAAGAAAAGAAAGAAGAAAAAGAAAGAAAGAAAGAAAGAAAGAAAGAAAGAAAGAAAGAAAGAAAGAAAGAAAGAAAGAAAGAAAGAAAGAAAGAAAGAAAGAAAGAAAGAAAGAAAGAAAGAAAGAAAGAAAGAAAGAAAGAGAAAAAAGGAAAGAAAACAATCTAAACTTAAAATGGGCCTGTTGTTTTGGCAGGATAAGGGAAGGGAGGCGGAGGGGCAGGTATGGATGTACTTAGAGAACTTTGGTGGAGAGAGATGGACACTGGTGGCTGGACTGACCCTGATTCATTGTATGTTTGAAACCCAACTATGAAGGACTTAGCAAATCACAATGGTTTCAATAAAATAAAAATTTAAAAAATAAAGTGAAGAACAATAAAATAAAATAAAATAAATAAATAAAACTTTCAACAAGATGAGAACTAAAGAACCTTCTCAATGTAGTCAAAGCCATTCACCACAGGCATTGGCAAATATCATACTCAAATGGGGAAAAGTTAAATTCTCTTTGATTAGATGCAAGATAAGGTTGTCCCTCTCAATCCTTTTATTTAATATAGTACTAGAAGTACTTACCATAACAATTAGAGAAGAAAAAGATGTCAAGGACATCCAGATAAAAAAGGAAAAAGGCAAGTTGTTACTGGTTTTAGATGACATATTACAATAAAAAGTTTTAAAAACTCTACAAAAAGCTACTAGAAAAATAGACTTGTAAAGTGTCAAACTGCAAAATTAATATTAAAATCCATAATTTCTATGCATAAACATTCTATAAAATGTTTCTATGTATAAAAATTCTATAAAAATTTTCATTCACAATTGTGCCTTTGAAGATCAAGTACTATAGAGTCAATTTAACTAAAGAAGTGAAATCCTTATATAAAGAAAATTACAAAACATTACTTTAAGAAATAAAAGAGCAAAGAAGGAAATAAAAAATATATATATCCTGCTCATGGATTGGGAAGATTAACATAATTAAAATTGCAATGCTTTCCAAAACACTGTAAAAATTTAATGCAATCCATATAAAGATACCCTCATATTTTTCATAGAAATAGATCAAGCACTCCTAATTTCGTAAGAAATAATAAACCTTCACAAGTAGCTTAAGCAATTCTTGGGAAAAAGAAGACATCACTTTCCTAAACTTCAAATTAATAGAAAATAGTGATCATTAAAATAGCATGGTATTAGAATATGGACAGACCATCAGATCAAGGAAATAGGCTTGACTTTTCTAAGACTGATGCTAAGGAATATGACCAATTAATCTTTGATAAAAGAGCAAGAGTTACAAAGTGAAGCAAGGAAAGTTTCTTTAAGTGTTGGTGGGAAAACTTCTCAACTACATGCAAAAAAAAAGTGATTTCAGACTTCTCTTTAACACTGTGCACAAAAGTCAAATAAAAATTGTTTAAAGATCTTGAAATCAGCCCCTGAAATCATAAGATATGTAGAGAAAAATACAAGCAGAACCCTCCATCCCATTGAAGCTAAAGGCATCTTCAAAGAAGAAACACTGCTGGCCAAGCCAGTGAAAGCAAAATAAACAAATAGGACATACTTAAGTATCTTTTGCACCTCAAAGGAAATAGTGAATTGCATACAAAGACTACACTGAGAATGGAGAAAATATTCACCTGATACCCATCTAATAAGGAGCTAATATCTACCGTATACAAGTCACTTGTAGAACTCAGCAAGAAAAATAATTTAACCCCATCCAAAAATGGGGATGTAGTAATGAATAGTAATGAACAGAAATTTTCTTGAAGAAGTAATACAGGTGGCTAAAGGGCACAAGAAAAATGCTCCCCATCATTAATTATCAGGGAGATGGAAACTGAAACGAGATATCCTCCTCACACCACAGATAGTTGATTACTCTGGACAGGAATTGGGTAATTGGGTGCTGCAAGGAGATAAAGTTATACTTGATACCCCTCAGTAAACCCCCTATCTCTGAGAGAGAGAGAGAGAGAGAGAGAGAGAGAGAGAGAGAGAGAGAGAGAGAGAGAGAGAGAGAGAGAGAGAGAGAGAGAGAGAGAGAGAGAGAGAGAGAGAGAAGTAAAAAAGCTTTCCACAGAGGCAGGTAGTAGAGGGTGGGTAGGAGAGAAGAGTGCATCAGGAAGAATGTGAGGGAAACTGTTGACATTGGTGGAAGGAAGTGTACATTATTGAAAGATGTACATTGTATGACTGTAACTCAATCATGAACAACTTTATCTGTGGAAAAAATCCATTATAAACTATCTTGTACCCATAATGTTTAAATAAAAAATATTTTTTCAAATAAGTCTCTCCACCTATTACTATATGTTTGGTTAGGTCAATTTTGTTAAGTATAAAAATCTTGAAAATGAACATCACAGCACACAGAATATATCCATTCCTCCATTTTTGCTGCTCCACTTTACAATTCCACCTTTACCTATTTTATAGACATGAAATGTTTATTTACTTAGAAAAATAGGGATCTTTATCTAGGAAAAAAACTGAAAACTTTCTGTCCCATAAGCAGAAAGAGGTTCAGGGAAGGACAGTAGAGAAACTTGGGACATTGGCGGTGGTAAAAATACACTGGTGATGGGTATTGTACATTCCATGACTGAAACTCAATCATGAATAATTTTGTATCTGTGAATCAAATGACCAACTGAATTATGAACAACCTTGTATCCATGATGTTTAAATGCAATGTAATATAAAGCAGAAGCTTGAAAACAATACAGTCAGACCTATTATCTAAATTCTTTAGATAAGTCATTTTATTCTAAATTTATAATTTAGATGATCAGATAACCTATTGCTGAATTTTTTAGCATCTAGATTAGCAATAGTGCTTTTATTTCCTATTTCCATCTATGTTTACCTAGGCTGTTTGTGTGAGTGTGTGTTTGTGTGTGTGTGTGTGTGTGTGTGTGTGTGTGTGTTTTAATTTTTGAGCCACACCCAGCAGCACTCAGGGGTTAATCTTGGCTTTGCGCTCAGAAATTGCTCCTGGCAGGCTCGGAGAGCATATGGAATGCCGGGATGAACCCAGCTCTGTCCTGGGTTGGCCATGTGCAAGGAAAATGCCCTACTGCTGTGCTATCACTCCAGTCCAGAGTAAATTCTTTTTTTCTTTTTTTTGGGGGGGGGGGAGGGGGGCACACCCAGTGACGCTCAGGGTTACTCCTGGCTATGTGCTCAGAAATCACTCCTGACTTGGGAGACCATCTGGGACTCGGGGGGAATCGAACAGTTGTCCATCCTAGGCTAGCGCTGGCAAGGCAGACAGCTTGGCCCTCCGCGCCATCGCTTAAGGCCCCACAGAGCAAATTCTTAATATCTACAGCAAGTGCTTAATCATAAACTTTATATAAGATTCACGAGAATAGAGAGCATACTAAGTATTTTAACAGCAGTAGGTCCTAGAAATTCAGAAATCCCCTTTAAATACTTGCTGAATAAATTAATATAGTGTACATATATATGTCTATGAATATAGCATATCACATACTTATACTAAATTAAAATGTAATCGACTGACATAAATATTATAATTTGGGTGTAGTACTAACTTGAAAAAATAATGGCATTTGGAAAACTTTTGCAGAAGTTTATCTGTTGTTTTTATTTGTTTGTTTGGGGGGACACATCTAGAGGTATTCAGTACTTTGTCCTGGTTTTGTGTCCAGGGGTCATTCCTGGCATGACTAAAAAGACCATATGGGTTTATAGAATTGAACTCAAGTTGCATGCAAAGAAGTAACTTTTGGGGGGTTTATTTTTTGTTTGTTTGTTTTTTTGTTTTTTGTTTTTTTTTTTTTTTGGAGGGGGCATTCCCTGAGGGTTTCAGGAGTTACTCAGGCTCTGCACTCAGAAATCACTCTTGGCAGGCTCAGGGGATCATAGGGTATGCCAGGGATCAAACCTGGGTCACCCCAGGTCATTAGAGTTCAAGACAAATGCCCTACCCTGTGCTATCACTCTGGCACTGCAAAGAAGGAATGCAAATGGTGGGTAATATTGAAGTTATTTGATAGAAGTAATTCGATATAGTTCCTTTACAACATAATGTTAACTTTTTTTAAAACTTTTTTTAATTTTTTTTTTTTTGTTTTTTTCAGACCACACCCATATGATGCTCAGGGGTTACTCCTGGCTAAGCGCTCAGAAATTGCCCCTGGCTTGGGGGGACCATATGGGACGCCGGGGGAACAAACCGTGGTCACGATCTTTCCTTGGCTAGCGCTTGCAAGGCAGACACACCTTACCTCTAGCGCCACCTCGCTGGCCCCATAATGTTAACTTTTATTTTGATATTTATCTTGCCTATAAGATACAAGTAAATACATAAATCTTTATAAGCATTGTATACGATTAGGAAATATGCTAAATATAATTAGTATTTTCAATAGTAGATATCAGTACATGTTAAGATGCATTGCTGATTGGGTATAGATTATGCCATATTGATTAAAAACTAAGACATTGCCAACACCAGTTAGCAAATAAAAGACACATCTAAAATTGCCCTTAAAAGATAAGCTGTAGTATAATAAAGCACTTTGAAATTTAGCAAAACTAAAGATAAAAGAAAGATAAAAGAAGACACTATGTCAATCTAATAATTGACTGTTATGTCATCTACATTTCTTTATACAAAAATCATGCTTGTAAAATATTTGCTAAAGGCCATTTGATTTTCCTCATATGTGAAAATAAGATCAAACTATAATGAACATTTAATTTCTAATAAACTTTCTTGGGGGTATGTTTTAGACTCTTTAATACATTTCTACTAGGTGTTGGTTTTAGATCTTTGAGTTTAAGTGACAGAAAATTAAACCTTCTATATTTTAATATGTTAAAATAACTTCCTTTTGTTTAATGTTTGACTTATTGATATAAATACATATTACAATAAATCTAGAGGTTTATATCTGGAAACATCTCACTTATAAAGTTAATTGACAATTATTTACTGCTTTATAAAGAAAAGATTTTTAAAGGAAGAAACTATATACAATTTCAAAATATATTGTTCACTATTTTTCAGTTTATATCTTAAGGTATGAAAATATATTTGCATTTTATAAGCATAATTACTTGGGCACCTAATAATAAGGTCATTGATACCTGGAAATGAGACCGATCCATACTGATATACGTATGATTCACATGTGCTCTGCTTTTATTGTTGGTTTTTAGGGGCCACACCCATCAACAGTCAGGGGTTTCTCTTGGTTCTGTGCTCTGAAATCACTTGAACCTGGGTCCATCCCAGGTCATTCACGTGCAAGGCAAATGCCCTACAGCTGTGCTGTACTCAGGCCCCCAAATTACTCTGATTTTTTCATGCATTTTAAACTTTATAGAGGTTAAGATAGATGTTTAGATTAATATTAATTGAGTGGTGGAATCCGAACGCAGAGGTGATTTTAAGTTGAATATATAGAAACAATTGAAAACATATTTATAGATATTGACTACTAATAGCAGGGAACTACACTATCTTTCCCCCTTTCCCCACACCATTAGTATACTTACTCTGCCCCAAGTTTCAATGAAAATTGGAGAAGTTAAACTACTTGAAGTGAGAGCAATTAGGTGAGGATAACACCTACCTGGATGTAGGTAGCCTTGGCAAACCAGCAGTATAGATTTTTGGGTTTTTTGTTTGTTTGTTTGTTTGTTTGTTTTTGGATAAAAGATTGATTTTGTACTTGATACCCTAAAGATGGGGCTAAAGTTAAATTTGAAAAATACGATCATTTAAGTCTCTTCATTAAAGTGTTTATCTTCATTATGCTTGAAAAAAAAAACACTAGTCTAACTCTCTCTCCTCTCTTTCTCTCTTTTTCCCTCTCTCCCCTCTCCTCTCTCTCTTTTCCTCTCTCTCCCCCCTCTTTTTCTGTTTTCTCTTTCTTTTCTCTCCTCTCTTTTTTTGTTTTAGGTTTCAGGCCACACAGGACCGCGCTCAGGGGTTACTCCTAACTCTATGCTCAAAAGTTGCTCCTGGCATTTTCCTGAGACCATATGGGTTGCCGGGTATCAAAACCAGGTCCTCTGCGATCAGCTGCGTGCAAGGGAACATTTCCGGCTGTGCTGGTGGGTCATCTGGATGCTGGGATTGAACCTGGGTCAGCTGCATGCAAGATCAATTTCCTGAATTCTACCAACATGGACTTCCTCAAGACAATCCAAGACCTAAAAAAAGCTGAAAAAAAAAACCCAAAACTAGTCTAATCATTGGAACTTAAATATGCCTACCTTTGTTTTATTACGGCCTTTTTGGTAACTTCTGTAACTGATCCTCCTTTCTTATTTCAATTTTTGTGTTCAATAGCTGTTACAAGTTGACATCTAACCTAACTCAGTAATCTAGTTTTCCTAGTCTCTACTACATATGTATATGGAAGGTCTGTGTTTTTAATTAGTACTCTTTTAACTTTATCACTATATTAAAACTTATCAGTATATATAAAATCAGTATATTAAAATAAAACTCATCTTATTATTTGTCCTATATTTGAATAATCCACATTATTCAAATAACTTGGAATAACCTGTTATAGGATGGTATGTTTGTGCCCAAACAGCACCATAGGAAAGAAACTGAATAAATAAATGTTTTGTACTCACTATTTTTATTTTCTCCACTGGTCAAATTCATCCTGAAGTTAGAAAACATTATACTGAGGCAGTTTGTTATTAAGAAAGAACAAAGTAGAGAAAGACCCAAATGAAGTTAAAGAAACCAGTAGATGACATTGAGCAGAGGGGTTTGAAAATTACCATCCATCACAACATTAAGAAAGGAGACAAAGGAAATATACAATAGCCAAAGAAAAGCAATTTATTAATCAAGTATTTATTTATCAAGTTTATAAGTAAACAAAACAAAACTAAACAAAAAAGTCATTATGCTCTAACTGGATGTAACAATAGGACTTAAGCTAAAAAACATACCGGATAAAAATCTGAACAAATGGGGGCCTGAGCAGTGGTGTAAGCAGTAAGGCAACTGCCTTGCACGTGCTAGCCTAGGACAGAGCACAGTTCAATTCCCCAGCATCCCATATGGTCCCTCAAGCCAGGAGCGATTTCTAAGCACATAGCCAGCAGTAACCCCTGAGAGTCGTTGGGTGTGGACAAACAAACAAACAAACAAACAAAAACCCTGAACAAATGGATGGAAAGGAAAATAACAATTATAATACAACTGCTATGTATAAGAACACTGTTCTAGATATTTTTCAGTATTTTATCTTTTTTTTTTTTTTTTTTTTTGGTTTTTGGACCATACCTGTTTGATGCTCAAGGGTTACTCCTGGCTATGCGCTCAGAAATTGCTCCTGGCTTGGGGGGACCATATGGGACGCCGGGGATCGAACTGCTGTCCATCCTACACTAGTGCTTGCAAGGCAGACACCTTACCTCTAGTGTCACCTCTCTGGCCCCAGTATTTTATCTTTTAATGTGTATAATTTGACAATGAAAAAGTTCTGATCATAAAATTCTAAGATATGGGATTCTAAGTGGAATCCTTTCCTTTCCTTCTATCCTTATTAAAGAGGACACATGTATATTACCACTTAATTTTCATCATATTATTTAACCACCATAAAAAAAGGGAGCCAAAGTTCTTTTTGGTTAGGTCTAGCCAGGTAATGAATCATGGCTTTGAGATTTTTCGTGCCTAAAAAGAATAGACCCAAATTTACAATCTCTATCCAGAAACTTTTGCAGCTCCTTGTCTCACCAGGATCTCCTGAGATAATGATTAGACAATTGTGCTGTTTTGCATGCCAAGTCATCATCTTCTAGATCTCCCATTCTCTCCTGTCAAAAGGAGTCATAGAAAATAAGTTAAGAACATAGTTTCAGATTACATATGGAATCCATTAGACTCTTCTACTTGGACCTAAAAAAATAATAACTCTCCTTTTCTTCCAACTTAAAATTGGCTTTTTGAAATCCCACTCTTTCAAAGCTATTTTCAGAAAGTTTACATTGTAGCCATGGTAGCATATATTTGTCTCATTAAATTCTTTATCAACAAAAATTTTACGTAATTTTTTACTTTGACTTTATAGTTTTCCTTGGAGTTTTCCCTACATAACCATAATACACTTTGAGATTTAATAATGACAGGAACATTTAGAGGGTGTCATTTCATGGACTAAAGATTCAGATACAGTTAATTTCATAAAGCCTACCCAATAGAAGAAAGATGTAGGTACTATTATTAGTCCTATTGCAAGGCTAAGTAACAGAGACATAGAATAAGCAATTTTCCATTGTTCCCAAGACAGGAAGTTTTATATACGTTTTCAATCTGGGCATTTTTGGCCCCACATTCCTGGATGTTTAATCAAAGTTCCCTGTTATTTCGCATTGTTTTAAGTTACATCTGGTTCCTCCACCCCCATGCACCCTCAATATTTTCCAAGCAACAGACACGTAAATTGACTTCCTTTTCTTTTCTCTGATAGCTACATTTTCTTATTCATTCTTATTTATTTCTTATTCTCCCCTTATTCTTTTTCTAGTTACATATAACACATCTCCAAGTATTTTGGAAATATTAAAAGCATTTCTCAACACAGCCAAATTGTCTACAA
The DNA here is from genome assembly GCF_024139225.1 of Suncus etruscus. Lineage (NCBI taxonomy): Eukaryota > Metazoa > Chordata > Mammalia > Eulipotyphla > Soricidae > Suncus > Suncus etruscus. The sequence goes on along the minus strand of NC_064851.1, from coordinate 34,812,874 downwards.
CTTTCCCTGATATGCCAACTAGTCAATCGACCTTGTCAAGCTATCATGTTATGTTAAAATTTGTCAGTATTGCAAAACCACATCAGTAAAATTGCACATGCAGCCAAATAGCTGCTAAGCATTAGTTCATGAAGTGTTTTGTCACTTCTGGCCAGGTAATGGTCAATGAGAGAAATAATAAAGAACAAAATGTACCAACTCTGATGTCTACATCAGTGACATGAAATTAAAACGAAAAATATATTTGAATCTTAGAAACACAAAGGAGACTGGTTTCAATAAGGAAAAAAGGCTAGCTTTCTTTACTAATAATTAAAGAGTCCTGCATGGAATTTGAGAATGAAAGGAAAATTTATTTTATTTAAAATTTTAGTATAATAATGTTTTCAGTTTAATAATGTTGAAATAGTGAGTAACCAAACTCAGATGTGAGAAAAATAGCTTCAAAAATAGCAGACAAAAGAAAATGAAAGATTTTCAGATGCCGATATTTAATAGATTCACTTTGATATAGAAAGTAACATGAAGCTTCTATGTGTCTATATTTATTTTATAGTCAACGTAAGGGGTCTAAAAGATGTTTCTCCTATGGCACTGATTAGGATTATTGTTTTAGAATATGTCTAGATCTATATGTATATTTTTATGCATTCTCATCTTTTTTCTCAAATGTATCAGAAAATATCTTTTGGTCATTTCTCATGTTTTATCATATTTAATTTGTCTAAGTATTCACAGGACTGTGGGACAGCTAGAGTTACTAAGAAGCTGGCAATATAAATTTTGCAGCGACCCTGACATTGATTTAAAATGCATTTCATTCTGATGAAAGCTCATGGATTCACAGTCCCTGAGACTGAAGTTCTCTAGTTCTTCACTGAACAAAGAGCACCCAGGAAACTGTGATGTCCCACAAACTTGCTTTAGCTGTGAGGTGACACTCATCATAAAGAAGCATGTTGGGAGTTATAGCTGAAGGAACTGGATTATTAGAAAGTCACAAACAGAGTGAGTGAGAAATGGCTGCAGGTGGGGGTTTCCAGGCAGAGTGCTGACTGCTCTACCTGCAGAATCTCCACCGGGCTGTGCTTCTTCTGAGGAACTGAGCACCGGAAGGGAGCCCTGTCCTACCCTTCTCTGTCTTTCCTGAACTCTGGAAGCTCTCCTCAGAGCCCTGGGAAGCGAACCCCAAAGAAACTACATTCGGAAGCTACCCAGCGAGCCAGTGAGTGAGTGAGAAATGGCTGCAGGTGGGGGTTTCCAGGCAGAGTGCTGACTGCTCTACCTGCAGAATCTCCACCGGGCTGTGCTTCTTCTGAGGAACTGAGCACCGGAAGGGAGCCCTGTCCTACCCTTCTCTGTCTTTCCTTAACTCTGGAAGCTCTCCTCAGAGCCCTGGGAAGTGAACCCCAAAGAAACTACATTCGGGAGCTACCCAGCGAGCCAGTGAGTGAGTGAGAAAAGGCTGCAGGTGGGGGTTTCCAGGCAGAGTGCTGACTGCTCTACCTGCAGAATCTCCACCGGGCTGTGCTTCTTCTGAGGAACTGAGCACCGGAAGGGAGCCCTGTCCTACCCTTCTCTGTCTTTCCTGAACTCTGGAAGCTCTCCTCAGAGCCCTGGGAAGCTAACTCCAAAGAAATTACATTCGGGAAGAGATAACAATGCTATCTGGGCAAAAGCCGGATCCCTGTGTGTGACACCAGGCGGGGAAAATCCGCGAAAGTACACCGGCCCAGTGGGGCTCAACTGTGAAAGACTGTGAGTGTGACCTGTCTATGTCTGTCTACTGTCCTCTTGCGTGAAACTCTTGCGAGTGGGGCAAAAAGAGGCTCAGAGGAGCACGGCCACTCCGCTTTGCTACGCGGCCGTGCACTCTTTCTAAGGAAAGAACTCCATTGCAACAAGAAGGAAAAATCACAATAAGAACGGCGCTATATCACAGAAGCAAACATTTCTCTCTGGACTGTCTTCTCTGTTGCATGCTCGGGCCTAAGATTTGACCCAGTGTGAGGCTTCATCCACGGAGGACTCCCCTCCCTTAGAGGCAAGTCAGCCAATCCAGAAAGGGAGGAGCCAGAGGAGTGTGCTGCCTACATCATATAGACAATGAATACCACCACAACACGTAGAAAAACCCACAATACAAGTGTGACAATGGGGAAACAACGCAGGCCAGCATCAGACATAGAGAATGAAGATGACAATTCTGAGGACCAGATAATGACTGAACAACTAATCAACCTCTCAGATAAGGACTTTAGACTAGCAATATGGAAGGTGCTCAACAGACTCCAAGAAACCATGGATCGAGTTGAACAGAACACTAATAAGAACCAAGAAAATATGAAGGCAGAAATGACAAAACTCCAAACTGAAATAACATGTCAACTAACAGGACTGAAAAAAGTCAGTAAACGAAGTGAATGACAAAATGGATAAGCTCTGGGACAGGGTATCAGAAGCTGAGAATAGACTTGGTGCTGTGGAAGATGAGATACATAACAATTCCATACAGCAGGAGAGATTGGACAAAAAACTTAAAGCAAATGAGCAGACAATGGAAAAATTAGTCAAAGAATGGGAACAGACGAAAATAGAAGTCTATGATAAGATCAACAGAAACAACTTAAGAATCATTGGAGTCCCAGAGACCCAGGAAGAAAATTTCCAGGAAGAATCAATGGTCAAGAACATCATTAAAGAGAAACTTCCAGAGCTAAAGAATATATGTGATCAAATCCTGCATGCCCGAAGAGTACCAACCAAAAGAGACCCAGAAAAACCACCCCAAGACACATCCTAGTCACAATGACAAATCCCACAGATAGAGACAGAATTCTGAAAACAGCAAGATCAAAAGGGGAAATCATGTTCAAGCAAGCTTCCCTGAGATTTACAGCAGACCTGTCACCAGAAACACTCAATGCCAGAAAGCAGTGGTGGGATATTGTGACAAGACTGAATGAAATGAATGCTTCACCCAGAATACTATACCCAGCAAAACTCACTTTCCGGTTTGATGGAAGAATACATGGTTTCACAGACAAAAAACAGCTCAGAAACTTCACAGACACAAAACCAGTCTTAAGAGAAAAACTGAAAGACCTAATCTAAGACAAGACTACCCAAAAGACACACCAAATTTTGAAATAAAGATGGCGTTAAATCCCAGGACAATTCTTTCTCTCAACGTCAATGGACTAAATGCACCAGTTAAGAGACACAGAGTGGCTAAATGGATCAAAAAACTCAATCCAACCTTCTGCTGCCTACAAGAAACGCACCTGAATAGTCAGAACAAACATAGACACAAAATAAAAGGCTGGAGAAAAGTTATCCAAGCAAACAACACCCATAAAAAAGCTGGAGTGGCCATACTAATATCAGATAATGCAAACTTTATACTCAGGAAGGTTGTAAGGGACAAAGATGGACATTTTATATTAATCAAGGGGTACGTAGAGCAGGAAGAATTCACTCTCCTAAACATATATGCACCGAATGAGGGGCCAGCAAAATATTTAATACAACTGTTGACAAATCTGAAAAATAATATCAACAACAACACAATAATTGTGGGGGACCTTAACACGGCTTTGTCAACACTGGACAGGTCAACCAGACTGAAACCCAACAAGAATATACTAGACCTGAGGAGAGAAATGGAAGAAAGAGGCCTAGTGGATATATATAGGACACTCCATCCCCAGAAACCTGGATACACATTCTTCTCCAATGTACATGGGACATTCTCCAGGATAGACTACATGCTGGCACATAAAACATACCTCCATAAGATCAAGAGGATAGAAATTTTGCAGACTACCTTCGCTGACCACAAGGCTCTGAAATTATTTGTGAATTCCAAAGGGACTCAGAAGAAACACTTTAACACCTGGAAGTTAAACAGCCTCATGCTCAATAACCAGTGGGTCCGAGATGAAATCAAGGAGGAAATAAAAAGGTTCCTGGAAACAAATGACAATAAAGACACAGACTCTCAGAACTTATGGGACACAGCAAAAGCAGTACTGAGAGGAAAATTTATAGCTTTGCAAGCACACATCAGGAAGGAAGAAGGAGCTTACCTGAGTAGCTTAATGACACAGCTAATAGAACTAGAAAATGCTCAACAAAAGGACCCAAGAATAGGAAGACAGAAGGAAATAACAAAGCTGAGAGCAGAAATCAATGAAGTGGAAACTCAAAAACAATCCGAAAGATCAACGAAAGCAAAAGTTGGTTCTTTGAAAAAATAAACAAGATTGATAGACCACTGGCAAACCTAACAAAGAAAGAGAGAGAGAGAAACTTGATAACTCGTATCAGGAATGAAAAAGGAGAGATCACTACTGATATGACAGAGATTCAAAGGGTAATCAGAAACTACTTTGAAAAACTCTACGCCACTAAAAATGAGAACCTGGAAGAAATGGATAAATTCTTGGACTCTCATAATCTTCCACGGTTGAAGGAAGAGGATGTAGCATATCTAAACACCCCCATCACCATTGATGAAATTAAAACAGTAATCAAATGTCTGCCGAAAAACAAAAGCCCAGGTCCAGATGGATTCACTAATGAATTCTATCAAACTTTCCAAGAGGAACTACTGCCAATCTTGGCAAGACTCTTTCATGAAATTGAACAAACAGAAACACTCCCAAATAGCTTTTATGAAGCCAACATCACCTTGATACCTAAACCAGACAGAGACGCTACCAAAAAAGAAAATTACAGACCAATATCACTGATGAATGCAGATGCAAAGATCCTCAACAAAATCCTGGCAAATAGGATTCAATGCCTCGTTAAGAAGATCATCCACTACGATCAAGTAGGTTTCATCCCAGGAATGCAAGGCTGGTTTAACATCCGTAAATCTATCAACATAATACACAACATCAATAACAAGAAAAATAAAAACCACATGATCATATCAATAGATGCAGAGAAAGCATTTGATAAGGTCCAACACCCATTCTTGATCAAAACTCTCAGCAAGATGGGAATGGAGGGAACCTTTCTCAATATAGTGAAGGCCATCTACCACAAGCCAGTGGCAAATATTATCCTCAATGGAGAAAAACTGAAAGCCTTCCCTCTAAATTCTGGCACAAGACAAGGCTGTCCTCTCTCACCACTCCTATTCAACATAGCACTGGAAGTACTTGCTATAGCGATTAGGCAAGAAAAGGATATCAAGTGAATCCAGATAGGAAAGGAAGAAGTCAAGCTCTCACTGTTTGCAGATGACATGATACTCTACTTAGAAAACCCTAAAGACTCTATCAAAAAGCTTCTAGAAACAATAGACTCATATAGCAAGGTGGCAGGCTACAAAATTAACACACAAAAATCAATGGCCTTTCTATATACCAATAGTAATAAGGATGAAATGGACATTAAGAAAACAACCCCATTCACAATAGTGCCACACAAACTCAAATATCTTGGAATCAACTTGACTAAATATGTGAAGGACCTATACAAAGAAAACTATAAAACTCTGCTCCAAGAAATAAGAGAGGACACACGGAAATGGAAACGCATACCCTGCTCATGGATTGGCAGGATTAACATCATCAAAATGTCAATACTCCCCAAGGCATTATACAGATTTAATGCCATCCCTCTAAAGATACCCATGACATTCTTCAAAGAAGTGGATCAGACACTTTTGAAATTCATTTGGAACAATAAACACCCTCGAATAGCTAAAGCAATCATTGGGAAAAAGAATATGGGAGGAATTACTTTTCCCAACTTTAAACTGTACTACAAAGCAACAGTTATCAAAACAGCATGGTATTGGAATAAGGATAGGTCCTCAGATCAGTGGAATAGGCTTGAATACTCAGAAAATGTTCCCCAGAGATACAACCATCTAATTTTTGATAAAGGAGCAGGAAATCCTAAATGGAGCAGGGAAAGCCTCTTCAACAAGTGGTGTTGGCACAATTGGATAGCCACTTGCAAAAAATTAAACTTAGACCCCCAGCTAACATCATGTACAAAGGTAAAATCCAAATGGATTAAAGACCTCGATATCAGCCCCAAAACCATAAGATATATAGAACAGCACATAGGCAAAACACTCCAGGACATTACAGGCATCTTCAAGGAGGAAACTGCACTCTCCAAGCAAGTGAAAGCAGAGATTAACAGATGGGAATATATTAAGCTGAGAAGCTTCTGCACCTCAAAGGAAATAGTGCCCAGGATACAAGAGCCACCCACTGAATGGGAGAAACTATTCACCCAATACCCATCAGATAAGGGGCTAATCTCCAAAATATACAAGGCACTGACAGAACTCTACAAGAAAAAAACATCTAACCCCATCAAAAAATGGGGAGAAGAAATGAACAGACACTTTGACAAAGAAGAAATACACATGGCCAAAAGACACATGAAAAAATGTTCCACATCACTAATCATCAGGGAGATGCAAATCAAAACAACGATGAGATACCACCTCACACCCCAGAGAATGGCACACATCACAAAGAATGAGAATAAACAGTGTTGGCGGGGATGTGGAGGGAAAGGAACTCTTATCCACTGCTGGTGGGAATGCTGTCTAGTTCAACCTTTATGGAAAGCGATATGGAGATTCCTCCAAAAACTGGAAATCGAGCTCCCATACGATCCAGCTATACCACTCCTAGGAATATACCCTAGGAACACAAAAATACAATACAAAAACCCCTTCCTTACACCTATATTCATTGCAGCTCTATTTACCATAGCAAGACTCTGGAAACAACCAAGATGCCCTTCAACAGACGAATGGCTAAAGAAACTGTGGTACATATACACAATGGAATATTATGCAGCTGTCAGGAGAGATGAAGTCATGAAATTTTCCTATACATGGATGTACATGGAATCTATTATGCTGAGTGAAATAAGTCAGAGAGAGAGAGAAAAACGCAGAATGGTCTCACTCATCTATGGGTTTTAAGAAAAATGAAAGACACCCTTGTAATAATAATTTTCAGACACAAAAGAGAAAAGAGTTGGAAGTTCCAGCTCACCTCAGGAAGCTCACCACAAAGAGTGATGAGTTTAGTTAGAGAAATAACTACATTTTGAACTGTCCTAATATTGAGAATGTACAAGGGAAATGTAGAGCCTGTTTAGGGTACAGGCAGGGGTTGGGTGGGGAGGAGGGAGATTTGGGACTTGGGTGATGGGAATGTTGCACTGGTGATGGGTGGTGTTCCTTTTATGACTGAAACCCAAACACAAACATGTATGTAATCAAGGTGTTTAAATAAAAAAAAATATGCAAAAAAAAAAAAAAAAAAAAGAAAGTCACAAACAGCTTAGGTCTAGAAATAGTAATTGGATTGTTTGTGTTGTTAGAGAAAATGCATTATCATTCATTCAAAATAATCTTTAAATTTTTACAATTTCACCCTTAATATCTTTAGATATATGTTTGATAGAAAAGATTACCTGGAAAAATAAACTTATCCATATTCAGAACTTTACAGTGATTTGCTATAAAAAATTAGGTACATTAACATTTTCTATTTATGATTTAATAAACATATATATTAAATAGAAGCTAAAATAATGCTAAACTTGTAATGACTTATCTCTAAAGCCTTTTACATATCAACAGTTTATCATGAGAGGAAAATGCTCTCTTTTGTTCCCTAGAGAAATATTTTAAAAATTGTTCTTTTGAAGGCTAGAGATGAGTAAGGTACTTGCGTTGGATATGGCTATCAATCCCCAGAAATTCATATAATTTCCTGAGTCCCTTTAGGATTGATACCTGAGTATGGAGTTAGGAGTAGTTCTTGAACCACATTTTGTTATAAAATAACAAAAGAGTAGTTCATTTTTCTATCAGTTTTTTATACATACCAGACATTAGAATTAGAAAGACAACCACGTGGTTTTCACAACACTTAGTAGAAAAAAACTTAAGTTTCTTGTATTAATGTTTATGGTTAATAAATATTATATTATTTCCTAACTCTTTCCTATTTAGTTTCAATAAATAGGGAGGAAAGAGGAGGAGTAGGAGACAAAGGGAAAGAAGGAGATAAAGACAATTAAGACTGAGCTATAAGGAGCCAACTCAGAAAAACTGGCTTCTGTAAGGTGTTATAACAAATTTGGTTTTCTATCATTCAGAAATATTCTCAAGCTATGGGTCAGACTACTTTCCTCCAAACACATTTTTTTCAGTTACTCAGATCTTTTATTAAAATAAAACTGAAGGGGAAAAATTAGCTCACAAAAGTTGTCTTATTGCCTACAAAATTCAAACCAGATGGAGAATAAGATGAGAAACACACACACACACACACACACACACACACACACATACACACACATACACACAAAGACAAAAGTGTGTGTACACTTTTGGATTTAGATCAAAATCTAAAATGCTACAGTTTTAAAGCATTTGAATTCTTGGCATTTGACATTTAATCTTGCTTTTGTTCTCAACTCACAATTCCTCCCTGCTTGAACACACTAATACACATATACACAATATACACAAACACGAAATTTTATTAAATCTACTTATGTATTTATTATATTATTATTTTATAAAAACTGTCATTTGGGACCAGAATACAGGGGTGGTCAGACTTTGTTCAATCCCATCACTGTATAGCCTTCTCATTCTAGCACTGAACTGGAATCAAAGTTGGGGTAGCTGCAAAGCCATACTGGGAATAAACTTTAACCCCCATTCATTCTACTAAGAACAAAAACAAAATTGTCATCTGTCAGCAAGTTTTATGATCCAAGACAATACACCTAAATTGCATTGAACTTCAGCCAGTTTTGTGTCACTTAATAGATTATTCTCTTTGCATTTAAATCTTAAGAAAACTATCTAAATTCTCCTTATCATGATCCATCATTTCTCAAAAGTATTCGATGTTTTCTTCAACTTACATTATAATAAAGAAGAAAAATTCAAATGGCTTAATGACATTGTAATTAAGTACCCATTTACTTTCAATAATGGGATGAGGAAAAAAAACACCTATTCTTCCATTCTCAAGGCTTATCATTTGGCTTCTTTAGACACTAAAGTAAACACGTAGAGGAATTTATTTATCTACTGGAGATGTCAGGCTTAAGAGCTTATCTTCCAATAAAAATCTATTCAATGAGACAAAATAGAAAGGGGAAAAAATAATGGGCAATTAAGGGTAATTATTTTGTTCTAAAGATAAAATAGAGAAGGAAACCAGTTTAGCCATGGAATCTTGGCATCCAAAGATGTTAGAAAATGTATGTTATTGGTAATAGATTCACAATGACCTTAACCCTATGATTACACTTTAGAATTAGCTCTAAGGACCAGTGAAAATGATAAATGAGTGTACATAGTCAAATCAAGAAAGCTGAAAATATGTTTTCTTCCTTTCTATAGAGGCAATTGAGGAAATTCTGAGTGCTAGATATTGCCATAAACTTTCTGTCAAGGATAGCATAACCACTAAGTAATTATAAATCTTCATTTAAAATAGTAATTATTTTCTTGCCTATTCCACAGATATGAAATACACATCTAGTAAATTTTTAGTTACCATATATTTATTGGCAAAGTTAATAAATCTATAATAATATGAGAATCATTATTTCTATTAGCAAATATGCAAATCCAAGAAATAAACAATATCGATCCAATTTTACTGTTAAGAATAAACTTAATGAATCAAATGTCCAAAGATTATGAATTGAAAAGCAAGGATTCTATCCCAGCAACTTTACGTGGCATATTACCCAAATAATATTAATAAGATTATGTATTCATTTAATAACAAGGAAGTGGCCTTTTCTTAAACTCTTCGTTTTAAAGTGATTAATATTTGGTGATATTAACTGCACTTATTAAGAACAATTATTCACAGTCAAGTTCTAAAATTGACTAAATTTAATTTAAATTAAAATATAACAAAAATTAGAGTAAGTTTCCTCTTTAGCATTTTACCTTATCTTATTTTCCTTTAGAAGATTAGGGAGGATCTTGCAACTTTAGTTTCTTCTTTACCCTTGAATGCTGCTAATAGTTCTTTTCTACCCATGACACTGTTCCCTCATTTATCTAAAAATGAAACTTAAAAAAATTAAAGTCTGCAACGGAAAAGGTGAAACAAGGCAACCTAAGGTCCTCCTCTGTCTTTCAAAATGTTGTTAAGGGCATTTCCGCTCTTATTCAGGATAAGATGCAAATAACCCCTTTGACCAAACTGCTATCTAATTAGACCAAGAGCACTAATAATTATTCAGTCTCCACTTACTCAATCTAGCTCTGAAAGACATGAAGGTCTGTGTTTAGAATCAACTTTTCCCTTGGGTAGATAATTGAAATGAGCCTACTTTGGCAATTCAAGCACTAAAGAGTCATAGTGATGTATGTCAGAAGATAAATATAGGGATAGCCTCTTACAAATATATATATGCAATCTGGTATTGCATGTGGATGCTCAGAATAAGTAATGTAAATTGGCCTCTCCTCATTTACATTTAAACAGGGGCTTAAGAAGGATCAGGGAGCACCATTCCGCCTGGAAAAGCTACATCCTAAAAAAAGAGAGTGACAAGGATTGTCATCTGTATTATAATCATTACCCAGTACCAGCGAGAAAGTCTCTTGTTAGGAATGAATCTGACTCTGAGGAGTCTGGATAAGATATGAGCCAAGGACTTTAATGCCAAGAATCCAAATTACATTTTTGAAAGAGGATATTGCATAAAAATAGTGATATGCTGGTAATTATGAAGAAATTATATATATTTTAACATAATTAATAATCTAAAACATCAAAATCTGAATGTGAAGTCCATCTACTTTGAATTATGCTCCTGAATTTACTATAACATTAGAAAAACATAAAGTAGAATAGTTAAATCCATATAAACTAAACATAGATCAGCTATTTGTCCATTGTGAATAGTATAAAGGAAGCACGAATTGCCTTTCATATTAAATAGATTCTAGTTAACTGCAGGGCATTTACTAAAACTAATATTAATATTATCTTAGTTAACTTTTCATATATAACAAGTGCTGGGTAAATAAACTCTGTATGAAATCTGGAATGTAATTTGTAATGAATTTGTGCTAATGATATCTAATGTGCCTAGCTAAAGTCGAAGCTTTATTGAGAATAAATGTTGCTCATTTACTTCAAAGGGAGTCACCAAACATGTGTAATTTGATGATAATTTAAGAAATAAAACAATGTTAGCTAATATAAGTATGATTTACATATTTTTAATGAAATGCAGTACATATGGTACATAGTTTTCTTAAATATTTGCTTGTTAAAAAAAGGCTTTTCAGACTCTACGGACATTTTCAAAATTCAAATAAATATTTATTTGAGTAGGCAAAATAATGTTCCCCCAAACATTTATACTCTCTAATTCTTGTGAATATTATGGGAAAAGAGATTTTGCAGCAGTAATTAAGCTTATATGAGTTTTAAAAGTTGGAGATTATACTATCCAGCCATGCCCAATCATACTAAAAGAATAGAGTCTATTCTCTAATGAATTCAAAGAAATATGGAAGAAGCAGAAGACAGAAAGTCTAAAAGCAGTTTAGAGAGAAACAAGAAAAGGATGGGACCTACTTTAGATGATTTCAAAGTTGAAGACAATTTAAGAATTTCTAGATATTCGCTGTGTGTAAATGAGAAAGGAAATGACTATAGTCCTACACTATCAAGGAACTTAATTTTATCTGGAACCTTAAGAAATTTTAAAGCATATTAACTTGATTAACTTAATTTTAGCCCAATAATACCATATTGGCCTTTTAACCCAAAGAACTATGAGAGAATGATGGTGTATTGCTTTAAGTTAAAGATTATATAGTAATCTGTTAAGGCATCAAAGACAATGGATACTGTGAAATATTTATAAATATAACTGAATAATTACTACTAAATAAAAATTAAGATTACTAAAATTCACTTTTATTATAAAAATTATTGTATAAATATGATTTAGAATTTTGAAATTCTTAAATCTTAATATGAAATATCTTACCCTCTAAGCAAGATGTGCATAGGGAATCTGAAGGCCACTCCATTTGGTCAAGCAATACATTCCTGATAGTTCAGTGATTGGACTCAGAAATTTAGTGTAACTCAGGTCCAACTGTGTCTGTGTATATGCTTTAATTCTTAGAGAATTCTTATGCCACATATCTTTATTTTATTAAAAATAAAGTATGATATACATATAAAAGTACAATTTTTTTAAACTTCATTTAATTCTTACTTGTTAAATAATTTTATAATATCAACCCTGCAAATGTATCCTTACTTTTCAACTTTGTGTAAAAAGGAAGGAAAGAAATCAACAAAACATAAAAAGAACTCTGCTACTTCCCCAACAGAAGACAGACCACTTCTCAACTTGCTGAGATTTGATAGTCCAGTACTGTCTGCTCTATAGAAATGTTCAATTTTTCTAATCATTGGGGGTCCTTATATATATCATTATCCCATTTCACACAAGAGAAACTGTGTGAAAGCTCTTAGGCTTGCTTAGAATCACATACTTAGAAAATTACCAGAATATTGTAATTCCAAAGTTCGTACTCAGAGCTTTTATAAATACCGCCCACATAATAAAAGTTATTTGAGTGTAGAGTAACCCAAAATTTCTAAGATTATTAGCTGTATCAGTAGACAGATGCAAAGGAAAGAATCCACCTGGTAATTATATAGAGCCTGTAATACAAAGGTGTCATGTTGTGTAGAGGAAGGAAGAGATGTACACAAAATACAGCAGGGGTTATCTTTGGCTAATGACAATGAAGAAGTGAATGTAAATAAGTAGGTTATATAAAATTGTATTATTCATAATCATGCATATACAAATTAAGCAAACTGAACAAATAAAACAAAAAATTTCAAGCCATCCCAACAATGAGTTTACTGTACATGACTATCCTAGAGGTTAAATATTCCCCAGGAAGAAATAAAACGATTAATACAAGTTTTGAATAGAAAACAGTGATTAAAAATACTTTTACTTATAAACCTAGAATATATTAGATCACGAAAGGTACTGTATGCTACATTCATTGCAAAAAATCTTTTTAAGAGAAACTACACACTGTATTTCATATGCTGACACTATTTTAGAGACTGAGTAATATAAGATGGACTAATTTTCTATAAATCCTGGTATATTATCAAAATGGTACATTAAATTTTTATACTAAATTAGTTACTAGTACATTATAAAATTTAGAATGACATTTCTGTTTCAAATAACTACAAGGCATTGAATTTAAATGTAATTTAATAAAAGTATGGAAAAGTGCATTACTACGTAAAGCCAATCTGATCAATTTTATAATATTGAATTTTACGAAGAAGAATGCTGTTAAAATATATTAATATTTATTTTAAAGGATTTTTATGTTGTTGGGTACATGATCAAATGCCTTAATTAATTTTTAAACATCATATTGACACTATTGATTTAGAGAATTGTTTTTTTATTACTTAACAAGGGAATAATTCAATATTTCAGCTTTATGCAGTATATAATGCACAATTATTTTTTTTTAAATTTTGGTCACAGCCAGTGGTGCTCAGGGGTTACTTCTGGCTCTGCATTCAAAAGTCGCTCCTGTCAGGCTCAGGACTCCTGGCAGTTCTCATGGAACCATATAAAATGTAGAATATATAACCTGTGTGCAAGTTATGCAGCCTACAAGTTGCACTGTTTCTAGGATATCAGCTTTCCTTCTCTTTGCTTTCCTCTTCTTCCATGGGAGTCAGTTAGTAAACATGAATACAATAAATCCACATAGTGTTTTACTAACCAGAAACTTTTTTTTTTAATTATTGTATATGATGCTATATTCCTCTGTGGAACTTTTTTATCCCATTAAACTGGTGACCAAATTGAAAAACTAATTTCGGGCCTGGAGAGATAGCACAGTGGCGTTTGCCTTGCAAACAGCCGATCCAGGACCAAAGGTGGTTGGTTCGAATCCCGGTGTCCCATATGGTCCCCCGTGCCTGCCAGGAGCTATTTCTGAGCAGACAGCCAGGAGTAACCCCTGAGCAATGTCAGGTGTGGCCCAAAAACCAAAAAAAGAAAACCTAATTTCATTTCTAAAAAGAAAATTATTTCCTAAAAAAATTAACTTTATAAAAAAATAACTACAAAATTGTAAATCAAATATGTGCTAGTATAAAAATAAAACTATATTGATGCCCAAAATTTGAGAATAATATTTGATAAAATGAAACTTCCATTGTATTGCATTCAAATTAAATATAGTTTAAAGTATGCACATATGAAGTTAAGATTTAGATTTTAGTGGTCTAAAAGCAACAACAGAATAAATTTGAATTAAATTCTTGCAATCTATCTGTGCATGTTGTGGCTAGAGGGATGGTGTCAGAAAGCAGGCTCTTGTCCTGCACATGACGAACCCAGGTTTGGTGCCTGATATTCCATATGATTCCACTGGAAACACCAGGAGTAATTCCTAACTGAAGAGTCAGGAGTAACCCGTGGCATAGCCGGGTGTGCCCCAAACAACCAATATAATGTTATCAGTGATGAGATTTCCTTTTCTTTCTTTTTTATAAATGCATACTTGAATACAACATATGGGATCACTTTAATACTAAGGGGAAGGGGCTACAAAGCTTTATTATCATTTTAGTTACAAATCAAATAGAAATTCTTACTTAGCTCTGCACACAGACAATGTCAGTCTTAGAAGTTCTCTAAGCTTCTTGTTATACACATCTGTCATAGTTTTGAATTGTCAGAAGTAGCTATACCAAAGGAAGGATGAGTCCTAAACTATTTTTACTGCAAAGAAAATATTCCATTTCCACCTGCCATACCTCCCCACAGTTGCTATTAAAAATTAAGTCAGGACATATGTCCCAGGGAAATGACATAAACTATCATCTTTTCCTACTCTTCTCTTAGGCAAAGAAGTTTTGTTTCATGTTTTGAAGGCCTCATTTGCCTTCTTTATATAAATGTTTAATACAGACCAATTCTCTTAAAAGTGTAACAAAACTTTGTGAGACACCACATTCCCATGGCCTTTCTGACTCTTCTTTAATGAACCATTTATGTGAGATCATCCCAATTTTTTCTTCCATCTGCCTTGACCCTCTCATAAATAAGTGTCTTGGCATAGTAAAATTTCCAGGTTTTGGAGTTTTTAGATTCCACTACTTACTGATAGTCATGTGATTTTGGTTAAATGACTTAACCACTTGGGACCCCATGTTTGTTTACCTGCATAAATATATACATACAGTTTATTTAAGATCATATCATCCTATGAGAAAACATGGAAAATATCTAGCCCTGGAAAGTAAGTGTATTTGGAAAACCCTATTTATTGCTTACTTCTAAGCTCCAAGAATGAACTCAATACAATTGAGATTGTGTTCATCAAGGCAGTTGACGAAGCCAAGTAGGACTGCCTCTGTAACATTGGCAAGAATTGGTTGTATTACTCTTTGGAGTTTTATTTCAGATGTAAATTCCATACTCTCTGGTCTTGCCAGAGCCTGTTATACAAACATTCTGGGCACTTGTTTTCACCAAATTCTTGCTGATACCTTTGAATTAGCTCTTCAAGTTCTAATTTTTCTCCCTAGGCTTTATTTGAAATGTTATTATATATATTATTTTATATATATAATATATTATATTAACAATTTGTTTTCATATCTCAATGAAAAGGCAGTAGCTTCAGCAGTTCTATTAGAACATAGTGTACCCCTGTTTTTCTTTGCCTAGATTTTCTTAAATATAAAAGTAAGGAAACTACAAACACAGTTCATTATTGTGTGAATAATATGTAAAATATATATATGAGAACTGTTTGAAATGGTTTATTAAAAACAGTTAATATTAAATATGTTTCCAGAATTGCTTCTTTAGTTTGTGCCAATGTCAAGTTATAAATAATTTTTTTCTAACTCTCAAAATACGAGGGAAAAGGAAGAATTTGTGCAACATTCATCCTAGAGTTCTGCTTTCATGCATAGAGCTAAATAAAAATCTATCATTCCTATATAGTGATAATTAGCAACATTTGATATTGACATAATTTGAGAACATAAAAATATCTCACAAAAAAAATCAAAGCCTAAGAAAACGTTAGAGGATACTGTATTTTCAGTAGCAACATGTGACTACCAAAAAGTTATTTTAGATACATGATGTCTAAAACTGAATATAGATTTAAAATATATTAGAATCTTCTGTTTAAATGAATAGCAAATTGATATAAAAACCATGCCAGATGGATTTATAATAATACATAGTCTGAAAAATCTCTGGATTTGTCTGTTGTACTTTTTGCTCTATATTGTCAGGACCCTTGAATAAAGTTTTATTTTACAGCAGCCACTAAGATTTTTTTTATATGATGCCACTACAAACTTTTGAACTGACAATAAATTCAATGTGTCTGTTTCTAAAGATTAAAAAAAATGTTTAAAAAATGTTAAGGAGAAAACTAAAAATAGCAAATGGTCCCATATTTATATCTCAGTAGTCAGAATACAAATAAACATCCTTGGTGAAAACACATCAGTGCTTCCAATTAAGGCAATATAATTGCATGCTTTGAAGTGGAACAATGAAAAAAAATCTGACAATTCATTGTATTAATATGAGACACAGACTTTAGAGACATATAAAAAATAACATTTAATCTCTGAAAGGCATCTGCTTCTATATACTTTTTGCATAACATTTATGTATTGTGTGCAAACACAGACATTAGATAGATAAATAGATAGCTGGATAGATAAACATATGTTAAAGAGCTAGATGAAATCTGGTACAGCCCACTAATTCACTTTACTAAGCCATTTCACTGTTACTGCTCAAGTTCTATTGTCTTCTAGCTTCACTGTTTTAAGAAGTGGTAGAAAAGCTTAACATATTTGTACTCAATTAATTTATTTACTTGTCACATATCTCAAATGGCCATGTGAAGGGAGAGGACGAAATCTCTAATAAAATAGAAGGAAATGGAAAAGCTGAAAGAATTGCTTTTTATTCTTTGAATGTTTTTAGATCTTTTAATTCATTTATAAAGCTGAATGTAATAAACATATACCATATTTTCTGGTGTATAAGACTACTTTTGAAACAGAAGAAAGTCAACCGAAAATTGGGGGTCGTCTAATACGCCGAGTATATCCCGAAAAATGTTTCAATATGCCTCTAAAAGAAACAAAAAAATTCAGGCCGCAGAGTTTCCAAATCTCTTTCTTGGAAGCTCCCAAACAGTAGTCTGGGGGCTACTTCTGGCAAAACCCAGCTAACGGTGTTGATGATTCAGTGCTAGGGTCTGAGGATGGGGTGTTGTTAAGTTCATGTAGTGGGGGAGGTTAGCTGACGCCACCAGGGAATTGCCAGAAAAGGTGCCTATGATAAGGGACCAATCAGTGCAAGGCGCCTCTCTAACTCAGCCAATCCAAACAGGCTTTTTGTGCATGCAAATTAGACAATGTTCTGGACCCGAATCTACACTGTTAAAAGCCTGCTCAAATTGGCCAGAGTCAGAGAGGAAGTCTATTACAGTATAACCTTTGAACATTTGCTTGTTGTGATTGGCTCACTGTGGTACATACAGTTGCAGCACAGGAACGTTCTGTCTGATACAGCGAATATAAGCCGAAACCTGTTTTAACTGCAAAATTAGGGGTTGTCTTATACGCCAAGACGTGTTATACGCTGGAAAATACGGTAACCATGGAAGAAAAAGACAGATTTACTTAAAATATTTTATAAATAGCTATTTGGAGAGCATAGCTATTATTCCCAACTTCAATAAAATTCATAAAACTACTTACTGATTCATCTTCAGATATTATGTTCCTATCTCTGCTCTTTAAAACAGTTTAAATAAAACTAACAGTACTTGAAAATTCTCTTGTTAAGATTTCTTGGTTCATGGGTCACTCTGCTTTGACTACTAAAGCATTTCATAGTAAAAAGGTTAAGAAAATTTACCAATTAGATTCCCCCCCACTTTTATTTTTGGGCCACACACAGCAGAGTTCAGGTAGGCATAGGGGACCATATGGGATGCTGGAATTCGAACCATCGTTGCTTCTGGCTCTGCAGCTTGAAAGGCAAATACCCTACCGCTGTGCTATCTCTCCAACCCCACCAATTAGAATTCTTATTAAGAAAGACCTACATCAACCGAGGTTGGAGCGATGGCACAGTGGTAAGGCATTTGCCTTACACGCAACTGACCCAGGAAGGACTATAGTTAGATATCCCAGCATCCCAGGAGCAATTTCTGAGTGCATAGCCAGGAATAACTCCTGAGCGTCACTGGGCGTAGCAAAGGAAGGAAGGAAGGAAGGAAGGAAGGAAGGAAGGAAGGAAGGAAGGAAGGAAGGAAGGAAGGAAGGAAGGAAGGAAGGAAGGAAGGAAGGAAGGGAGGGAGGGAGGGAGGGAGGGAGGGAGGGAGGGAGGGAGGGAGAGAGAAAGAGAAAGAAAGAGAGAAAGAGAAAGAAAGAAAGAAAGAAAGAAAGAAAGAAAGAAAGAAAGAAAGAAAGAAAGAAAGAAAGAAAGAAAGAAAGAAAGAAAGAAAGAAAGAAAGAAAGAAAGAGAGAGAGAGAGAGAGAGAGAAAGAAAGAAAGAAAGAAAGAAAGAAAGAAAGAAAGAAAGAAAGAAAGAAAGAAAGAAAGAAAGAAAGAAAGAAAGAAAGAAAGAAAGAAAGAAAGAAAGAAAGAAAGAAAGAAAGAAGGAAGGAAGGAAGGAAGGAAGGAAGGAAGGAAGGAAGAAAGAAAGAAAGAAAGAAAGAAAGAAAGAAAGAAAGAAAGAAAGAAAGAAAGAAAGAAAGAAAGAAAGAAAGAAAGAAAGAAAGAAAGAAAGAAAGAAAGAAAGAAAAAGACCTACACAAAGTAAAAGAAAAATCCAAATAGGAAAAGTATAAGTAGTTAAGGTAACTAATAAGTGTATTCATAATTAATATTCCAATGATGAGTATTATAAATTATAGGTGTTTAAAAACTCTTTGCGTCACCTGCCCAGTGCGGCCCGACTGTGAAAAATTGTGAGTGCTGCCTGTGTGTGTCTGTCTCCTGTCCTGTTGCATGAAACTCTTGGGAGTGGGCCGAAAAGAGGATCCAGAAGAGCATGGCCGCTCTGCTTCACTACGCGGCCATGTGCTCTTTCTAAGGAAAGAACACCATTGGAACAAGAAGAAAAAATCACACTAAGAACTGTGCTGGATCACTGAAGCCCAGCATTTCTCTCCGGACTGTCTTCTCTGCTGCATGCTCAGGCCTAAGATTTGATCCTGTAAGAGGCTTCATCCACGGAGGACGCCCCTCCCTTGGAGGCAAGTCGACCCATCCAGAAAGGGTGGAGCCAGAGAAGTGTGGCTGCGAACATCATTTAGCCAATAAATAACACCACAACACATAGAAAAACCCACAATACAAGTGTGACAATGGGGAAACAACGCAGGCCAGCATCAGACATAGAGAATGAAGATGACATTTCTGAACACCAGATCATGTCCAACCAACTAATCAACCTCTCAGATAAGGACTTTAGAGTAGCAATATGGAAAATACTCAAAGAACTCAAAGAAACCATGGATAGAGTGGAACAGATCACTAATAAGAATCAAGGAAATATGAAGACAGAAATCACAAAACTCCAAACTGAAATAACATGTCAACTAACAGGCCTGAAAAAATCAGTAAACGAAGTGAATGACAAAATGGATAAGCTCTGGTACAGGGTATCAGAAGCTGAGAATAGACTTGGTGCTGTGGAAGATGAGATACATTAACAATTCAATACAGCAGGAGAGATTGGAAAAAAAACTTAAAGCAAATGAACAGACAATGGAAAAATTAGTCAAAGAATGGGAACAGATGAAAATAGAAGTCTATGATAAGATCAACAGAAACAACTTAAGAATCATTGGAGTCCCAGAGACCCAGGAAGAAAATTTCCAGGAAGAAAATTTCCAGGAAGAATCAACGGTAAAGAACATCATTAAAGAGAAACTTCCAGAACTAAAGAATATATGTGATCAAATCCTGCATGCTCGAAGAGTACCAACCAAAAGAGACCCAAGAAAAACCACCCCAAGACACATCCTAGTCACAATGACAAATCCCACAGATAGAGACAGAATTCTGAAAACAGCAAGATCAAAAGGGGAAATTACATTCAAGCAAGCATCCTTGAGATTTACAGCAGACCTGTCACCAGAAACACTCAATGCCAGAAAGCAGTGGTGGGATATTGTGACAAGACTGAATGAAATGAATGCTTCACCTAGAATACTGTACCCAGCAAAACTCACTTTCTGGTTTGACGGAAGAATACATGGTTTCACAGACAAAAAACAGCTCAGAAACTTTATAGACTCAAAACCAGTCTTAAGAGAAAAACTGAAAGACCTAATTTAAAACAAGACTAACCAAAAGACACACCAAATTTCAATATAAAGATGGCATTAAATCCCAGGACAATTCTTTCTCTCAACGTCAATGGACTAAATGCACCAGTTAAGAGACACAGAGTGGCTAAATGGATCAAAAAACTCAATCCAACCTTCTGCTGCCTACAAGAAACGCACCTGAATAGTCAGAACAAACTTAGACTCAAAATAAAAGGCTGGAGAAAAATTATCCAAGCAAACAACACCCATAAAAAAGCTGGAGTGGCCATACTAATATCAGATAATGCAGATATCTGATAAAACTTTATACTCAGGAAGGTTTTAAGGGACAAAGATGGACATTTTATATTAATCAAGGGGTATGTAGAGCAGGAAGAAATCACTCTCCTAAACATATATGCACCAAATGAGGGGCCAGCAAAATATTTAATACAATTGTTGACAAATCTGAAAAATAATATCAATAACAACACAATAATTGTGGGGGACCTCAACACGGCTCTGTCAACACTGGATAGGCCAGACTAAAACCCAACAAGAATATACTAGACCTGAAAAGAAAAATGGAAGAAAGAAGCCTAATGGATATATATATAGGGCACTTCATCCTCAGAAACCTGGATATACATTCTTCTCCAATGTACATGGGACATTCTCCAGGATAGACTACATGCTGGCACATAAAACATACCTCCATAATATCAAGAGGATAGAAATTTTTCAGGCTATCTTCGCTGACCACAAGGCTCTGAAATTATTTGTGAATTCCAAAGGGACACAGAAGAAAAACTTTAACACCTGGAAGTTAAACAACCTCATATTGAATAACCAGTGGGTCCAAGATGAAATCAAGGAGGAAATCAAAAGGTGCCTGGAAACAAATGATAATAAAGACACAAACTATCAGAACTTATGGGACACAGCAAAAAGCAGTACTGAGAGGAAAATTTATAGCTTTGCAAGCACACATCAGGAAGGAAGAAGGGGCTTACCTGAGTAGCTTAATGACGCAGCTCATAAAACTAAAAAGTGCTCAACAAAAGGACCCCAAAACAGAAGACAAAGCTGAGAGCAGAAATCAACGAAGTGGAAACCCAAAAAACAATCCGAAAGATCAACGAAAGCAGAAGTTGGTTCTTTGAAAAAATAAACAAAATTGATAGACCACTGGCAAAAATATCAAAGAAAGAGAGAGAGAGAAACTGGATAACTCGTATTAGGAATGAAAAAGGAGAGATCACTACTGATATGGCAAAGATTTAAAGGGTAATTAGAAACTACTTTGAGAAACTCTGCACCACTAAAAATGAGAATCTGGAAGAAATGGATAAATTCTTGGACTCTTATAATCTTCCACGATTGAAGGAAGAGGATGTAGCATATCTAAACACCCCCATCACTATTGATGAAATTGAAATGGTAATCAAATATTTGCCCCAAAACAAAAGCCCAGGTCCAGATGGATTCACTAATGAATTCTTTCAAACTTTCCAAGAGGAACTACTACCAATCCTGGCAATACTCTTTCATGAAATTGAACAAACGGAAACACTTCCAAATAGCTTTTATGAAGCCAATATCATCTTGATACCAAAACCAGACAGAGATGTTACGAAAAAAGAAAATTACAGACCAATATCGCTGATGAATGCAGATGCAAAAATCCTAAACAAAATCCTGGCAAATAAGATTCAATACCTCATTAAGAAGATTATCCACTATGATCAAATAGGTTTCATCCCAGGAATGCAAGGATGGTTTAACATCCATAAATATATCATCATAATACACTACATCAACAACAAGATTAAAAAAAATTACATGATCATATCAATAGAAGCAGAGAAAGTATTTGATAAGGTCCAACACCCATTCCTGATCAAAACTCTCAGCAAGATGGGAATGGAAGGAACCTTTCTCAATATAGTTAAGGCCATCTACCACAAGCCAGAGGCAAATATTGTCCTCAATGGAGAAAAACTGAAAACCTTTACTCTAAATTCTGGCACTAGACAAGGCTGTCCTCTCTCACCACTCCTATTCAACATAGCACTGGAAGTACTTGCTATAGCGATTAGGCAAGAAAAAGATATCAAGGGAATCCAGATAAGAAAGGAAGAAGTCAAGCTCTCGCTGTTTGCAGATGACATGATACTCTACCTAGAAAAACTGAAGTTTCTATGAAAAAGCTTTTAGAAACAATAGACTCATATAGCAAGGTGGCAGGCTTCAAAAATAACACACAAAAATCAATGGCCTTTCTATACACTAATAGTAATAAGGAAGAAAACGACATTAAGAAAACAACCCCATTCACAATAGTGCCACACAAACTCAAATATCTTGGAATCAACTTGACTAAAAATGTGAAGGACCTATACAAAGAAAACTATAAAACTCTGCTCCAAGAAATAAGAGAGGACACGCAGAAATGGAAGCACATACCTGCTTATGGATTAGCAGGACTAACTTCATCAAAATGGCAATACTCCCCAAAGCATTGTACAAATTTAATGAGATTCCTCTAAAGATATCCATGGATTCTTCAAAGAAGTGGATCAGGCATTTTTTGAAAATCATTTGGAACAATAAAAACCCTAGAATAGCTAAAGCAATCATTGGGAAAAAGAATATGGGAGGAATTAATTTCCCCAACTTTAAACTGTACTACAAAGCAATAGTTATCAAAACAGCATGGTATTGGAATAAAGACAGACCCTCAGTTCAGTGGAATAGGCTTGACTACTCAGAGAACGTTCCCCAGACATACAGTCACCTAACTTTTGATAAAGGAGCAAGAAATCCAAAATAGAGCAAAGAAAGCCTCTTCTACAAGTGGTGTTGGCACAACTGGCTAGCCACTTGCAAAAAATTGAACTTAGATCCCCAGCTAACTTCATGTACGAATATTAAATCCAAATGGATGAAAGACCTTGATATCAGACCCAAAACCATAAGATATATAGAACAACACATAGCTAAAACACTCCAGGACATTGAGACTAAAGGCATCATCAAAGAGAAAACTGCACTCTCCAAGCAAGTGAAAGCAGAGATTAATAGATGGGAATATATAAAACTGGGAAGCTTCTGCACCTCAAAAGAAATAGCGCCCAGGATACAAGAGCCCCCCATTGAGTGGGAGAAACTATTCACCCAATACCCATCAGACAAGGGGCTAATCTCCAAAATATACAAGGCACTGATAGAACTTTACAAGAAAAAAAACATCGAATCCCATCAAAAAATGGGGAGTAGATATGGACAGACACTGTGACGAAGAAGAAATACAAATGGCCAAAAGACACATGGAAAAATGCTCCACATCACTAATCATCAGGGAGATGCAAATAAAAACAACTATGAGATACCACCTCACACCCCAGAGATTGGCACACATCACAAAGAATGAGAACAAGCAGTGTTGGCGGGGATGTGGAGAGAAAGGAACTCTTATCCACTGCTGGTGGGAATACCGTCTAGTTCAACCTTTATGGAGAGCAATATGGAAATTCCTCCAAAAACTGGAAATCGAGCTCCCATACAACCCAGCTAAACCACTCCTAGGAATATACCCTAGGAACACAAAAATACAATACAAAAATCCCTTCCTTGCACCTATATTCATTGCAGCACTACTTACCATAGCAAGATTCTGTAAACAGCCAAGATACCCTTCAACAGATGAATGGCTAAAGAAACTGTGGTACATATACACAATGGAATATTATGCAGCCGTCAGGAGAGATGAGGTCATGAAATTTTCCTATACATGGATGTACATGGAATCTATTATGCTGAGTGAAATAAGTCAGAGAGAGAGAGAAAGATGCAGAATGGTCTCACTCATCTATGGGTTTTAAGAAAATTGAAAGACATTCTTGCAATAATAACTTTCAGACACAAAAGAGAAACGAGCTGGAAGTTACAACTCACCTCATGAAGCTCACCACAAACAGGGATGAGTTTAATTAGAGAAATAACTACGTTTTGAACTATCCTAATATAGAGAATTTACGAGAGAAATAGAAAGTCTGTCTAGAGTACAGGCGGGGGTTGGTGGGGAGAAGGGATATTTGGGACATTGGTGATGGGAATGTTGCACTGGTGATGGGTGGTGTTCTTTACATGACTGAAACCCAAACACAATCATCTATGTAATAAAGTTGTTTAAATAAAATATTTATAAAAAAAACAAGGTAGAAAAAAAAAACTCTTTGCATGGAGCTCCTAGGTAGACCATTGGTTACATAACATAAAAAGAAACCTTATTGGATCATTTGGAGCTACATTTAAAAAATCAACTGGAAGGAAGTCAAAGGTTCTAGAAGACACAAACAAATTAATCACATTACCTTGCACCTATTACAAACAGAATAGGGATATTCTTTTAATTCCAATGCCTCAAACTGTGGTAAAATAGAAAAAAAGTTCTATTTTAATTTATTTTGACCTATAACATTCAAAAATACTTACCTATTTTGTAGTACATAAAATTATCTATAATATTTGAACCATAGTCCATTAGAATTGAAATCCTTATATTGCAAACATGCAGCAATATTTCAGTTTACAGTGACTTTTCATAATATAGAATTTGTTGATATAAAACTGGTAATTTTCATGACATTTATTGTGAAATAGTCAATGTTGTAGATTCTTGGTAAAATGCAATGCATTGAATTCAAAGAAGTACTTTAATAGCACCTGTGAATTTTGCAAATGTAACTCCTTCAGGCACTTATGAACATTGTTTAGTCTGACAGTCAGGAAAATGAAATAAAAATGTATCCATCAGTGCAACTGATATATAAAATATGTGCACAAACATGGTCATACTTCTTGCTGCACCAAGATGACTATTGAAAATTGGATACTCTAGATTTCTTTGTCTATTTATGCATTCACAAAAGTCACAGAATAAATTCATGAACAGAACTTCATGTACATATTTTAAAAATTGAATTAGGAATGTAATTGATCAGCAAGAGATATATGACCTCAAGGCAACGAGATGAAGATTGGTGGCATTACTAAGATTAATAAATTTACTCTCTAAATTTATATTTTATCATGAAAAATATTTTAATTACCATTAAAGTAATAAAATTCTCAGAAATTCAAATAAAAGTTAGCTCTCATAGCAAATGCTATGTCTATTTAAAGACAGGGATCAAATGGACATAAAATATGATTTCTCTTATGATGATTATTGTTGGCTTTGGCTCACACATAATTGTGCTTGGGGGCTACTCCTGGCTTGGTTGGTGTTAAAGGATTTTTCTCTGCAGTGCTAAGGGGGACTTTGTAATACCAGGGATGGAACCTGGAGATCCCACAATTAAAGCAGAGTCTACAGCCTTTTCCACTATTTTGCCAGTTCAATACACAAAGTTATTAGTTGGTAGAGCAAAGAAAAGTACCTGATGACTCTCAGGGCTATTTTTATAAATAAGTGGATAATTTAAAATTGAGCTATATTATCTCTATTCTGACTGACCTCGTATACAATGCATTACTTGTTCACATGTTTCTTCAGTATAGATGATTAGCCTTCTAGATAAAGATAGATATGGTTAAAGATGGCAGATAGAGGAAATAATTATTTATTTTTACATTATCAATTGATCATTTATAATGTCAAATTTAACATTTGTTAATAATTAAAGAAGGGACATTGATTCTTTTATAAGAAAGAAGAGAATGTTAGCAATTACTAAACTCAAATTAGGGTAATAAAATATAGAAGTAACTAAGAATCAGCTATTATTTTGTAAATGACATAATGAGTACAGGAAAGTTCGACATTTAACATTCATTCTATGATTTCCCTGTGAAACTTTTCAGGGGTTAAAAGCTTTGTATTTCAAATTCTGTAACATTGGGGGAAATCATTTTTCCAGTTTATTTAGGGGTCTTTGTAAAGTCTGAAAGACATTTGAAGTATTGTGATAGTTTTAGAGACAGGTATTTGAAAGCGTTGGCACTCCCAGGTGAAGCCATCTCAAATACGAAGATGGAATTACAGAGTGGAAAAAATAATAGCACATTAACTTTTAATTCATTGTTGTCTTAGAGTCTGGAAGTCTCTGAGTGGCTGAACAAAAGACCACTAAGAATAACATGCTTGTAACACACTCCAAAGAAGAAGAAAGTAAACAATGAACCTCAAATAGTTCAAGGCAAGGCACACGAATTCAGTATAGGACCAAAAATGAAAGTCTGAAAAAGAGACTATAAAGCTTTGAGACTGTCCTTTAGGATGGTGCATATGAGAAGGGGAAGAATTTCTAGTTAAAGGCTTTCAAGATCCAACAGATTATACTTTTGATGGCCAATAGTATCATTCTGACCTTGACTGCTGCTATAGGAAATAGTGGGGCATTCAAATATGGCCATGTATTTGCTCCACGTCAGTCAGCCACTGAGGATAATGATGGCCCAAGAATAGAGGTTCTTTTGCTCTATTCTTTGTTCTCTGTGGGAAGAAAATCTGAGAAAGACTTTCTATTATACCCATATAGTATTCATTCTGGCAGTTCTTAATAGTGGGGAAAAAGAGGAGGATTATTAAATAAGGGGGGAAATTCTACCTAGGGAAATACATACTTTAAAAAAGCACTTTAGCGTGCCAATATAATCTATTATGTACTAAAAACAGCAGAATGGGGTGCAAGTGTGTGTGTATATGTCTGTCTCTGTGTGTGTGTCTATATGTGTCTGTGTGTTTCTGTTTCTAAAGAATGTCCAATACAGCCATGTTTAAAATAACAAATGGGTGTCCTATAATTGAATACAAATACCATTTACCTAGATTATTATCAAATTCCATTGTTGAGGGCTCATCCCGCAAGACCAGTCATGCTTAAGATGATAGTTTTAAGTCCACATTGCTACATGTGTTTCTGACCGACTAGGTTCCAGTTATCTCCTCCCAGATATCTCCTCTTCCTGTTATCCCCTCCCTTTTCTGATAGCCAATAACAAGAACAGATTGCTAACTATATTTCTGACCAACCAGATATAAGTCAAAGATGCCCACAACCTTGACTTTGGTTGTTTTTTAGTGACATAAAGATATCATAGACACATTCTGCTTAGGAGATTATTAGCTTATTACTAAGAAATAGAATTAGAAGTAGAAGTGAAACATAACATATGGGGAAATGAAATGTCCTGTCTGAATATTCCACATCCCCAAATTCCTAAATATATTCCTAAATTCAGAAGTTTTGTCAACCTTGTCAAATTAGTTTATTTAATTGATGCTTCATTATGTTGTGGCTCAATCAAATTATTAGGCATTGGTAACTGATTCAATTTCCAGCCCTCTTTCCTTCCCTGAGCTCTGAAACTAAGACTGATAGTTATAGCCTGCAATTACATAGTTGATTCTATGGCAAGGCAGCCCCTATCATAATTTTTGGCTCCTAAAACACCTCATTAGTATTAGAAACCTTTATTGCACTCATATCTTAGTAAATTCCAAGGATTAGTATCACTACTAGAATGAAGTATAAAGACCAAGTGTATATTTTATGTCATAATATATATGATATATATTTTGCCTATGTCTATGTCACTTTGTCTATGTGAATTTTAAACTCTAAAGCACTTAGAAGTAGGAAATTTATTTTCATTTCATAGGTAGAAAAAGAGACGTAGAGAACATGAGCTATTTGCTCAAAGTCAGGCTAGGCTACAGTGGCAAATTCACCTTGAGTTTAAAGCCAAAGTTTAAAACTGTTGTTTTTCTACCCATTGTTTGTTCATTTTCAAGAGGAATGTCATCATCTCACAATTTCTGTTATTTCACCCACTTTTGGGGGGATGGAGCTTGGTGTTTTGGGCCATACAGAGTTCGCAGCACTTCTGGCTATGTACACAGGGATTAATTTAATCCATTGTCTTTAGAGAAATATCTGGAATATCCTGAATTCTATTGCACATGATAAGGAAATAACAGGCTTCAAAGTGGTTATTAAGAATTTAGTTACTAAGGACACTAAGTACCAAGGGTACTCAGTTCTACTAATTAGATTCTAGGGAACTCAATGGCTCTTACTCATTTCACTTGAGGGAAGAAATCATAATTCATCAACCCTATGAAGAGAATTAGACCACAATTTATCCAATATTGGAAAGGTTGCACACTTATCGAGCTAAAGCCATGATAGAAAAGCTCCACAATTCTAAGAAATATCTTCTGATGTAATTTTAAATGAGATCATTGCCATGAATTAGTCAAGCTCTTTATAGAGGAAGCGTTAATATGAATGGTCAACTAAAATAATTAAGAAATCTTGCAAGTACAATGATTGGAAAAGAGTGGAATATTAAATTTATGCTTATTTGAGTTATTTTGAGTGTCAATAACGAAATGATTATGTCCCTAAAATTGATTTACTGATCTGGTGGAGGTCCCTTATTAAATAATATATTGTTAGTTATTTTTTATTTTGCTGAAAATGAGAAACTAGTCTTTAAACAATCTCCTCTTTTTATAATGGAATTAAAGAAGTATGACTTTAAAAAGTAAATCCTAAATATCTGTTATAGCTGGGTTACCTTTCAAAGCTTAAATGATTCGCAAATTTTGAGAAAGCCTCAATTTGAACTCAATTAGATTAGCCATTCACAAAAGAAAGCCATTTTGAATGCAGCATTTGGGAAGGATCATCCATCACAGAGACTAGCATTCTCCATGCTAGAGTGAAGCTTGGAACTTAATGGAAAGTTACTGACAGCTTTTCTCTTTATAGCTGCCCCTGGAATTTGTTAACAAGTCAGTTCTCTTGACAGGGAGATACTAGAAGAAACTCAAAAAGTTTCAATGAATACAATACAAGAAATGCAACCCCCAAAATACAATTTTTTTCAATCCTTTGAACTAAATAAATGTACCTTTAAGAGGTTTCAATCAAGCATATTTAATTTACTAAATCTTGCTTTATGGTTTTATCATATTGAAATATCAATGAATAGCAAAAATAGTATAAAAAAGTATGTGCTCAGCTTTAAAAATATCTTTTCAATTTTTTAAAACTTTAATTCTCACATTCTGATTCTATTGTTAGTAAAGCTATTAGCCTCCTATAAAAATATTCATAGTGTAATTACAGCACTACCTAATTAATTCTGAAAACAATCCCTATGAAAGATATTTTTATGGGTACTTAAACATGTTCTTTTTTTTTTTTTGATAAGTAAACTAAGATTCTGAGAAGTTCAAGAAAATGCTAAAATAATATATTACACTGGGAAGAGGTCACAAAGAAATAGTACATGGTTATAGATTCTAATCTTATAATAGACCTGTATTTGAATTCAGGTACCACATATTGTCCCTGAGCACTGCCAGACATGATCCCAGAGCACTGTGTAAGCCTTGAGTATGATTGTGTTGCCATCAAATTAAACTAAATTAACTAAAGATAGGATGAGGGTACAGATGCTAGGGTATTTGTCTTGCCTTTTGAAACTTGGATTCAATTCCTAGCATTCTATAAGTTTCCTTTCAAAGAGAGTAATTTTGGAGTGCAGAGCCAGAGTAATCCCAAATTGTTGCTGGGTGTAGCTCAAAAACAAGAAGATAAAAAAGAGAAATATTTTACACTAAATATTACAGAATGACTTTTTTTAGCTTCAAAAAATTTACTTTTGATAAAAATAAAGTCTTATAATTGAAGGAAAATAAATATACACGTAAATCAATCTGAATTAGCAATAGTATATATTACAATTATATATACTAAAGAAAATAAGAGTAAAAACTAAATTTTCTTTAGGTAATCTTAGACTACGTTTCACATAAATGTGGGTGGCATTGACAGACTTTCAAATACACACTGAAACATACAAAACTGCTCTCTAAATTAAATAGGTACCACCTTTGTAGAAAATTTGAAAAATACTAATAAAACGTCTGTGCAAAATCTGACCATGTTGCCTTCATCACCAATCTTTCAGTTTCTGAAATTTTCATCATGAGTCACAGTCTTGAATTGAGGCATTAAAGACTTTTTTAGAAAAACTTTATCGATATTGGATAAAAATGGGGGCATATCATATTTAATCATAACTCATTGCTATTATTATCTTACAATTCTATCTAATAAATTAACTATAATTATCTAAATGATCCTTGAAGAAATAGATTATCCAGGAAAAAAAGTTAGTTTGGTATTAGAGAATGGAGAAGAAAAACATTTAAGGGCTTTTATAGGTTTGCTTATATATATATATACATTTACACTAATTTTATCAGGTTCTTCTCACGGTTGACAGATGATGGCATTGAATAAATGCATTAGTGAGCATTTCATTGTAATGAGATATCTTAAATTTTATGGAACAGATTGTTCTTAGCAGAACCTTGCATCATGACAATGACACTTAGACTTTAGAATTCTTTGGAACTATTCCTTGTAGTGCTAAAAATACATGACTGTAGTACAGTTCCAGTCACCTTTCTTTCTTTCAAATTCTGTACTCTGTTATTCTTCCTTGCAGTTGAGAGACAAATGAAGCGGAAGTGGCAACTAAAGGCACATTTTTCATTTATAAACAATAATTGCATATTTGTGGGTAAACAATCACCTAAAAATCAAAGGTAGGTTCAGGAATGATGCCAGACATAATAGCATAGTGCATACCGAAACAACTCCTGGGATCACTAACCATCTATCATAAGCACTTTCTAAAAACTCCTCCTGGTCCACCCTATACTTAAATTGACTATGAAAAAAAATAAAGGATGAATATTTGAGAAATGCATTATTTTAGGTTGTGTTTTAATAACATTTCCAAGTTTGGGGATGAGGTAAATTTTCCAAGATTTCTCTAACCACTATTCTTATATAGCTGCATTTCAAATATCAGAAAAGAAAAGATTTATCAATGATAAACTGATAGGGGACACTCCCTTTAAGTATATCGTTGAAACTAAAATTTCAAATGTTCATTCACTCTGAGTCTACTCAAATTACTGCCAGTCGAGTCTCTACAGATTGGAGTTCTAACATTCACTTTTCACTAAAACAATGCATAGTTTTAACACGAGGTGTTAATATCTATATTATCTAGAGACCTTCTATTTAAAAATTAAATATTAAGTTTAAATAATATATTTAAAAACAAATGTAAATTAACATAGATGAGCAAAAAGTTCACAAATAGGAATAACCAGAATAAAAACTAAGGAAAGCTGTTCAAAATAGTTCAGTTTTCATTCATACTGAAGAGTTACGCCAACCAAAAAAACACATCTTTTTTGTTTGTTTGCTTTGTTTTGTTTTTGGGCCACATCCATTGACGCTCAGGGGTTACTTCTGGTTATGCGCTCAGATCACTACTGGCTTGGGAGACCATATGGAAAGCCAGGGGATCAAACACCATCCATCCAGGGTCAGCTGCATCCATGTCAAACATCCTACCGCTGTGCTACTGCTCCAGCCCCAAGAAAACACATCTTTAATTTTTAATTATATAAAATTTAAATTTAACATAACTTTTAATTATGTAAAAGAAAATTATGGCAGATTACACACCTTGTTTAGTGCTTTTAGAAAGTATTTTAGCAGGGCCGGAGATATAGCAAGGAGGTAAGGCGTTTGCCTTTCATGCAGAAGGTCATTGGTTTGAATCCCGGATTCCATATGGTCCCCTGAGCCTGCCAGGAGCAATTTCTGAGCGTGAAGCCAGGAGTAACCCCTGTGCTAGGTATGAACAAAAAAAAAAAGTATTTTAGCAATATATGACTCTATATGTATATAATATATATACATATATGAAAATAGCCTGTGATCCTAGGGATATAAACTTAAATTTGAGAGAGCAAAAAAATAAAATTAAATTTTCTTAGCATGTGCCTTAATATATGAAATCTAGAAATACTTGAATATCCAATAATAGGGGAAGAATTATGCTAATGACATCATCTCTATAACTTTGTAAGACAAAGGTAATAGGATGATGAATAAAGAAATTGGTCAAGTTGGGATAATTGTTAAAGTAGAGTGGCAGGTACATCATGAGTTCATTCTATTTTATTTTCAAAAATAAAAAGATTCTTTATTAAGGTATTAAACTAAACCAAACTATTTTGGCACAGACACTACAACAAAGGTTGATAATAAATTACCATTTTTTGTTGTTGTCTTTTAGATCACACCTGGAAGTGCTCAAGCTATCTCTGTATTCAAGGGTCACTCTATGTCATGACAGGGTGATAGAAACTGGATAGCCACTTGCAAGGCAAACACCATATTTACTGTAGTAAGCCCATGTACCAAAAATAAAAAAGGCTTTTCACAAGAGAAGTCTTAAGTTTTAAATAAATTTGACAGAAGAAACAAAGATTTCTTCTATAAACCATACCCCAGTTAGAAGAACACTTTCTCTTATTATAACATCATTGGTTGAAATGGAACTTTTTTGTACCAAAAAAAAGTTGTGCTAGCTCATCATATTCACAAGAAGTTCATAATTACCACGAGCGCATGCTTAGTGTTGTATCTTCAGTGGATTGGACAAATGCTTAATGCCACATATGCAGAATATAGAATTTGCCCTAAAATTCCTTTGTACTCTGTTATTCATCTTTCACTCGTCCCTCCACATCTTTTTGCAATTACAGATCTTTTCATTTTATCCATAGTTTTGCTTCCTTGAGAATGTCATGTACTTGAAATCATATGATATAAATATGATAATTTTAGAATTTGTACATATAAAAATAGCTTTTCAAATAAACTATTAATTTACAAAGCTAATGGAGACTGTAAGCATTTCTTAAGTAAATAATTATTGATAGAATAAAGTCCTCAGGAATTTTCTTTTGAAAATATTGATAGATATAAACAGTGAACTATAGAAAAGTAAAAAATAAAAATAGTTGTTAAAGAAATATAATTAGAAGAATTTTTTTCCATAAACAAAACACTTTGGAAACAAATAGCTGCCCTTGGCAAATAAAAACCTTAATGGTATTTATACCCACTCAGAATGAAGATTGGATTGTGAACAAGAAAAGCGAACAAAGGTGAGGAAAAACCAGACTTTTCAATACTAAATATTAAAAAAAAATAATACAGAAAATTAAATAAATAAAACGAATGGCCAGACTATGTGACTTTGCAAAAACTTTCTATTTGCAATCTGCAGAAAAATTTTGGTTCCCTCTAATCTGAAAGGACTGCTATTGTTTTCAATTCTTTCAGTATACTTTGGAAAGCAACCATGACCTGAGGTATTGTTGTCTTTGGAGATTAAGAGAAATGCAGTTCTCTGCTATCATTCTTCTGATCCTCTCCAATTATAGCCAGTTGCAGGCATTTATGTGTGGCCTTTGCAGCTTGGTGTCTACTAAATAATTGGAGTTGAGATGTCAAATATTTCCCTAATGAGCTCAAGGTCCAAAGTAAACCCTGAACTGCTATCACAATAGTGAGACATTTCAGTGTATCTACTTCTGGATGGGTTAGAGCTAGATGTCTCCAAATACATGTGCATGATTGCTTGGGGGAGGAAGGGGAGAATAAGAAAGAAAATGAGGATAAAGATGAAAGGAGTTTTCTTTCTGTAATAAATTAAGAGGATTATCATTTTTAAATTGTTATTTCCATCATTTAGGTTTAGAAACAGCCTTAGAATGATTGATTCTAAACACTTATAATTCTATTCAATTCAAAATAAATGTTGAAAGCTAGAGAAAAAAGGATTCTTTGCAAAACAAAGTGATAACTAAGCCCTTCTCAGAAATGACTTGCATATTGGTGGAAGCTGTCTTTGACAAGAGGTATCTGGCACCTCTAAGCACAGATAAACAGGTGTTACTTACAAACACAGCCAAGCCTTATTCTCCAATGAATGTTCCATATTGCTGCCTGTTCTGTCATGCTGATGTGAAGGTAAATCTGAGAGTGCCACAGCTTCAAGTCTGGAGACTGAGTAGAGTAAGCTACTTTACTAAAATAGTAGTTAGACAAAGATATTGATGCTGTTGGCTACCCTAAAAGTGGAAGGGATAATATATAGTGATCAAGGTCTATCATTAACATAAAGGAGTTTTAGCCTCACAGCTTTGGTTCAAGGTTTATTCTGAGACTAGTATATGAGGACTAAAGATTCTTTCTGCTGATTGATTTAGTCTTCAACAGAAGATAATTACTTTATGAATATGAGCACTACATGATCAGGTTGCAATAGAAAATAAATGTATTTCTTCCTTCTTCCCTATTGAATGAGTCATTATAAGCACCACATGATACTGTGAGCATACTTGGTTGAATTATATTTTATAAAATACTGAATTGTCAATTCTTTGAATCAGCAGGCTGACTGGTGAGCAAACCTTGCCTCACTGTTTGGACTATGGACACGTTTGTGCTTGTCTCTTTTTATTGCTTTGGGGATTTTCCCAAATGTAAATCCTCTTGGAATTCAACTCTCCAGCTTTGTACAGATGTACTGTAACTGAGTCTTTGTTTATGATTCTGTATCCAGTTTTTTTCAATGGGAGTTGTCAGATTAGACACACTTCTAAGGGACCTATTGTGCATTGTGAGCGCTGTGTACTTAATTGCAAAAAAGAAAAAACAACAACAACCAGCTGCTTACCTGTAATTTATGAATGTCAGCACAGGGCCAGCAATTTCAACATGGAAAACAGAATTCTCATCATTCATAAAGTTGGCAAAAGTTTCTTCTGAATTTCATACTGAACAAGAATCTCTTTGTGTGTTTTTTTCCAATTACCTTTTTAAACTACTAAGTTGAGTGGTCAAGTA
Organism: Suncus etruscus; assembly: GCF_024139225.1. Lineage (NCBI taxonomy): Eukaryota > Metazoa > Chordata > Mammalia > Eulipotyphla > Soricidae > Suncus > Suncus etruscus. The sequence continues at coordinate 34,777,630 of NC_064851.1, read as the reverse complement.
AAGTGCTTATTTTCCTAAGAAAAGTCTTCTGTTTTCACTAGTGAACAGGTGCAGAAGAGGTAGTAGCATTTTTACGCATTTAAACATCCCAAGTCCCATTGACATGCCTTACATTTAATCTCTATGCTCAATATTCAGAGATCAATAAAGAACCTCTGAGGTTATATCTTGTCTTTTCATTGACATCTATCTATAAAACCACTAGACACAATGGTAATTTTTCAGAATCATTTAAGCCTGGATATAAACACATCACTCTTCTAATGTATTACCTCATACTTCATAGAATTTTGACTCATTTCCTTTTAATCTTGGCCCAAAGCCATCAGTATTTTAGGGTCCCTTATTACCCTTTAAACCAAAACAAAAGTCATATGCTAAGGTTGGCAAGACAAGTGCCAACAACTCCTTACTTGGTTTTTCCTTATTCAATTCCAAATTCTCTTTCTCTTAATTTTTCTTAGCAGAATACAAAATTTCTCAACTAATCCTAAATGTTGTAAGAAATGGTTCAAGGGGACAAGATAGTGCATAAAGTTCATTTTCTTGAAATGCAGTGTGGTTGATGCAAGCCATTGTGAGAATCCACAAAATTCCCTAATAAGAATCCACTAACTTCTTTGAAATCCCAAGATTTTGGGATTTTTCTTGAGATAATTTTGTAAAAAAATAATTTCAAGACCACGGCGTGTTTTTTTGTTTGTTTTTTTGTTTGTTTTTGTTTTTTGTTTGTTTTGTTTTGTTTATCTGTCTTTTGTGGTGCTTATCGATATAGCTGGAGTCCTCACTGGATATTTGACACTTCTTTTGGTACTGGTGGAGTGTTTCACCTTCATTCTCTCATTCATTTCCCAAATCGATGATGAGAACCTCTAGAAGGATTCTGCCCATTTTCGGGGTATTAGACTTTTACCCCCAGTTTATTTATTTTCTCTTTTTCAGGCAAAACCACGCAACTTGAACTAACTAGCCCTGCCCCCACTTAGAGGGGGAAATAAGGGAGGAGTCAAGACCAAACTGATGCAAGACTACTAAGTAGTAGGCTAGATACAGAGGGGACCACATGTTCTAGACGCCCTGGGGGTGAGGGAAGAGGAAATGGGAGGTAGGACAAAAACGGAGGTGTAAGGAGGACAATTTAGGGATGGGAATCCCCCCTGATTTTATGTAAATATATACCTAAAATATTATTGTCAACAATATGTAAGCCACTATGATCAAAATAAAAATTATATTATTAAAAAAATAATTTCCACTTAGAAATTAAATTTTCCTAGATGTAATAAAAATAATGTTTGATTATAAAACATTTTAGAGGCAAAAATTTTGTTGTTGATGTTTTTGTTTGGGGTTTCACTAAGTTCTATATTAGGAACCATGTAAAGCTAAGAATCAAACCCAGGCCTTCGAATTGTAAACATTCACTCCTTTGAAATATCTGTATCTTTCACATCCATTATAGGACTAAAGCAATGTCAGAGGAGTAAATAATGAGAAATACCTAGACAGAGAAAAATAAAAAGAATCAAAAAAGAAAACACTACACGTAGAAAATGTTGTTTTTAAAAATAAAAATGTCAATGTTTAATGATCCATTAAACAAGAATAATCCATCCTAAATTACCCCACCAATGCTATTAAAATTCCCAAGTGCAATATATTTTTTTCAGACATCTTATTTGATTTGATTTGATATAAGTAAAATCAGACACAGAGATAAATGAACTGTGTGGTTACATTCTAAAAATTCTCTAAACTTTTATTAACATGTAGTAAGTCTGTCTAATGTTTGAACACCTTTAAGTTGAACCAGTTCTTAAATGAACATATAATCGAGTCTGGATTTATGTCCACTAAGTGAAGACAAGGTCCATTACTTAATCCCATACTTAATTTCTTTTTTGGGGAGGGGGTTTTTCGAGCCACACTCATTTGATGCTCAGGGGTTACTCCTGGCTAAGTGCTCAGAAATTGCCCCTGGCTTGGGGGGACCATATGGGACGCTGGGGAATTGAACCACAGTCCTTCCTTGGCTAGCGCTTGCAAGGCAGACACCTTACCTCTAGTGCCACCTCACCGGCCCCACGTACTTAATTTCTTTAACAACTCTTAAATATGTTTTCCTTTTTAACCCTTTTGGTTATTGTAGTTTCCTTTACCATAATTGTTTCACAGGAGGGACTTTTAATATTATATTTGTCTAAGTATTTGAAATACAGTCATCAGTTGGTATCACCACATGTTTTATCAGAACGCTTTATATAGCCAATATAGCATTTGGTATAGATGGCATTATGTTTCTGTAGATAAAAAAATGAGGAGTAAACCCTTAGAGAGAGTAGGCATTTATTTACTCATGGAGTCTAAAATGAGGATATTGATGATTGAATTAATGATACTAACTGTATTAAAACATTATGAACTTAGTCTCTCAAAAAACACAATGGACTTTAAGTTGGGCCATACTTTATATTTGAAATTTCATTAAAAGTTTATTTACATATATTTAATTTATCTTGGTAGTCTCAATTTTCAAAAATGTACGTGTTGATATGTCTTAGGGTTCAGTGTTATCATGAGTTCACTATACTTCTACTATTTCTAATATACCTTCATAGTATAGTAGGATGCATCATAGTACACATCCCATCTGCTCATCTGCTCTTTGTAACATCTGATACAGTGCTTTTTTGTTTGTATTTTAAACAATAATTTCTTTATTTAAGCACTGTGGTTACAAAATTGGTCGTAGTTGAGTTTCAATCATGAAATGAACACCACCCTTCACCTGTATAACTTTTTCCTGCTACCAATGTTCCCCATTTTCCTCGTCCCCCATCCCGTCTGTCTACAAGGCAGGCATTCTCTCTCTCTCTCTCTCTCTCTCTCTCTCTCTCTCTCTCTCTCTCTCTCTCATTATCATGGTGGTTGTTAGTACAGTTATTTCTCTAACTGCACTCACAACTCCTTATGATAAGCTTCATAACACAGGCTGGTCTTTCTGGCCTAGATCTCTTTTGTCTCTGGGTATTATTGCTGTACTGTTTGTATTTTTCTTAAGTCCAACAAATGAGTGAGAATATTCTGTGTCTAACTCTCTCCCTCTTACTCATTTACTGAACATGATAGTCTCCATGTTCATCTATGTATAAGCAAATTTCATGACTTCATTTTCCTTACAGCTGCATAGTATTCCTTTGTATAGATGTACCACTGTTTCTTTTTTTAATTTTTTATTTAAACAAATTCATTACATACATGATTGTGTTTGGGTTTCAGTCATGTAAAGAACACCACCCATCACCAGTGCAACATTCCCATCACCAATGTCCCAAATTTCCCTCCTCCCCACCCAACCACCGCCTATACTCTAGACAGGCTTTCTATTTTCCTCCTACATTCTCATTATTAGGATAGTTTGAAACTTAGTTATTTCTCTAACTAAACTCATCCCTGTTTGTGGTGAGCTTCATGAGGTGAGCTGTAACTTCCAGCTCTTTTTTCTTTTGTGTCTGAAAGTTGTTATTGCAAGAATGTCTTTCATTTTTCTTAAAACCCATAGATGGTGAGACCATTCTGCGTCTTTCTCTCTCTCTGACTTATTTCACTCAGCAAAATAGATTCCATGTACATCCATGTATAGGAAAATTTCATGACTTCATCTCTCTGACAGCTGCATAATATTCCATTGTGTATATGTACCACAGTTTCTTTAGCCATTCATCTGTTGAAGGGTATCTTGGCTGTTTCCAGAGTCTTGCTATGGTAAGTAGTGCTGCAATGAATATAGGTGTAATGAAGGGATTTTTGTATTGTATTTTTGTGTTCCTAGGGTATATTCCCAGGAGTGTACCACTGTTTCTTTAACCATTCATTTGTTGTGGGAAACCTGGGCTATTTCCAGATTCTGGCTATTGTAAATAGTGTGCTGCAATGAACATAGGAGTGCAGAGGGCATTTTTATACTGTGTTTTTTTGTTCCTAAGAGTGCCATTGCTGGATAATATGGTAGCTCAATTTTCAGTTTTTTGATGAATATCTTATTGTTTCCAGAAATAGTGGAGTAGACAGCATTTTCACCAGCAGTGAATGAGAATTCTTTTCACACCACATCCATACCAGCACTGGTTGTTCTTGTTCGTTGTGATTTGTGCCAGTTTCTGTGGTGTGAGATATCTCAGTGTTGTTTTGATTTGCATCTCCCTGATTATTAGTGATGTAGAACATTTCTTCATGTGCCTCTTGGACATCTGTAGTTCTTTTTGTTGTTGTTGTTGTTGTTTTTGGGTCACACCTGGCAGCGCTCAGGGGTTACTCCTGGTTCCATGCTCAGAAATTGCTCCTGGCAGGCATGGGGGACCATATGGGAAGCCGGGATTTGAACCGATGACCTTCTGCATGAAAGGCAAACGCCTTACCTCCATCCTATCTCTCCGGCTTGGACATCTGTATTTCTTCTCTGAGAAATTGTCTGTTCATTTTTGGATGGGGTTAGATATTTTTTCTTGTTAAGTTCTGTAAGTATCTTGTATATCTTAGATATTAGCCCTTTATCTTGATGGGTATTAGATGGGTAGTTTCTCACACTTCATGGGTCACCTTTGTACTATAGTTATTGTTTCCTTTGAAATGTAGAAACGTCTCAGTTTAATGTAGTCCCAATAGTTTATATATGCTTCAATTTTTTTGGATAGTGGTGTTTCCTCCTTGAAGATGCCTTTAGTTTTGATGTCATAAATTTTTTTGCCTATGTTTATTTTTTTATAGGCCTATGGTTTCAAGTCTGATATCAAGATGATTGATCAATTTTGATTTGACCTTTGTGCATAGTGTTAGATAGAGGTCTTAATTTTCTTTTATTTGCATGTGTGTAACTAATTTTCCCAACACCACTTGTCTAAGAGGTTTTTCCTTCCTCCATTTTGCATTTCTTGCCCCTTTATCAAAGATAGATTGTATGTCTGGGGGCCATTATCTGAATGCTCAGTCTATTTTATTGATCTTTGGGTCTGTCTTTATTCCAATATCATGCTGTTTTAATCACTATTGCTTTGGTAGTACAATTTAAAATTGAGGAATGTGATGCTTCCATCTTTTTTTTTCTCCCAAGGGTTGCTTTAACTATTTGGGGGGCATTTATTGTTCCAAATAAATTTCGGGAGTATTTGATCTACTTCTTTTAAGAATGTCATGGGTCTAACGATTTCTTTTTTCTTTTAATTTAGTTTAATTTTATTGAAACCATTGTGATTTACAAAGTCCTTCATGGTTGGGTTATGGGCATACAGTGAATTAGCGCCAATCCCACAACCAGTGTCAACCTCCCTCCATCAATATTCTGCGAGTGCATTCCATGCCTGCTCCACAGCCTACCAGTATAATAGGCCCATTTTAAGTTTAGTTTGTTAATGTTTAGGTCTCTTGATTCCATTCTTTTCTCCTTTGGCTTTAATATTTAGTTCTGTCCTCTAATAACACCACCAATGCACCTGAGACTGCCTCAGTTCTCCATCTTTTCATATTTGTGTTTCTCTTTTCCACTCGATTTCTTTCTTTCTCCTTGCTATACTTGGGGCCAGGGCTGTTTAGGACAACTCTAATTTAAACCACAGCTTTTCTTAATGCAGTTATTCTAAATACCACATATAAGTGATATCATCCTGTATTTATCTTTTTTCTGACTTACTTCATGTAACATATTTACAATTTCATCCATGTTGCAGCAAATTACATGATTGCATCATTCCTTACAGCTATGTAGAATTTCATTGTATATATGTATAACATTTTTCATGATCCACTGTTTATATGTTGTTAGACATCTAGGTTGATTCCAAGTCTTAAATATTTTACTGAATGCTGCAATAAAGAGTGGTGCACATACACACATTTGAATTAAAGTTTTTCTGTCCTGAAGAAAGATACCCAAAAGTGGAATTTCTGAGTCATGTGGCAGCTCAATTTTGAGTTTACTAAGAATCCTCCATACTGTTTTTTATAAAAGTTGTACCAGGCAGCATTCACACCAGAAGTGAATAAGAGTTCTCTCCTCATTACAGTCCCACCAACATATATATGCTCAGGGTTTATTCTGGGCTATGCTCTCAGAAATTGCTCCTGGCTTGGGGGACCATATGGGATGCCGGGATATCAAATTAAGATCCATCCTAGGTTACAACGTGCAAGGCAAACACGTGCCACCACTCTGGCCTCCCACCAACACATTTTGATTCCAGTATTTTTGATATGTGACATCCTCATTGGTGTAAGTTAATATATCATTGTTGTGTTGATTTGGATTTCCCTAATCATAAGTGATGATGAGCATTTTTTTAATGTGCCTGTAGGCCATCTGTTGATCTTCTTCGGAGAGTCTGTTCATTTCCTCTCAAAGTTTTTGATGGGGTAAATTATTTCTTTTCATTAAACATTGAACTTCTTTTGGGGGGGGGCACACCCGGTGGCACTCAGGGGTTACTCCTGGCTATCTGCTCAGAAATAGCTCCTGGCAGGCACGGGGGGACCATATGGGATGCCGGGATTCGAACCAACCACCTTAGGTCCTGTGTCGGCTGCTTGCAAGGCAAACGCCACTGTGTATCTCTCCGGCCCCAACATTGAACATTCTTTATGTACATGTTGCTGAATTTTAAACCTCCCTGCTGTTTCTTTAGAAGTAATATTATTTGATTTTTTATACCAGATTTATTGGCTTAAAAGAAGTCAACCCATTTTAGCTCATACATAACACAACTTGATCTACTCATCTAATTTGGGCACTTAGGTTGTTTCTATATCTCGGCTAGAGTAAATTGTGCTGAAATAAAGATGGCTGTGCAGATATCATTTTGATTCCGTTGTTTTTTTTTTTGTATATATTCAATTCTCTAAATGACCCCTGAACTAGGAATTGTGGATATTTTTTTATTTTAATCATTACTTTATCTTTCACAGTTAAGGCAAAACTTTAACTTTTAAATAATTTGCATAGATAATAATAACATATTCTTCAATTCAATGTAAAGATACGCTTTTACAATGTAAGGACAACTACTTTAATATTAACACTACTGAAAAGTCCATAAGGCTATTATTTATGAAAACTTAGGTAGCCTGGTTATAATAGTTTTAATGTATACAGTTTTGGTGTACAAAGTTATTGTACCTTCAACAACACCAAAGTAGCTAAGAACTCTGAGAACTCTGACAACTGTTCTTACTTAGCTCTATTTTGCCTCTTTTGCTCTACCCCAGTCCTCTACCTACCACTTAGTAATTTATTTTATGATCAAAGACTTTTGATTATAGTATAATATAACAAGGCTTTTTTATAATTTTATATTTTTCTTCCTTTGTCCAAAATATCCCACAGTTAGAGCATAAATTTAATTTTCACAAGATTAAACTAGAATATATCACACATGTATAAATATACACATAAATATGTAAAAACATATATTACATATGTCATGTTATTTGACATTTAAAATAAGATAATGGGAGGACATATCTGATTATAATATTTACTTACTCAATAAATCTTCACGAAACTCCCATTATTTCTCAAACATTTGTTACTTGCTGGCTACAAAATGATGAGTAATCGTAAATAAATTTTCTTTCGTAGAACTTGGAGTCTAATATCTAACAGGAGTTAGATATTAAGCAGGTCACCACTAATTGAAGCAGAAATTATGACAAAATGCTGTAAAGGGAGATTATAAACAATTTTCATGAAGCTTTTTTTTGCAAAAACTTACATTTAAATGAGGTCTAACATCACTACACAGATAAACACAAAAGTTAGAATTGCAGCATGTCAGAGACCTTCACACATGGAAATAAGAAGGTAGAGCTAACTGGCATTTGAAAGGTACCACGGTAAAAATCACATACAAGCCTAGAAGCCAGGAATGAATGGACGGAAGAATTTAAGTACAAGCTTAAAAAATATGTAAATATAACTATAAATTAATTTAAAAAATTTGAGTACAGAACCAAAGAAAGTGCTCAATAGACTGACTTTATACTTTGCATGTGGGAGACCCAAGTTTGAACTCCAGCACCATCGAATTTCTCTAGTACCACTGGGAACAAAGCCTGACCAGAGAGCCAGCATTAACTCCCAGACACCACTGAATTTTCCCACTTTTCCTTCCACTCACCACCTCTGAATATAACATTTAAAAATATATTATTGCAGCTCTTAATACTTGAATTTTTGTTCTGGATCAGTGGTATTCAAATAATTCTTTCTGGTGTTCCAAAATTCTAAGTTTCAGAAGAGGTCTGAGATGGCTTCAGTACAGGAAAGAGTAGATAGCCAGGATGACATTACTTTGTTCTATCTACAAGCCACCACCAGTCAAGTCAAAACAAGGGCACTTACTTAATTTGTTGAATTTTGTTTATTTTTATTTATTTTTTGATTGTTTGTTTAACACAAGCAGATATCAAAGTAAAAAAAAAAGTCAGGAAATCCTAAAATTATTTGTGTGGTTTGTGTTTTGGGGGGTGAAGTTGCAAGATGGATTGGGGTGAGTGGGTAGAAGGAGGAAAGAGAAAATGAAAGGTTGATATCTTTTTTTGATGGTCTTTTCCCACTTTATCTCTCTCTCTCTTTTATTTTTTGCCTAGAGGAGTACACGATTTTTTTTCTTAAAGTTTATCATTGTTTTCTTTCTGACTGCTTTCCAATGGATCATTCTAATTCACTAGTCCACTGAGGGTAGGTTTTGTATATGTCCTTTATGGGAAAGAAAAACTTGCTTTCTGCTGGCTGATACTAATTTCTCTTTTTTATTGTGTTATTTCCTTTGACTTTTTTTCTTGAGGCTTTACAACCTTTTTATTATAGCCTCCAGGACTTTGGGATGACTGGTGGTATTCTAAAACCTGAAGAGACAGTTGTAGGCACATCCTACTATTATGCTGAATGAAATAAGTCAGGGGACAGAGATAGACACAAAATAATCTCACTCATCTGTGGGATTTAAGAAAAATAACAGACGTTATTGTAATAACACCTAGAGACACTAGAGATGAGGACTGAAAGGATTGGCCCACAACGGGCTTACCACAAAAAGTACTGAGTGCAGTTAGATAAATAACTACACGAACAACTATCATGACAATGGTAGTAAGAGAGAAATAGAATTCCTGTCTCGAATACAGAGAGTGGGGAAGAGGTAGAATGGGGCATTGGTGGTGGGAAGGTTGCACAGATAAAGGTGGGTGTTCTTTGTTTTTATAACTGAAACTCAACTACAAACATATTTGTAATAATAGTTCTTAAATTATGATATTACTTGAAAAGAAAAAAAAAGAAATCTAAAAGCTAAATCCCATCTAAAATTAGTGAGCGTGACCAATGTCTTCTCATATAAGGCAAATGACATTGCTTTGCCTTACTCTATTATTGCTCTCTTTCTCTTGTTAGTTGAATGAAGGTTACCACTAATATCAAATGTGTGTGTACTGTTCAAAACCTGTACAAGACAATAAGGGAAAATAAAGTATTGACAAGAACCAGTTGTTGCATGGGACATGACTGTCAACATGGGAAACATTATTTGTGTTTGTTTTATTTGGGGGCCACATTCTGTGATACTGAGGGTTTATTTCTGTTTCTGCTCTGGATCACTTCTGGCAATGTTCTGAGCACAATATGCATTGTCAGAACTGAAGCCAGATCTTACCCACTGAACAATCTCTCTGGCCCTTGGAAAACTTATATAAAAAGCAGTAGACTTAGATGTCAGATGCATTTTTCTAAAAGGTTAATGTCATTCATGGTGGTGGCAGGGGTACTGGTGATAGGACTATCAGAACATAGCTTCTTTAATAGGAAGTGGTAGCTGGAAGGTGGCCATGATAGTCAGAGGCTCATTTAGCTGGCAGGAGCCTCAGGGCATTTTTGTGCAAAAGGGCATAGTATGAAAGAGCTGGGAGAACAATGACTGTAAAAGAATTCTATATCTTTACCTTTTTGTAAAGTCTATTTCCCTGGAATCTTGCCATTCAATATGCTCAAGTAAAATAAATATTGGAAGAGATTTTTGAAGTGGCTAGTTCTTCATCTTAAGAATTTCTTTTTTAGAATGATTTCTGCATAAATTTCAAAGGTCCATTAAAGATATTTCTCCAAGATTTGTGAACTATTAAATTATTTACCTTAACTAGAGTCTTCTCCATTGCTTCTAGTTTACATAGGTCAGTAACCAAGACTAACACAGACCACCCACACAGAAAGCTAAAAATGTTATTGGCTCCAACTTAGTCGTGTGGATAGCATCCAAAGATTCCAGCCCCCCATATTTTACAGGATTGTGAATTTATGTAAACCACCAACATTCTGAGGTTAGTGGTGCAAGGAATAAACAGAGAAAACGGAATAGATAATTCAAGCTGTGTAGCAATTTGAAAAAGTAGTTCTATCTCAGATTAATAAAATGGAAATCGTCCTCCTAGAACTCTGTTGCATCCTGTTACTGCCAAATCTCTTGCATTTGTATGATCAAAAACTCATAATCCTATTGAATGCACGCAAAATAGATAATAAACTTCTCCAAGTGTTACTGTTAGTATCTGCTCATCAATACTAACAGAGGGAGAGCTTCACACACATATGATATTACAATATTTAAGTTTCTGAATTTTACAAACCTGTTGTTTACAGTGTTCAAGTTATATGACAATTAAGTTAAACTCTATTTAGATTAGGTACACATGTATTTTTTGGGTACATGGTACCCAAACATATGTCACCTGCATCTCCCTTCTTGAAATGTATATTTTTCTATTTTCATACTGATTTGTATACAAGGGTTCTCTCTGTATTAAGAGAAGCTTGTGCTCTTTCTTTAATATGTTGCACTTAACCTCTCTCTTATTGTCTCCTTTCCCTTCCTTCAGTACCTCCAAATAAAATCTGTATTTTACTTTATAAAAAAGCAATTCTAATTAGATAAAATAATCATAATAACACATAAGTTATTAAATGGTTAGCTATTGAATGTATGCAAAAATAATGGTTATGGGCGGTGCGGTGGGATAAAAAATAAAATAATGGTTATGGTTTATAACGTTTTCATCAAAAACTGAAGGATAGTTTGGGTATTACATGAATAAATTAAAATGGCAATTATTCTCTCAAAAATTTGTTTGGATAATGAAATGAAATGTTATCCTATATTCATCCCATAAAAGAATATTTGTGTATCTGGATAAGAATGTTTTTAGAAGGAGGGAGAAGAAAGTTATGAAGATTAACAGAAATTGATAAAATAATATTTGCTCTAATTTCCTTTTTCATTTCCAAATTGCCAGAAGAAAAACCACAAAGAAAATCCACAAACAGCAAGAATTATGAACATAAACTATTTTATTGAATCCAAATGCAGCATGTTAGAAGAATCTCAAGGGAAGATTTACTTTTGGAAACATTGCACTGGTATATACCAAGTGCATTTTTAAATGAGACGCAAATACATCACTTACAGAAATTCTATTGAGTAGTTGTAAATGGGGAAAGAGTCTATAAATTCAATTTTATCTTATTTTCAAAATAATTTTAATAAGCATAGACTGTGTCTCTCCAAAAATGGAAGTGTAAAAATTACATCCTTCCTTCCTTGTTTCCTTCTTTCTTCTTTCCTTTCTTCTTTCTGTTCTTGTTTCCTTCCTTCTTCTTTCCTTTCTTCCTTCCTTCCCCCCTCCATTCCTTCCTTTCTTCCTTCATTTCTATCTTCCTGTCTTTCAATATTTCTTTTGTTCACTTTTTTCTTTTATTCCTTCTTTTCTTCTCTCACATTTTTTCTCAAGTTTAAACAGAACTTAAACTAAACTTCACATTGAATGTACCTACCCACTGGTTATCATGGTAATATTGGATGCAGCACATGAAAAAGTGAAAAAGGTAGCAAGGAGGGAATGGCATTCTGAAATGTATCCCCTTTCCAGCTACTGATTTATTTATGTGCCAGTTTCTTGGCACATGCTTATCATATAGATTATGTGCATACCTCTAAAACAATGAATACAAAATTACATAATAATTTTTATATCACTCTGAAGGGGAAAAAGATTTGAAATCATTAAAGATGTACCTCTGTCCTAAACTAGCTTATATAATGTTAAATCAAAGAAGTCTGTATGTCTGATTCTATTTTGGACATTGTTCTATGGCATTCTCATTTCAATGTCTAACTATTATTTTTTTCCAAAATTTCTGCTATTTTACCTTATTGTAGACACTGTATTTAGCACCCAGTTTAATTCTTTTCTATAATTATATCACAGAGGAAAGTTTTCTACTTATACAATAAATTAGTTCATTGAATTGATCAACTTGCAAAGGAAAAACTTTAAAATTCCCTTTAAATTTAAGCACAATTTTTCACTATACATTGACCAGAAAAGGAAAAAAAACGGCTATATCATATTAGAGGGGGAAGAAATAGAATGATATAATATCCTACAGTATTAAATTTTTAATCTCTTACCAGTGCAAGCAATTCCTCTCTGTCGGACAGTGTCATCCTAATGCAACCTCCCAATATCCTGATGACTTAGTGTGACCCACAGAGCTTCACTCGGTTATGTAGACTTTTCTGGAAATCTGAGTTAGTGGTAAGAAATTACTACATGAAATTTTTCTTGTTGTCAAACTAAGACTATGTAATTAATTTCATAGTGTTTCTTTCCCCCACGAGTTTATGAACTGTCCTCTTCCTTCAACATTACTGCTTCAATACAAGTCATATACTAGAGAAGTACATCAATAAAATGTATTTTATGAAAAAAGACCATATTAACTATGGCTTGTGTATTAAGATAAAGGGAAAAAGTTTAATTATGTAATATTATGACACATGATAAAAATATCCAAAGTTTTTCATTTTTTTTCTGATAAGAAACTAAAGGGATAAAAGGAAAATCGTCAAGATTAACTAGAGGTGGTCTATAGGCTACATAGGGTTATACAATTGTTCTATTAGTAATCAGAGAGCTGTTTATACAATTGGAACTATAGAGGTAATATTCAAAGACCCAAGAGAAAGTGATGAAATAATATTGTATGTGCTCTAATGAACTTGCAAACATTTGGCTAAGGTTATGTTTGCTTTTCTGTGTGATATTTCATAGACCTACCATACGGCTCCATTATGCAGAAGGATCCACAAGAGAACTCTTGTTATGTGGCAAAGCTGAAATATCTGCTACTTTTTATGCAGGCAATATTCCATTTTTAAGCGTTTTCCAATCTGGCTCAGAATAACCCCCTCTGTGAACCAAATGTGTTTGCTACCAAACATTCTCCATGGTTTTTCTCCAAGGACTGAGACAGCCTCCAGGTGTTAGTAATGACCTAATCATACAAAAGCCAGCCTATTTCTTCTACACTTATGCTGAAGAAAATATAGATATGCTTCCTTCTTTGTCTACTTTGCTTCAACAGCCTTCATACATCTGCTGATTATATATTTGTAAATCTCTCCTTTTATCTCCCCTACAGATGCATGCTGTGATGAGAAATGCCGAAGCACACATTAGATGCAATGATGGTTATCAGCCTAGCAGAGGCTGATGTGTTTCCTCAGATCCCGCCATGGAACCAATGGAATGCCAGAAAATGATTGGCTGGGGAGCTCTTCCACATTGTCAGGAGCATTGGAAAAAGTCTGCAAGAGAAGGATGAGAAAAAACCTGGAGAATGGCAAATGCTTCAGTAAAGCAATCTGTCACCCTCCTCCACGCAGAGGGGGATGCCTGGCCTGAGATGAGAGAAATAATAAGACTAAGAGGAAGTGAAAGAAATAAAAGCCGAGGAGAGCAGGACAGAAAGCAAAGATTTATAGCACGTATCGTAACCACTCTAATATTTGAGGCTTCTCCCAAACTTAATCCAACTTCCATGTTACTGAAATTTATTGTTTCCCTTATGTATTTGTGGAAAACAAAGAAAGTGAGTAAAAACAAAAAACAATGAGAGAGAGAGAGAGAGAGAGAGAGAGAGAGAGAGAGAGAGAGAGATGGGGTTGAGTTGGGTTGGGTTGGGTTGGGGGAAGGATTGAAACTAAGAGGACTGAAAGTCCAATTCCTGTTTCTTTCATTTTTGTCAGAGAAGGAAAACATTTAAAATCATCAGCAGATATTGGCTGAAACTTATCATTTTGAAAGTGGCTATTCAAACCTCTTAGAGAAGGACCTGGTTCTTGCACTTGGTATTGGCCAAGGTATGACATATACTAATAGCACTTCAGGGACAATGGCCCTTCAATGACCATCAGCTACCAATGCTTCTAAATTGGCCAATTTTATGTGTCAGGGGCCAGAAGACATACAATCACATAAGAAAAACACTTTAATCCAGTCATTATAAGGTAGCAGCAGAGCAGAGTGGCTGTGGTATTTATAGGTATAGCTGTAATTTTGGTTTAGGTTCATTCAGTCAAGATTGTTTCCAGTCTACTAGAAAACACTTCCAATAGGCTAGAATTACAACTTCTATATCTTTCATTTTCCTTACTTTCTTTTTTTTCTAGTTAATGTAAAAGAGAGAGAGAGAGAGAGAGAGAGAGAGAGAGAGAGAGAGAGAGAGAGAGAGAGAAATCCTCTATTTCATTGTTTCTTCTGTGGCTAAACACAACTACGTACCTTCCCTGTGGAAATAAGCTTATTTAATTTTTATTCCTTAGCTGACTGATGATAATACAATTGCTTTTCCATTTACTTTTGTGCAATTGATCACTGCCTTAAATATAAAAAAATTTTTATCATCTGTCATCTTCTTTGGTGTTTCTCATTTATTGATTTCCTTTTTATTTTTGTTCTTACTCTCTGATTTCCTTCAGATTATTGTATCAGCTACATCTCTTGCCACTAACTCACATAAATTCTGTCATGTGTCTTTGCAACATCTAATTTGTTATGATGTATTACGCATGCAAATGTAACTGCATAGGAAATGTTAAGGAGGGTGGCATCTTAAAAAGGCATGCCTTTTAAATTTTGACTGTCACTCCCATCAAAGAGCATAAAGTAATCTGAGATACCTAGATGTCCTGATGAAAACATTAGAATGTCAGGATATCAAATTAAACAATAGGACTTTCCTACAAAATCTCTATCATCTGTTGTGGCAATGCGACTTCAAAGCAAACAACAATTATATTCTAAAATCTATCTCTAACTTTTACGTTGTAAAAAGTAAAATAAAAATTATGCTTTTAGTTTAATACTTTTGGGGGTGAGAAAGACATCAACCTCTTTTGTCATGTTATATAATTAATTACCTTCAGATAACTTAGTTTGTGAAAAATGTTATTAACAAAAATAGTAAGCTGGAAGCCAAGTGATTTAATCCTGATGACACTTATCACAATTTAGGGCTTCCCCCATTATTTCACTAATATATCTGAAGATGAAAACTATTGTAATATGTAAAATAATTTACCTCATCTCATACAAATCAAGTATAGTAGAACATGACAGAGCCATTGAAAATGACTAAGTGGATTTGTTTTTTAAATTATAATGCTAAATTTATTCATTTAAATTGCTAATCGGATACAATAATACCATCTTAGATGAATTTGTTTTGTATGGAATAGACTTCATATCATAAATGTAAACTTTAAAAGCATTAGTAATCTAATATTTACATCAGAAAAAGAGAAATGAAGTCCTATCTAACTGGCTTTGAAACTGGGACAACTTTTCTTAGAAATCAGATTTTTTTACTTTTCAGGTACAGCATACTAATGTGTTATCTTGTAAATCCACAAAAAGTTGCAAGATAAGCATAAAAAGGGGTTATATATGCAGAAATAGTCTATAGCTATGCAGTAGATTCCATCTGTCAAGACTGAACATAGGATATAGACCTAAGGAGTAACAAATGTGTAGGTACACAGGCAAAATCCAATGTCCCCCAAATTTTATTCCTATTCAGTCACCCTATTATATGTATTAAGTACTCATGAATAGAAAGTGCTCTTCAAACATGTAGTAGCAGATGGCAATAAAAGTAACAGCTTAGCTTGGATCTGATAATAGAAACTCAGCCTTAAAAATTGTAATTTTGAGAAGCTGGGATATAAAGGAAGTTCAATTCTTTCTCTATATCTTTGTCTCTTTAAAAATAGTTTTTGGTTTTACCCAACAATGCTCAGAGGCTACTCCTGGATCATCCCTGTGATCAGAGATAATCACCAGCAGTGCTCAGGGAATCCCGAGTGATTCTTGGAATAAAATCCAGGCTTCTCATGTGCAAAGTATGCTTTCCTAACTTTTGAGCCATCCCCAACCTCAATCTAATTTCCTTTATTTACTTATTTAGATTTTAAGACACAAATCAGTCATATTTTCACTAAAAGATTTACAGCCAGAGAGACACATCAAATATATTTGGGAAAATGCAAATCATAGGAAAGATCCAGATAATACTTGACAATGAGTGATTTTTTTTATTATCTTCTACTTAACTTAAGAGACCCTCCTTAAATGATTCTGAAATGTCTATGACTGAAAGATGGGAAACAACAGTCACTTGTTAAGTCAACCTTTCTTACTCTGTGGTGTTGATACAGAAAAAAAAATCCAGTAAGTTTTTACTTCTTTGCTATGTGAACCCTCAGAAACTCATTATCAACCATTTTTTCTTCTTGTTCTTATTTATATTGAAATAATGTAGCTCAACTTAGATGAATTTTGAAGAAAGAAAAGCACAAATAATATATCAGAGTTACAAGTTCCTTGTCAACAAAGATGCAATGTAAGGGTAATGTGCATTGGATTGAAAAAGTAGCAAGAAATTTAGTCTCTTGAATGCTTTGGGATCTAAAGCCTTAGACATTTCCTTGTACAAGATTCTGGCAGCTGGTTTTCCAGTTATATAACAACACTTTTCCCTCTTAAACTCAAGTATATCTTTGATCAGAATTAAACTAGACCTGGCTACCAGATTCTAAATGGAAAAGCATGACAGTTTGAATGTTAGAATGACTATTCTGGACAGTAGGTTACTTCTGCAGAATGTTTCTCCAAAGAGGAAAAAAGAGCTGCTGAGCTCTTTGGTTACAAAAGGGTTCTTATATCCCTCTCACATTCCTTTCTCATTTCACTCATTAGGTCTACCACTCCAGTTCCAGCTATTCCCTCTAGACTCCGAGGGCTTCCTGCCAGTTAACTCCCTCTTTACTCTCAAAAAAAAAAAAAGACTCTATAGAAAGATTAAGATCTAATAACATGTCTGTGGTTAAATCTAAAAGCCTCCCTTAATATAAGTCTCTCCATATCTTATTTTGCTTTCCACCCCAGATTTATCTTCTGGTTTTCCATATTTGCCATTTTACAATTTAATTAGCTGATTGCTAAAAACTGAATATACTGTGCTATTTAATAGTTTCATAACTGCTTAAGCTGTTTCCTCTATGGAATACCATCACTCTTTTACCCCTTACCATCATCTTGTTCTTGGTTATACACTTATAAGGATTAACAAACCCATTAGTAAATTTCTGCAAATAGTACCATGGAGTTTTTACCATACTTAAAAACTGCTTATTCATTCCTTTTGTACTCAGATACATCTCAGGAGCCAAGGGTTTATTCCATTATTTAAGATTTTTCTAATTCCAAATAGTGATCCCAAAATAAAGTAGGAGGAGGAAAAAGAAAATAGTAAAGAATTTAGAGTCAAATTACAAACGTCAATTGACAGGAGGATCAGTAAAGGCTAAAAGTGTTTGAAAAATTTCTATCTCACAAATGTACAAAATGTTGATTTGAAAAATCATAACTCTATTATTACTATAAAAAGCAAGAAATATAACCCCCAAAATATTATAATCTCTGATATTTAATACATAGCTTGACTAGAATGGTTCTGCCACCAAAAGGGTGGTGTGTTTGAGTTTGAAAGGGGAAGCTGTCTTTTGAAACCAGTAGACCAGTATTTGGACATCCATTTGAACAGTGTGACACCCCCAATCACTTTTAAGAACATTCATCACCTGTCTTGTTAGACTTAGATGCCATTCTATGCTGGGAGGCAAACTGGTGAACTCTGTGACTTCTCTAAGCCCTTAGCCTTCTGATTTTAGTTCTCTGATTTCCTATTTATGATCTTCTATAAAAGAGAAACAGAGTTGATTTATTCACATTATGTCCATTGATATATTTTGAATAAGGTATAGAATGGGATTTTCAGTAACTTCACATTCATCTCGGAAGGTCTGTGACCTGTGAACTGCCTCAAGGCTCTTCCTTCAACCGCTCTTTAGGGTATTCTCCACTTATTCAAGATCTTAAGCAATTTGTTCTTTAAATGAAGATTTCATTTTTATTTGTCACAGCATGTGTGTTTGTTACCATACTTATATCTACTTAAACAATTAATAGATGCCTCTAATAATTTAGAAAACAGAATAATGACAAATCTTCATCAATATAACTTGATGATCATAAAACATCTGTGATCTCAATCTATAAAGTACATACATAGCCCAAAGGTAACACTACTATCTGAACTGACTTTGCTCACCTCTTTATCCCCTTCAGCCCATCTATACTCAAAAGGGATGCAAAAAAAGCTCTTTTCCCCCCCATATCCTGCAGTGGCCATTTCACATCTCCATTCTAAACTCAACTACCCTAATTATTTTTTTAATTATTCCTTAAAGAAATAGAAGTTCTCTATGGCTGTAGTTATCTCTGTAAAAAGACTATTTATTGAAAATTGAGAAGAGTCCTTTATCTACCCTTCCACTGAGGTGCAAGTTTTCTTCAGAATGTGTGGTTATGCTATACACGGAGTACCTAGCAGAGTTAACATTGCTACATACAGAGCAGTAGCTCATGGATTATTTATAATCTTACTAGGAAAAAAAAAAACTCCATGGGGTTACTCGTTTAATAATTGCCAGCTAAATTGTGGAAACAAATGACTGCATTACTTCTATATTTCACATAGTTGTTTTAACAAATCCTGTAAAGAAATAGGCACTTAA
Source organism: Suncus etruscus (assembly GCF_024139225.1). Classification (NCBI taxonomy): domain Eukaryota; kingdom Metazoa; phylum Chordata; class Mammalia; order Eulipotyphla; family Soricidae; genus Suncus; species Suncus etruscus. Next base: position 34,758,617 of record NC_064851.1, on the reverse strand, counting down.
TAGTTTCTTTAGAAATAACTCGCACAAGTTGAAATGTAATATTGCTATTCTTGAAAATAATACTTTTACTAAAATGATTTTTCACTAAGGAAAAATATTTTGTTTTGTAGTTTGTTTTTGGAAACATAAGTTGGTATTATAGAATGGAATTTTGATCCAAAGTGTGAATAAGTTTTCTGCAAGTGACTACAATTCTTTATATGTATTTCATTTCGGTAGTAATTATTTACTCGATCATAATGTAATGATTCTTTGTTCTTACAGATAATAGAGTAAGACTGTGAGACAACTGCATTAATAAAACTTCTAAAACATCTTCCTTAATTTTTATAAAGAAATGCTAATTGAAAAAAATAAATGTATCATCCCTTTTCTAATTGCTGTATTTTAAAAAGAAAAGGGAAATTAGATTGTATCATTTATGTCATTTATGTGATGTTGTGTCCTATTATACATGATTTAATTGTGTAAAATCAAAATAACAGATAAAAACAATTAAAAATCTTGCCCAGAGTAAGGTGATATCTCGAAGGGTTGGAGCAAATGTTTTGAATGTGGGAGTCCCAGGTTCATTCATGGAACAACATGATTATCCCAGCACTGGTGGGATTAATCACTGACCACTATGTTGAGAGCAGCACCCAAGCGCAAACCTAGAGCAAAACAACAAAATGATTTTTAAAGCATTGTCAAGGAGGCGTGCTTGCTTTACTTCACAGCACATGTTCTCTGTTGAATATGTTTTTCTCTTTCTCTCTTCTGTTTTTACCTTTCTGGCAAAGACAGTGTTCTTTTCAACATGTAATCCTCTTTCTTTCCCTTCACATTTCTTTCTGTCTCTCTTTTTCTTTCTTTTCTGTCTTTATCTCTCAATTTCTTTCAATAAAAATGATCTTGTTTCACACAAAAATATTGTCAAGGAGACAAGACTGCCCATTATTGAGGCCACCTTTATTATTCTCATTAATGCTGATAGAAAATGAAAATATATGTTAATTATGATAATAAACATGTAGCAAATCAAATTGTATTACTTAACTCCCAAATAAGATAGAATTCAAAGTACACATAGTAGTCACATTCTACTATGCCTGGTAAACATGCAGCTTATAAAACTTTAATATATTAAGTCATTTTTATATTGTTGTCTGTTGTTTGTTTTCCAGATCTTGGAATAATGTTACTTTAGTCAGGTCAGAGACAAACAAGGTCATATACAAGAGATATTTTTAAGAATCAGGTATAAAATTCATGCCTTTAAAACTCTGCTTACATTTAATTTATTAGAATTTAGCCACACAGACATTCTAAGTACAAAGGAAGATAGAAAATGTGTAGCCATCTTTCCAGTAAGAAAAGATCTAGGGGCCGGGCGGTGGCGCTGGAGGTAAGGTGCCTGCCTTACCTGCGCTAGCCTAGGAGACGGACCGCGGTTCGATCCCCCGGCGTCCCATATGGTCCCCCAAGCCAGGAGCGACTTCTGAGCGCATAGCCAGGAGTAACCCCTGAGCGTTACCGGGTGTGGCCCAAAAACCAAAAAAAAAAAAAAAAAAAAAAAAAGAAAAGATCTAATGAACAACTAGCCTGATGATGCTTTCAGGTAGAGGGAATCTAACCTCCTTCCCATACCCCCACTCACATAATTTTTAATGGGAAGAAAACTGTTCTCTTTTATGACTTCAATTTATCATACATGGAGTTCCATAAAGTTTCTCCTCAGCTCCTTGATCTGTTTTAGTTGTTTGCAATTCTTTCCTCTCTTTTTTTTATATTGAACAGTTTCCTCTTGATAAAACATAAAATTCATTAATCATATCTTCTATAATGTCTTTTAAGCCATAAATATTATCCAGTACTTTTATCACAGACATTGTATTTTTTTTATTTCCACAAATATGATTTGATCTTCTTTATATCCTATGTGTCTCTCTATTGTGTTCAGTCAGTCTCACTTCTTTGTGAATACTTTGAGTGCAGTTATAATGATTGTTTTAATAATCTTGTTTGCTAATTCAACATCTGTTTCAGAACTGGGAAAGTTTTCTTTCCAGAAAAAAAAGATTATTTTTCTTCTCCTCATATTGCTTTCTTTTTTTTACTGTTTCTTTTTCATTTCTCCTAATTTATTGATTAGATGCCAGAATTATGAATCAACTTTCTTGGATGTTTGATAATTTTTTATTCCATTATAATTCTTGAGCTTTGCTCTGAAATTCAGTTAACTTGGAAACTGTTTGAGCCTCTGAATTCCTGTTCTTAAGATTGTTAAATTGAAGAAAACAGTAGTTTATGTTAATTTTTAATCTTTTCTGAAGAAACATAATAATGGATACATGAACCCATTTTCTGTGAATTACATGTTTTTTCTATTGTAGGCAAGAAACAATATTATTAGTCCCATGTGATCTAAGTACCATTGCTTCTCCTGCTCTCAGGTAGTTAGTTCTTCATTGGCCTTCAGTAGGTTCCTCACAAATAGTTGCTGGAAAGTACTTCCCTAATTGAATAGGAATGATGCTCGACAAATATTCAATGGTATATTTTGGTCGGTTTTTGATGTGTTAGGTTTGTATGCCTTGAGCTTCTTAAACTCTAAGCTCCTTCCTCTAATGTCAAGAATTTTGCAAGACACTGCCTAGATTTCCCTTGCATGCTCAATCTCATGAATACTTTGTAGTTATTTTAAGTAGAGAGATAAATAAAATGCCATCTTGATTTTAAGGAAAATCTTAAGACATATTTGAATAAACAAAATATACTGAACTTTCCAGGATACATTTTATCTTTCATAAAAAGATTCACAGCATGCTTTACTACTAGTTTTAGGGTGGTTTTTTTTTTTTTTTTTTGGTCACACCCGGCAGCGCTTAGGGGTTACTCCTGGCTCTACACTCAGAAATCACCTCTGGCAGGCACGGGGACCATATGGGATTCAAACCACAGTCCTTCTGCATGAAAGGCAAACGCCTTACCTCCGTGCTATCTCTCCGGCCCCTAGTTTTAGTATTTTACTATATAAATACTTTTGTTTGCTTGTTATTTGTGTTTACTTGTTATTCATTCCACTTCTTGATTTGTTTCATATGGTTTAGTTTTATTTGGGGGCCACACTGCTGGTGCTCAGGAGTTACTCCTGGCTCTATGCTCAGAAATCACTACTGGAAGACTTGGGGTGGGGAACTATATGGAATGTCTAGGATCAAACGTAGGTTGGCTGTATGCAATGCAAGTATCTATCTCTGTACAATCTCTCCAACTCCTCCGTTTCTCTTGTTACATGTTAGCATATTAAAATGTATTTGGAGCATCTGCCTTTCTGATGAGGTAATGCAATTTATTAGGGGTACTATTCTTATTTTAGAGAACTGAGAATTTGTATTTCCATATGCTTTATATTTTCTTGTAGTGAAAGAGGTTCAGCACATTTTCATGTTTAAGCACGCATTTGTATTTCTTTCAGTAAATTTCCAGTTCACATCCAAGTTTTATTATTTATTTTTGGTTGTTTATTTCTCTCTGTAATTTCTATAAGCATTCCAAGTAGTTGAAAGATTGTCCCATTTGTGTCAGGTACTGATTGCCTTGATTATTTGCTTGCTCACTGTGTCTTCTCTTGCTTGAAGCATTTTTGTACTCCCCAAATGACCTTTATTTTTATGTAGTAATTTTTTCTCTTTTGAATTATAGAATTCTAATCATAATTAAGTCTGTCCTATAAATGACTTTCTCAATATAGCCTCTTAGTTTTATTAAGAAATATCTTGTTTTCAAAATACTAAGAAGTAATTCCAAAAGTTTGTTCATAATCTTCCCCAACTATTTAGGCACAATAAATTGTCTATGAATTTTTCTGTCACCTACCACATAATTTGTTATAATATTTTGTTTTCTTGATATTTCTCTATTATAATATTTTATATGTCTTAAGTTCTTAGGTAAACTTTGAGCTAGCTCAGTGACAACAGAGATTACATGTTTTCTTTATATTCTCAAAGACCTAGGCAATGCTAAACATAGATTATAACCTGCTAAAGACATGATGGTAATGCTAAAATATAAATAAAGGAATTGTGTTCTCTGTCTTATTGTTTCCTCAAATATTTCAAGCATGTTATTGGGTGACACACTTATAATGACTTATCAATTATTATTAAAAGAATTTTGGACTATATACATAATAATTCAAGGAATACATGACTTATTTGTGTTTTCACAATTTTAAAAATCTAATAGCATAAACACATACTGTACATATATAAACTCTTAAGTTATATATTTTTAAAGCTATTTATTAGTCTTCGGGCCACACCCAACTGGGCCATACTAATGCTTAGGGGTTATTCCTGGGTCTGTGCTCAGAAATTGCTCCTGGCAAATTTGGGGGACCATATGGGATGCCAGAAATCTAACGGGTCACTCCCGGGTCACCCACATACAAATGCCTTACCACTGTGCTATCTCTCCTTCCCCTTAAATTATATTTTATAATTACACATATATCATAATCTAGTGGGCTTTATATAGTTTAATTTCAAATTTGCAAATATTTTCAAGCAAAGATTTTTCTATGGTTATAATTTGGTTTCTTCACATCATTTATATAATCTTTGCTGATGCCCATCAGTTAAAAAATGACTTCCTTCATATATCTTAAAATTCTAATTATTTTAATTTTGATATCTTATACAAATTAAATAACTTTATTGAATGTATGTACTTGTAGATTTGGATCCAAAAGGTTACACAGTTTTGTCATAATGCACATACTCGTAAATAGAAATAATATTTTTATCAACAGTAAAGAATTTTTTAATGTCTAAGCCAGAACCTGGCACATAGTTTGGTTTATAAAATAGTATTATCATTATATTTCTATTATTTATTGCTTTAGAGTATTTATTTAGTTTTTCTACAATAATAATTCCTATTGTTTTTAAATTTGGTATCATCACTTATTTTGATCTTTGCATTTTTCTACTGTAAACAGTTTGTACTTCATCTAGTGAAATAAATGGAAACATGAAGATGGTTTTTAATTTTACCTAAATTGCTAATTTTACCTAATTCTTTTCAACATTGGATATCTTTTGCTAAAAAAGCATACCATATTGAAGACTGAGTCACTACTCCCCAGATTAAAATGCATCTTTTTCTTTCCCCTTTCCCAAAAATACATCTTTTTCTTTTCCCTTTGCAATTTCTGATTATCCACTTACATTTATCACAGATTTAAGCAGAAAATATTTTTCAGAGTATGGAAAAATTTCATAAAAGACCTTTACATCTATCATGCCATAATCTTTTCATGATACTCCATGGAGGACACTTGAGTTGGATATGGCCAGCAGGATCTAATGGGTCATTATCTGCCTTTAAGCAGCCATATTGGATAATAAATCCTAAAAATAACTACCATTTACTGGATGATGTATGTTTGTGAACTGCCAAGTAATAATCAAAGATTTCATGACCATTTTTTCCCATGGAATCTTTAACAATATGTGAACAGAAATATCATGCTATCATGACCTACATATCGTGAGTAAATTAAGGTTTTAATAACCTAAGCAAGGTTTTGATTGTGTGACTAAGTGGTAAAATGTAGCCCTTGTATGTATGAGATTCTGAATTTGATTCCTAACACTAATAAAAGGATGTGAGGATAGTGGTAACACATTTACAGGAGTCCCAAGTTAGATCCTTGATACCACATGGTTCACCAAGTACTGCTAGAATTTATCCCAATAACTGAGCCAGAAGTATGCCAAGTACTACACATTGTAGTCTCCTTGATATAAAGTTCATACAGTTAAGAAGTGGCAGGTGCATTATCTGCACACAGTTTTGAATCACTCCTCCGAAGTCCATGCAATCTACTTATATGTTTACCTTTTTTTGTGTGACTCTTTTGTGTCCAAACCAGATCAGTTCTGGCAGGGCTCATGGAACTATATAAGATGTCCTGGATTGAACTCTTCATCACTTGCAAAGCAAAAACCCTACTTACACCAGACCCTACATGTTTGAAAAGAAAGTATATTCACCAGGTTATTTGGTGTTTTTCTATTATTTAAAGCTATAAACTAGTGAGTATAGCAGAATACTGAAATATTGGCTTTGAATCTGGGAAATGCCTATGAAAGAGTCAATCAGTTACCTCTGAATTGCAGGCAGATATCACAGAGCTTGTTTGAAAAACAAATGCTTTAAATGAAATAAAATTTCCAGGGGGAGAAAATAATACTGAAAATGTTCTCTGGATCTAGTGCAATATTTTATTAAGAAAAGAGTCTATTTTTCTTCAATTCTGAAGTAAGAAAAATGTCAGTCTTATTTTTATTATTTTTTTGTTAAGTTCAGGATGGCCATATATTGAACTTTGAACCCACTCCACTGATAAAACTTCAATATCCCTTGAACTCTTTTTATAGTGTGTACAAAATACATTCCTATTGTTTGTTGTTTGTTTTAAACTCCCGGCTTTAAAAAGTGTTTTTAAATTAGTCATTTTCACTACCTCATACAATCTCCTAAATTACTTTTTAGAGTGCTGGCTATTAATATTTTAGGTACCTTTGATGTTTTACTTTATAGTCCTCAATTTTATTTTACATTTCACAGGTTCCTAGTTGCAAATAATCCTACAGGCAATTTTCTCACACCGCAACTATTCCTTGAAAGATATGCTAATACAGCAAGACACTTGCAATACTGGGGGTTAAGTTAATCACCCAAAATGAGTTGTATTACTGTCAGCAGTGTATAAAGGCATCCCATAGTGAATTACAAGCAAGGCTAGCTTTAAAGCTGCATTTCAAAAATACCAAAGCTGAAGACGAGCAAAAATAAGCATTTATTTCAAAGTCCATTGAGCTAAAGAATCAAACATTTGTTATTTCTGGTCTCAAAGTTACCCAGTATAAATAAAGGGATTCATATCCCTTTCAAAATTTAATTACCAGGAAAACCCTCACAGATCGCACAGCCTGTCTCTGGGCAAGACAAATACAACATAGCAGTTTTTCTCTTATTTTTGTCTGCTGAGAAAGACATTTTACTCTCTGTAGAGATGAACCACATGCTAGTCCTAAAAACCAAGGGAGCAAATTGCCAAGCTCTGTGCTTTAGTAAAAATGAATGAACAGTAACATCACAATGTAAATATGACTGTGCCAGATATCAGGAGACAGTGTTTTGACTACACATGTATTCATCTATTTATACTGGTCAGTTTTTACTCGTGCTTTAAGTATAGATTAAATAGAAGATTTGAGGATCTGTCAATTATGATCCCTTCCAGTCTTGGAAGTAGCTGTTGCTCTGTATTACAAATTGATTTCAAGTTCATAATGGCGAAAGCACAGTCAGCCACTCCAATGGCTGGCCTCTCATATTCTCTTTTTGTTCTTGGAGAAATCAGTAATATTTTGTCCCAAGGCTCAAATGCAGAGTCACACAGCAGCTCCATTTTCTATATGCTCTTACACTTAAAAAATGTTGTCATTATCATTGTCAGTCCAGTTTCTGATAATGGCATCACATGCATTGCCACCGTGTTTTTCCATATGGGCCATGGATTAAGGACTTTCAGGAAACCTTTATCTTTTCTGTCAAAGGGCATGTCTCAGAAGACTAGCTACTCAGAAACTACCTGAGGTAGAGTTCCAAGCTGCATTTTAAAACAGCAGCAAGTCTGTACTTACAATGATCTAGATTTTTCTTTTCTGTCTTGCAAAATATTGAAATAAGATTTAGTTACAGTGTTGTGATATGCATTTTTATGAGAGAAGATATATATTGTAAAAAGCACATTACTTCACTTGAAAAGATCAAGAGAGTGGGGAAAGAATAAAGGTTTACCAGGAACATTGTATTTATTTGCCATGCATATTTGATACGAGTTCATTAAATACGCAATAGAAGTGTCAACATAAAGTGTTGTTTAGATCAAGCTATGAAAACAAACTTCCCCAGTATTAATATTGGAATATACCGAGCCGTGGTTAAATATTAGTCTTATTTACTATACAGTAAAGAAATATTTTATTGACTGTTATTAAATAACCATCTACTTAGCTTAATTGAATTTTCTCTTTATTTATAAAGACTGATGGATTGCATACTCTGACAGCATGGTTGGCACTTTCACATACCATCGCTTTGCCATTACATGAATTTTTCTCTTCTCACTCATTGACATTCAATAATTAGCAATTATCACCAGTCCGTGCCTAATTTGAGAGTATTTTCTCAGTCTCACTGGATCATTGCCAAAGCTATATCCAGTGAGGAAACAAAGCACTGAAGGCTCACTTCAAGGAGCACTTGCTGTAGAACTGGCACGAGTCTTACTGCACCACAGCATGAAAATCCACTCACTGGCACAAGAAGTGTTTCCAAAGACAGAGTAGACTCATTTGAGTGTCTTCTGGGATTTGTATTTAAACATAGATATTCTGGATTAGAATGCAGATACCTCAGGCAGAAGTAGGAGGCTGGGTAGTCTTCCTGGCACATTGCCGTCTTGATGATCATTAACATAATGCAGAAGTACAAAGAGAAGAGACTATTATTATCCTGATATCTCATGCAATATGCAGGAATTCTAAACCCACTGTAATTAATACTGACCCTTTCCTTACTGGTAACTCATATAAGAAAGAACTTTTAGGGGAGAAAAGCAGAACTAGTGCATCATTAAAATTTTAAAAAGCAGATCTTTGCCTTGCAAATACTTTCTGCCATTGTTCTAATATCAGTACTTCATATTGGTAAAAAAAAAAGCCATGAGAATAATTTGTTGCCACCAACATATATACTTAAAAACATATATTAGAAATTATTAAACTCATTTCTAAAATGTTTCAGTCATGTATTCAAATATTTCAGTATTTCATTAGAGTCATAAGGCAAAATGCATTTATCAAAATTATGGCTTCATTGTTTAGCTCATTTTAATTACTGAGGGATGTCATGGAAATGCTACTATAAAGTCAGAATTACTATATTTTATTATATTTTATTTTAACAGCAATGTACATTTTCTTTTTGTATCTCTGTACTCAATTTTTTGACATTTTTCAAGCTTCAGAATTCAAACAAAATGGGAAAAATTCTAAAATTAATCTTTAATTGTATTGATAGTGGATTAAAATTATATGGTTTCATAATACCTATCATTTTTCTTCAGTTATATTCTGCAAAATTTTCACTGCCATCTAGACTAATTCTAGATTTAAAAAAAAGTTCATATCTGAGTTGCACCTTGACAAACATAAAGATTGAAATATTAAGTTTTTCTCTAAAAGAAAAATGAAGAGTTTTCACCTGAAAAAGTACATAACATTCAACTTTCCCATAAGTACCAGTCAAGTAACTTATTACTTTCCACTAATTTCACTTTAAGTAGATGTACATAAAATTACGGGGCAGGCGGAGGTGGTGCTAGAGGTAAGGTGTCTGCCTTGCAAGCGCTAGCCAGGGGCAATTTCTGAGTGCTTAGTTAGGAGTAACCCCTGAGCATCAAACAGGTGTGGCCCAAAAAAACAAAAATAAAATTACTTACAAATTTTTATGATTATGCAGAAATTAAAATCATGGCTAATAGATAATGCAAATGACTAACCAAATTGAACCTAGGTTAGTTACTGATGTATTAAATTTTAGTTTTCATTTATATTTTACTAAATGTAGTAAATAACTTTACTACACAGAAATTTAAGGAACACTAAATGTTGTAAATAACTTTACTACAGTGAAATTTTTTCCCAGGTGCTAGAATGATAGTACTGCTAGGATAACATTTAACTTGCACATAGCTGATCCAGGTTCAATACTGTCACCACCAGGACTGATTCCTGAGTGCAAAGCCTGGAGTAACCCCTGAGGTTTGGCCCCCATGTAACCAAAATACAAAAAATAAAATAAAATAAAAATTTGCCCAATATTATGGAATTTTCAAATGAATATATGTGTATGTAATATCAAGAGTGGAAATGGAAAAATATTTTGAAATTTCATGAGTACAGTCTGTAACACCCCTTACCTCTTATTTTTCCCTATGGAGCTACTTTTCTGGGCCTACTCTTTATTTTAACATAACAGTTCTAATTCAGTTAACTAAGTAGCAGCCCTGAATGTTCAATTATACCTACAAGAGAATGTGGTAACTAGAGTTTGCAAGTATAGTAGAAGAGCATAATCATATTCAAGTATACTACCTTTTGTCATCTTGTTATTCATATCATTGATACAGCATTTTCTGCTCAATTTAAGACAAAAATAAATTTTAGAATCAAAATTATGGTTTACTTTTTTTTGCTATTGGACAACACCTATTTGTGCTGAAGGCTTTTCTCCTGACTCTAGGTTTAGAGATCATATCTAGAAATGCTCAAGGGCCTATGTATAGGGCCAGGATAGAGCCAGAGACACCCATGTTCAAGGTATGCACCTTAACCCATGGGTAGTATCTGCAGCTCAAAGTTATGACTTTTAGTACAACATTTACAATCTAGTGTTCATTGAAAAAATACTTGATTATTAATTCTCATTTAGAGGATGCTAATAAACTGGTACCCTTCTTTTTTAAAGTTCAATTTTCTATAATTTCTTTTCAACAATGTCTTGGAATAGTTTATACCACGTTTCAGCACTATTTCATGTAATTAGCCTATTATAATCCAACTTACATTTCTTTTTTTTTTTTTTTTTTTTGGTTTTTGGGCCACACCCGGTAACGCTCAGGGGTTACTCCTGGCTATGCACTCAGAAGTTGCTCCTGGCTTGGGGGACCATATGGGACACCGGGGGATCGAACCATGGTCCATCCAAGGCTAACGCAGGCAAGGCAGGCACCTTACCTTTAGCGCCACCGCCCGGCCCCCCAACTTACATTTCTAACCCTACAACTAATCTAACTCTTGTTAAAGTCAGCTGTAAATTCTAATACAGGACCCAGTAAAGATTTGTTTTAGCAGTCAATCTATTTTAAGATTTAATTATACTGGCTTCTCAGTGTGTAATTAGACATTCTAGTAACTTGGTTCTCTTGATCTAGTTGGCTGTTCCTTCTTTATACTTTTTATGAACTTCTATTTTACTTAAGTTTTGACTTTCATTCACTGTTCCATTCTTGACAATAATTTATCTTTACTGTACTTGCATTTGCATATTGACTTGATTACTATTTATATCACTCAATATATGGATATATTAAAATAGGATATTCTAATGAGGACTCATATATATCCAAAATATACTTCATAGTGGAGACAGGAGCTCCATTGTTGAGACAGGAGTACATCAAGTAAGATGTTTCTCTTACATGTGGTACTCTTGGGCTTGATTTCTAACATCCATATGATATCCCAGCCCACCAGGAGTGATTCATGAGCACAGAAGCAGGAGTAATTCCTGGAACATCTCTGTCATGGCCCTAAATGGAAAAGCCAGGCAGCAAAATAAACTTTCTTTTTATTTACATAATAAGGGAATATTAATTTCATGTTTCAAATCAGAAATACATTTCCCTAACTTGTTTCTCCTTACTACTCCCATATATATCAACATGGAGATTTTAGAAAGTTTTATTGTTTCACATTTATATATATATATATATATATATATATATATATATATATATACGTTGCATATTTATACTTTTATTCAACAGATATATGTCAATTCTTCTCTTTTCTGGCCTGATAAAAATAACCATATGTTTTGTCTTTTTGATTATATTCTGCATTATCCTCACCACAGTAAAATAATGACTAATAATTCATGTATGGCTGTTCCTTTGTTTAAAAATTTTCAAATGCTCTTAATTGTAAATGGCTAGTGGTATGTTATACAAACCCTTTTTTTTTATCTCCCTGCTTGATATATTATTTCTACATGTGGAAAGACTTACATTTTATATACAATAAAGAAAATTTTCTATAAACATACTACAAAATAAAAAACTTCTATATGTCTTATTATTGACACAAAAACAACAATTATAATTTTGTGTCAATTGTTCCTACTAATATATATAATCTACTCAAGGACAGGATATGTATCTTAATCAACTTTTTTGTTCTGGTTTTGTTTTGTTTTTGGGGTCACACAAGCAGTACTCATGGGTTACTCCTGGCTCTAGGCTCAGATATCACACCTCTCAGGCACAGGGACCATATGGGATGCTGGAATATGAACCATTGTTCTTCTGTATGAAAGGCAAACGCCTTACCTCCATGCTATCTCTCCGGCCCATCTTAATCAATTTTTCTTTTCTTTTTTCTTCTTTTTTTGGTTTTTGAGTTACACCCGGCAGCGCTCAAGGGTTACTCCTGGCTCTCTGCTCAGAAATCGCTCCTGGCAGGCTCAGGGGATCATATGGGATACCAGGATTCGAACCACCGACCTTCTGGATGCAAGGCAAATGCCTTACTTCCATGCTATATTTCCAGCCCCCAATTTTTATTTTCTATTTGTCACATAGAGCTATAGAAATTGAACCTGCAAATTATATATATATACATATATATATGTACATATATAATATGTATGGATATTTGAGTCAGATATTTAGGAGGTTTCTAAGTCCCTCTTAAATGTTGGAAGTCCTCCTAAATATTGGAAATATAAAGGTTGGGAAGTCATATTTATATTAAAGTAAGAATGCAATGATGAAATTTATTAAATGTTTCTGTTTAAATTTTGAGCCAAAGATATTACTCAGGCCATCTGTTTCATAATCAAATATGCTATTACAGAAAATCATTTTAAGTAACTCTAATTTTAAATAATCTGGATATCTATGAAATCACTTTATTTAAATTAATAAACACCATTTGATTTTATCTAACATGTTATATTATAGTTTTGGACATGATAATCATTCACCCTAATTTATGAGATAATAATGAAACAACATAGAAACTTAAAGATAGAATTACATTAAAATATAAGTTATACTCCTGGTATAGTGACTTGATTTAGACTTCAGCTGATCGGAGATTGACCATTCACCCCTGAACAGTGGACATCATCTGCGTAAACAAACATGGTTTCCTATACCATCGTTAGGAATAAGAAATCTTAACAAGGGCGGCTTCACCACCATCTTACTTACTCCAAAAATGGCACTTGTGACACCATGACAACCTAGGAATAGCAACAGTCTGCTTTTAGGGCAGGATTCTCTGCAATGCTAGCTAATGGTGAGAGACAAAAACAGAAGACGTCATACACCACGCAGCCTTCAACAGAGGACCTGTACAGAAACCAGGATCTATAACTACAGAAACCTAACACCAACAACTGTGATGGTGAAGAACTGTTTCTGGGACCACAGAGAATGTTGAAGGGGTGGAGTTGGTTTTATGCCACAACACTTCAGGGGTGAGTTTTCCCTGTTTTTAGGCCAAAGGTTTCTCCTTTCCATTTCTTCCATATTTTGCTGTACCCATGCAAACAACTGCCAACACACACCTTTCTTTTCTTCTAGTCCATCTATTACCTGAAAAAAAAAAAGAGCATACTAGAGCTTCTGCTATTGTATTAATGACTTTATTGGTGTTACAATATAATTGTTATGAAAACATATGCTAATAAACTTTTCTTTTTTTCAATTCTTTGTTGTTCTTTTTTATTTTAGATCTCCTATTTTCTTTATATTTTTCATAACTTTGCTTCCTGTCATCCTGAAACATATGTATTATGATCAGTTATGTCAAGTATGATGCATTTTCTTTAATAAATTTATTTTAAAATATAAGTTATAAAATCAATAATAACTAGAAAATGAATGTTACTTTGTAGTATATAAGGTTTACAATATGTGTGTGATAGTAATGTACTTTATTCTTCCAAATGCATGTTGGTAGAAGTTGCAATAAAATAAGAATTATCTTGTGCATGCAAAGGCAATATAAATTGTCCAGCCAGGTAATAAAAGTATTAAAGGAATAAACAAGGTGTGCATTTGTTTTCTAGTCCTTAGAATTCTGAACAGGATGCTGTTATAATGAGCCAATAGTTCATCTATGCATTAATATTTATCAAAAATTTTAGTACCTTCTAGATGTTATTACTATTCTATGCCCTATAAATAGAATGGTAAAGAAGAAAATAGAATTTCTACCCCATTGAGTTGATCTAGAAAGAAAAGAAAAAGTGACCAAAAATAAAATAAATTGCAGAGCATTCCATATGGCCATAAGTCCTGTGAAATAAAAAAAGTCTATGGAATGCCAGGATGGTGTAACAAATAATTTAAAATAGGTGGAGTATAAAGTTGCATAGTTCAACAAAGAATAAAATAAATTAATAAGCCAGCACTGTAAGATATGGAGTTGTGAAAAATCTAAATTAACATAAGTCTACAGAATAGAACAAAATAAACATTCTTGGGTGTTCTAAGAACAATAAAAATACAAAAAAATAAAGGAAGCAAGGGAGGAGATTTTAGAAATTAAAATGAGTTGGGAGGTAATACAATGGACTGTGATGAAGAGATATTGATACTTTGGTGGGAAATGAGCTATGTTAATATAATTAAAAGAGGGGGTAAAATTGTACTCGTAAAGCACATGCAGTCATGTAAATCATTACCTCAATTAAATGAAAAGGCTAATGAGGTAATAAGATGGTCTATTATAGGACTGTGGCCCTAACAGAAAAGGGAGAGAAAGATTTTTTTTTTTACTCTTTCACATGGAAGCAACAAGATAACAACTAAGGGCAATTCATCAACAGGCAATCCCTACCAGACACTGAATCAGTCAACAACTTGATTTTGGATTTCTGAGCCTCCAGAACTTTCAGAAAAGAGACATCAATTATGTCATCTTTTAGAATTTGTAAAGGCTTAAATTTTTATGTGTTTTTATTTTATGAACAGACATCCATAAAGAAAGCTAAAGTAAGTTTTATAATACCTTTTTTTATTTTTATTTTGGTCAAAGTGAATTATAATTATTTCACAGAAATATTTAGGGCACATAATGACAGTGAGTGAGAGGCATTCCACCACTAGTGTTGTCTTCCCTCCACCCCTTTTCCCAGAATGCATCCCATATCTCCCTCCTTTACCCCCCATAAAGCTAGTATTTCTCACTTGTACAACTTGTTGTAAATTGGGTATAGATTATGTTGTCATTGACTATGGGTTTGGTGTTCAAGTCTGATCATTTTTAATTTCCACTAAATGTTCATTTGACTGTTTGGTTTTGGTACCATCCATGTTCCCCCTCAAATTGTTGGGCTGAACAAGATGATTCCAGTAATGTGGTTCTGTTGTAAATATATGAAAAGATAAAAAAAAAAGAAGAAAAGAAAAACTAAAACAAAAGCAAAAGAAGAAAAAGAAAAAGACAAAAAGGAAAAAGGGGATACCAAAACAAAGCAAAATAAAACAACAAAAACAAACAAAAACAGTAACAAAAACAAAATACAATAGGGCAGTAATAATAAAAGTACAAGAACAAAAATAAAGAACAACCCCTCCCAAAATAAAAAAAATCACAAAAAAACCCTGCAAACCCACTACTATTTTTAAAAGTTTTGTGTTTCTTCTTCTTCTTCTTCTTCTTCTTCTTCTTCTTCTTCTTCTTCTTCTTCTTCTTCTTCTTCTTCTTCTTCTTCTTCTTCTTCTTCTTCTTCTTTTTTTTTTGCAAAGACACAGTAAATATTGGAGAAATTAGAACAGGAATTCCCTTGGCATAAGAGGTATAGGGTTTCTCCACCCTTAAAGGACACTGCCATCTTAATACCTTATTTTTCTCTCTCGAGCTTCCCATTGTAGAGGCAGTTATTAGAAAAACATAAAATCATGATATTTTTTCATGCACAGATTGATATGGAGAGTATTATGCTGAACAAAATCAGTGAAAGGAAGAGGGATAGACATAGAATAATTGTACTTATTTGTGGTATATAAAAAACAAAGTATGATAATAATATCCAAACAGAGTCAAGGACCAGGAGGACCTGTCCATAGTAGAAAGCTTGCCACAAAGAGCAGGGGAGTGCAATTAGGGCAGAGAAGGGACCACTATAATAATGATAGCCTGAAATGATCACTCTAGACAAGAATTGGGTGTTGCAAATGCATGATATCCCTTCAATAACAGCACTGTAAATCAGTGACTAAAAGGGGAAAAAAGGGTGCAAGAGAAGGGGAGTGATTGAGTGAGTACAGTGAGTGAGTGGCGAGTCAGTCAGTCAGTCAGTCAATTTGTGAGTGAGAGAGAGAGAGAGAGAGAGAGAGAATGTCTGCCACAGGAAGAGGGAGGGAGAATAGGGAATAGAGCAGGAGGGAAACCTGGGACATTGATAACATTAAATGTATACGGTAAAAGGTGTACATTATATGACTAAAACTCAATTATGAACAACTTTTTAACTGTATATCTTATGGTAACTAAATTAAAACATTTATATATTAAAATAAGAATGAATATGCATAACTAATTAGACCTTTGAAAAAGGTAGTCTAGAAATATATATGCAGTTATGAGGAAAGATAATTATAATACTCTAGAAAAAGATGATGTTTGCTTAGGCAAGGCTGGTAGCAGAAAACATGGTGAGAAATGGTCATGCTTTGAAAGTAAGTAGCAAAATAACAGAAGTTCTCAATCGTGATCACATGGCCATGAATAAAGAAAAGCCTAGGAGATAGGGAACTGCTGTGGCATAGCACTCGAGAGGCACTGTGACAGATTAGAGTAGCAAGTCCTAACAAATGGATAACATTTACAGGCTTCTAGCTGCAAATTTCAGATTATGAAAATGTACACTGGATAGAGAAAGTCATAGGGACAAGACTAGACTAAATTACATATCCATGGAAACAGGCAAATGGTGCAGGAATAGGATGAGAATGTTGTAATCTGAAACCGACATCAGGAAACAGGTCAAATGATACTTTATATAGGTAAAATGAAAGACCAAAATATTGGAGAAGGATTCAGATTCATCTACTTAAACTGTTTAATAAACTTCAGTTTCTTAAGAATCTGATTTTGTCTACAAAACTCAAGAACCCATAAACTCAGGAATAAATCCACTTCTGTGCTAATATTATCTGCATGGGGAAATGCTAGAGAAACAGTATTGTGAGATTTGTAATGGGGAAAATCTGTCTTATTTGGACCTCACTGAAATACCCATTAAATATTCAAATCTAATGGATATTAAAAAGGGGCACGAAGTTTACGAATGAGATCTGAGCAAGAGGTGCAAATGAGAATAATTAAAATATAGGTAGAGGAAAAAAACAAATAATATAAAAAGAATGTTCCAGGATTTTTTTTACTAAATTAAATAAGGTAATTTAGTGCCATTGCCTGGCAGCACAATGAATTCATTTATCTACTCGATCATAAATTTAAGATTAAGACTGGCAGCAATGTCTGCTGTAGAAAATTTATAGATAAATTGCCTATACCAGGTGTGGGGTCAAGATGGCCAACCAGAAACTATTTTGTGAGTCCTCCTGTGCCATCTACACAAAGAACTCATAAAATCTGAACTGAACACAGCATCCTTTTGGGGATTGTAAAAAAAAAATTCACTGGGGAAAACAATGATCACCTTAGGAAGACTCAATTCAATGTCAGATTAAATTGCAGACAAATGCAAAACTAAGAAATTCTCCTGCGTAGGGGAAGGAAGAAGCATAGAATGAAAGAGAAAAGGGACCAGATATAAACTGCCAACTTAAATTTGAAGAGTGCTGAATGAAAACCAGTTAACAAAATTTCAGCATGTTCTTTGCTTCACCAAGACAGTCCTACTATCCCAGTTGACTGGCCATACCAAAGGATATATGTAACATACATACATGCATGAGGACATACATGACAGATCATTTGAGGATGTTAAGTGTTTAGGTTTTGAATAGAATTAATTTCTGTTCTTGAACTCACTGAATTCTAAAGAGTCTCAAAACTTGTTCAACATAACAAATGCTGCAACTGCACCTATAACATAACTTATCTCAAATGAGCCCCATCCAGAGGGGCTGCAGCTTTGGGTGTTTCTTAATAGAGTCACAGCATCAGCTTTGTCCCCAAAAGGACAGAACCTCAGTCCACCTTACAGGTTTGAGATACATTTTGAAAGCTTCCCTTTAATGTCAGCTCACATGAAATGGAAGGATGGGCTCTCAATATGAAGCTCAACACATAGTGTGATGATTTTAGATAGAAAGATGACTACACTAACTATTATGACAATGTTAATGAGTGAAAGAAGTAGAATGCCTATTTTGAATACAGGCAAGGGGTAGAGAAGGAGGAAAATGGGGGCATTGGTGCTGGGAAAGTTGCACTGGTGAACGGGTGTGTTCATTTTATAATGGAAACCCAACTACAATCATGTATGTAATCATGATACTTAAATTAAAAAAAAGATTAAAAAACTATTCAGACAAATAATAGCTGAAGACATTTGTTACATCTAAACCATGTAAACAAGGAATAGAAAGCTGTCTCCTACCAAAAACAAAAACCATACACACAAACATTAAGTGGCAAAAATAAGCAAAGATTTTATGGAAAATTTACAACAATTTTCTTTTACTCAATAATTTCTATGTATTTTAATCATCCTAACTTTACTAATGAAAAGCAGATTAATTGGATTGATTTAGACAAAAATAAACCTTATACATTCTATAGAAATAAATAGAATAGAAATAAATAGGAAAACAGAAAAATATTCCTTATTCATGCCTTGGAGGAACTGATATTGTGGGTATTATTGTGTTGTTTTTGGTTTTGCTTATTTTCCTTTTTGGGGTCACAGCAAACAGGGGACAAATCTTACTCCTCACTCTATTCTCAGGAATCACTCTTCATTGTCTTATGGAACCATCTAAGATGCCAGAGAACTGAGATTGAGATGACTTCATGCAAGTCAAGTTCCCAACACACTGTACTATCATTCCAGATTCCCTGAACTGGCATTGTTAAATTCACTATCTTACACGAGCTTGCATCATATACATTTGCTTAATCCTCACTAAAATGCCAATGGCACTTGTGAAGGACCCGAAGTTTACCACGGAGTGGTGAGTTCAGTTAGAGAAATAACTACACTGACAACTATCATGACAATGGTAGTGAAAGAAATAGAATGCCTGTCTTGAATACTGACAGGGAGTAGGGGAGGAAGGTGCTGGGGGGTCGGGGGGGGGGGGGCAATGGTGGCTGGAAGGTTGCACTGATAAAAGGGGGTAATTTTTTTTGTTGTTGTTGTTTTTGGGTCACACCCAGCAGCGCTCAAGGATTACTCCTGGCTCTACGCTCAGAAATCATTCCTGGCAGGCTCGGGGGACCATATGGGATGCCAGTATTCGAACCACCGTCCTTCTGCATGCAAGGCAAACATCTTATTTCCATGCTATTTCTCCGGCCCCGGGTATTTTATTTTATAACTGAATCCCAACTACAAACATGTTTGTAATCATGGTACTTAAATAATTATATTAATTTAAAAAAATAAAATTTTTAGATTTAAAAAAACTCCAATAATAAAGCAATAATCAAGGAAAAGATTGTGGGATATATTAAATTTAATACCTTTAACCAAAACATAAAAGAGATTGAAGAAAACAAAGAAATATTGTTCAGGATATGGACCTTTAAGATATTTTCAAGTTTTGCTTTTATTAGCAAAGAAGACCTAGGCTGAAACTTAAGGTCACCACAATGATCAGGATTAGTATAACACAGTATTTGCAAAATATAGCAGATAAATCACTGAAAACCACAACATGTAAAGTTCTCACAAAGCTTTGTAATAAGAAAACAAATAACCCCTTTAAAAGTGATGAGAGGAAAGTCTGGAGCAATAGATCAATAGGTAGGGTATTTGCCTTGCACAGAGCTGATATAAGTTTGATCCCAAATACTTCATATGGTTCCCCAAGTTTGCCAGGAGTAAACTCCAATAACAGCCAGGTGGCCCCAAATTTTTTAGAAGTGAGGAGGTAAGAGGAATAGGCATTTTCCCCAAAGAGAGATGGCATATAGACCATCAGTAATGAAAATGTTCATTATTTATCATCAGGGAAGTGCAAATAAAATTATAAGCTATCTTACCAAGCAGTGAGTTATCTCAAATTACTTGAAAGCATATATTCATAGTGATCATCATATCATATTTATATATATTCACATATTCATAGTGATATCATAAAAAAGAACACTCATTCACCATTGCTGGGAATGTTGTCTGTTTGGTCATTATGAAAAATATAATGGAGATTTTTTCAAAAAAATTAAGAATATAACCCAAAATTCCACTTTTTGAAATCTCTTCCAGGAGTAGAAAAGATTAATTTTAAATGCATGTGCAAAAAAACACATGTACAGTTATGTTTATTCAGTACTTAGTAACATAAACATAGTATAGAATAACTCAAATTTTCATTACAGCTAAATGTATAAAAAAGTTTTGTTGTGTATAGACATTTGGATATTGCATAGCTATAAAGATCAATGAAATCTTGCAGCTTGCTAGACCATGAATGGAAGGTATCATGTTAAGCAGAATAAGTCAGAGGGAAAAATGACAAATACCACATGATTTCACTCATCTGTGATATATGGAGAATCAAAACAAAGGAACAGACAGTACTGAATAATGACAAACCATTGGTCTTACATGAGACAGCAGATTACCAAGGAATGGGAAAAAGAAAAATGAAAACAGGGACCTGAGCTATGGTTCAATGGTAAGGCATTTGCCTTGCACACTGCTAACCTAGGACAAACTGTGGTTCAATTCCCCAGGGTCTCATATAGTCCCCCAAGCCAGGAGCAATTTCTGAGCACATAGCCAGAAGTAACCCCTGAGTATCACTTGGTATGGCCCAGAAAACCAAAAAAAAAGAATGAAAAATGAAGACTAGAAGTCTAGAAGTGGTGTCAAGATAGTGGCAGAGGATCTTGGACAATATGGTTATGGTGAAAATTCTGTCACTTTGTACATCAAATATTATTATAGCTATGTTCCCCTAATTAAACTGCAACAAAATATTTTTAATAAATTAAATTAATGGGATTGGATAAATATTACAATGGATAGGTTTCTTGCTTTATATATGACTGATCTGGATTTGATCTCCAGCATGCTAGGTAGTCCCCTGTAATGCAAGGAATGATCCTAAGAGAAAAGCCAGGCAAAAGTCCTAAGCACCAGTGAGTGAGTGGGGCCTCAAAGCAAAAGCAACAACAACAACAACAAAGAAATGGAGTTAATAAGGGCTGTACTTTTGCCAGCTGTGTTGGTATAGATAAAGAATAGAATTTAGAATGCAAAATATTTACTAGAAAAGACAATAGATGGAGATTTGTACTGACAAATTTCAAAATTTGAACAGGGAATTCAGTAGAAAAGTCTTTTCTTGAATGGAAACAAATAGATATGTTACTACTGTTTAATTTAGCCATTGACTTCATCCACTGAAGCATATCAAGAAGTTCAAAGCAGATTCAAAAATGGTAAAATCTCAGGGCCAGAGAGATAGCATGGAAGTAGAGCATTTGTCTTGCATGTAGAAGGACAGTGGTTTGAATCCCGGCATCCCATATGGTCCCACAGAGCCTGCCAGGAATGATTTCTGAGCATAGAGCCAGGAGGAACCCCTGAGTGCTACCGGGTATGACCCAAAAACCAAAAACCAAAAAAATAAAAAAAAAAAAGGTTAAATGTAGAGGCTGTTGATTAACCAGACTCCTCACTATTAGGATGGAGTATTACAAAATACCCTTTTCAGTATTTTATTTATCTAAGACAGAGAGTTCATTGTTTCCACACACTTTACCTCATTTTCTCAACAAATATAACTTGATAATCTTGATAAAACTAATACAGAAAGTTCAAGTGACTTGTAAAAAAGATTATTATTAATTCATAGCAGAGCAAATATTTTCAATTAAAATTTTTGACTTGAATCTTGTGAATTCCATTATTCCTCATTATAACATCCACCTTACACAAAAATGTAGTTTTTGCATATCATTTTTATAAAAAATAGTTCTTAAATTTTGAAGAATGATATATGTTAAATATATTTACATTTTATCCTTTATAATTCTTTTCCACAAATTATAGTTCATAAAATTCTAATTTTCTGGTTATTTTCTAGGTTTTGCTTATTTGTTAATTTTAATAAATCTTTAATTTCAGATTATTTTTTTAACTAAACTGAGATGAGTAAACCTAGTCTGTGTTGCTAGGAGAAAAAAATAGTACTGAAAAGCAGTGGTGGGGGCAGTAGTGGGCTTTGGCTTTAGTTTGGACTTAAAAAGCACCATTTTGAACTGAACTAAAGTGAGTGAGCCCAGGCAGGACAGCAGTTGCTCCACTTTACTCTGTGGCCATGGATTTCTTCTAGTCAAGGATCCCACCACAAAGCATAAAAACAGTATAGCACTACAAAGGTCACATGGTAAAACAACACATAACCCCACCACTCCTTATGACTGAAGATGCAGGTTCTAAAGACTTAAATACATAGCTCACTGCTATAACTAACCTCTCTGATCAGAACTTTAGGGAGGAAATGTTAAAGCTGTTCAAAGTACTCAAAGAAAACATGAAGTGGACAGCTTTCAAGAAGATATGAAAGCAAAATGAGAAAACTTCAAACAGAAATATTAGGACTGAAAAACACGGTAGGTGAAATGAGAACTTAACTGGAAAAACTTAACAGCAGAGTAACAGCTGCTGAGGACAGAATCAATGAGCTGGAAGATGAGCTGCATAATTCAGCAGAAGAAATTGGAAAAGAGATTTAAAATAAATTAACAAGATGAAGTAGATGGAAAATGTCCTCAAAATAAGAGAACATACAACAATAGACAGTAGGGATAAATTTGACAGGAACAACATACGAATCATTGGGGTCCCAAAAGGACAGAAACAAAACCCCTATAAAGAAGCAACAATCAAGTACATCATCGCTGAGAAATTCTCAGAGTTGAAGAATACTTGTTTTCACATCCTCAATGCCTGACGATTACCAAATAAAAGAGATCAAAACAAAGTCATTCCAAGGCACATCTTAGTTAAAGTAATGAAAACCATAGATAAAGAATACTGAAAGCAGCAAGATAAAAAGGGAAATTAAATACAAAGAAGCAAATTTAAGATTTGCAGCAGATTTATAGCAAGCAATCCTCCAGGTCAGAAAACAGTGTGGGATATAGTAACAAAATTCAAATTGAGCTCCCATATGATCTAGGAATTCCATTCCTAAGGATATACCCTAGAAACTTAAAAACAACATCAGAAAAACCCTCTGCATTCCTATGTTCATTGCAGCACTATATACAATAGCCAGGATGTGAAAACAAATGCCCAAGAACAGCTAAGTAAATAAAGAAACCATGATATATATATAAAATACAATCAGTACAATCAGCTAAGTAAATAAAGAAACCATGA
Source organism: Suncus etruscus (assembly GCF_024139225.1). Taxonomy (NCBI): domain Eukaryota; kingdom Metazoa; phylum Chordata; class Mammalia; order Eulipotyphla; family Soricidae; genus Suncus; species Suncus etruscus. Next base: position 34,735,166 of record NC_064851.1, on the reverse strand, counting down.
TATATATATAAAATACAATCAGTACAATCTATACAATACAATACCATGCAGCTGGTAGCAAAAATGAAATTCAATTGGAACAATAAATTTCAAAAAAATTTAAAATTTGTGAAATTTGCTAATAACGTGAATGCATATGGAAATTATGCTTGAGTGAAATGAGTCAGAGGGAGATAAATAGACATGGAATAATCTCACTTACTTATGGGATATAAGAAAAATAAAAGATTGGGCCCGGAGAGAGAGCACAGCAGCGTTTGCCTTGCAAGCAGCCGATCCAGGACCAAAGGTGATTGGTTTGAATCCCGGTGTCCCATATGGTCCCCCGTGCCTGCCAGGAGCTATTTCTGAGCAGATAGCCAGGAGTAACCCCTGAGCACTGCCGGGTGTGACCCAAAAAAAACAAAAAAAAAGAAAAAGAAAAAGAAAAGACAGTATGGTAATATCCAGAAGCAATGCAGATGAAGGTCAAGAGGACCACCAGTCCATGGTAGAAATTTTGACACAAAGTAGGACTTAGAGTTGAGAAGTGTCCACTATGACAATATTAGTTGGAACTGATCACTCTGGAAAAGAACTGGGTCTGAAAAGGGATAAAGTGGCATGTATTGCACCCCTTCATTAACAGCTGTGCAAAGCACAGTGTTTAAAAGGAAAAAAGGGAAGAGAGAAAATGAGAAAGAGAGAAGTGAAATCCCTACTCCAGAGACAGGAGAGAAAGGGTGGAAGATACTGGGAACATTGGTGTTGGAAAATGGTGTAAGCTCAGTATTCATTCTGTGACTGAAACTCAAATATAAACAATTTTTTCATTAGAATTTAAATAAATTGGCGCGGACGCGGCGGCTGCGGGCCCCGAGCGAGGCGGTGGCAGTGGCGGTGGCGGTGGCGGCGGCTGCGCGGTCGAGCCGAGCACGGGCTTAATGCAGGCCTACGGACATCCAAATACACAGACGTCTTTTGAGCGTCTTATTCCTTGGAAGAACTAAATGGAGAAGTGGATGGAATTATTCAAAATTTCTCAGGCGATAAAAACCGGCTAACCTTTGCAAAAGCTGGCTCCCTGTGTGTGACACCAGGCGGGGAAAATCCGCGAAAGTACACCGGCCCAGTGGGGCTCAGCTGTGAAAGACTGTGAGTGTGACCTGTCTATGTCTGTCTACTGTCCTCTTGCGTGAAACTCTTGCGAGTGGGGCAAAAAGAGGCTCAGAGGAGCACGGCCGCTCCGCTCGCTACGCGGCCGTGCACTCTTTCTAAGGAAAGAACTCCATTGCAACAAGAAGGAAAAATCACACTAAGAACGGCGCTATATCACAGAAGCAAACATTTCTCTCTGGACTGTCTTCTCTGTTGCATGCTCGGGCCTAAGATTTGACCCAGTGTGAGGCTTCATCCACGGAGGACTCCCCTCCCTTAGAGGCAAGTCAGCCCATCCAGAAAGGGAGGAGCCAGAGGAGTGTGCTGCCTACATCATATAGACAATGAATACCACGACAACACGTAGAAAAACCCACAATATAAGTGTGACAATGGGGAAACAACGCAGGCCAGCATCAGACATAGAGAATGAAGATGACAATTCTGAGGACCAGATAATGACTGAACAACTAATCAACCTCTCAGATAAGGACTTTAGACTAGCAATATGGAAGGTGCTCAAGACTTGGAAGACTCCAAGAAACCATGGATCGAGTTGAACAGAACACTAATAAGAACCAAGAAAATATGAAGGCAGAAATGACAAAACTCCAAACTGAAATAACATGTCAACTAACGGGACTGAAAAAGTCAGTAAACGAAGTGAATGACAAAATGGATAAGCTCTGGGACAGGGTATCAGAAGCTGAGAATAGACTTGGTGCTGTGGAAGATGAGATACATAACAATTCCATACAGCAGGAGAGATTGGACAAAAAACTTAAAGCAAATGAGCAGACAATGGAAAAATTAGTCAAAGAATGGGAACAGACGAAAATAGAAGTCTATGATAAGATCAACAGAAACAACTTAAGAATCATTGGAGTCCCAGAGACCCAGGAAGAAAATTTCCAGGAAGAATCAATGGTCAAGAACATCATTAAAGAGAAACTTCCAGAGCTAAAGAATATATGTGATCAAATCCTGCATGCCCGAAGAGTACCAACCAAAAGAGACCCCAGAAAAACCACCCCAAGACACATCCTAGTCACAATGACAAATCCCACAGATAGAGACAGAATTCTGAAAACAGCAAGATCAAAAGGGGAAATCATGTTCAAGCAAGCTTCCCTGAGATTTACAGCAGACCTGTCACCAGAAACGCTCAATGCCAGAAAGCAGTGGTGGGATATTGTGACAAGACTGAATGAAATGAATGCTTCACCCAGAATACTATACCCAGCAAAACTCACTTTCCAGTTTGATGGAAGAATACATGGTTTCACAGAAAAAAAACAGCTCAGAAACTTCACAGACACAAAACCAGTCTTAAGAGAAAAACTGAAAGACCTAATCTAAGACAAGACTACCCAAAAGACACACCAAATTTTGAAATAAAGATGGCATTAAATCCCAGGACAATTCTTTCTCTCAACGTCAATGGACTAAATGCACCAGTTAAGAGACACAGAGTGGCTAAATGGATCAAAAAACTCAATCCAACCTTCTGCTGCCTACAAGAAACGCACCTGAATAGTCAGAACAAACATAGACTCAAAATAAAAGGCTGGAGAAAAGTTATCCAAGCAAACAACACCCATAAAAAAGCTGGAGTGGCCATACTAATATCAGATAATGCAAACTTTATACTCAGGAAGGTTGTAAGGGACAAAGACGGACATTTTATATTAATCAAGGGGTACGTAGAGCAGGAAGAATTCACTCTCCTAAACATATATGCACCGAATGAGGGGCCAGCAAAATATTTAATACAACTGTTGACAAATCTGAAAAATAATATCAACAACAACACAATAATTGTGGGGGACCTTAACACGGCTTTGTCAACACTGGACAGGTCAACCAGACTGAAACCCAACAAGAATATACTAGACCTGAGGAGAGAAATGGAAGAAAGAGGCCTAGTGGATATATATAGGACACTCCATCCCCAGAAACCTGGATACACATTCTTCTCCAATGTACATGGGACATTCTCCAGGATAGACTACATGCTGGCACATAAAACATACCTCCATAAGATCAAGAGGATAGAAATTTTGCAGACTACCTTCGCTGACCACAAGGCTCTGAAATTATTTGTGAACTCCAAAGGGACTCAGAAGAAACACTTTAACACCTGGAAGTTAAACAGCCTCATGCTCAATAACCAGTGGGTCCGAGATGAAATCAAGGAGGAAATAAAAAGGTTCCTGGAAACAAATGACAATAAAGACACAAACTCTCAGAACCTATGGGACACAGCAAAAGCAGTACTGAGAGGAAAATTTATAGCTTTGCAAGCACACATCAGGAAGGAAGAAGGAGCTTACCTGAGTAGCTTAATGACACAGCTAATAGAACTAGAAAATGCTCAACAAAAGGACCCAAGAATAGGAAGACAGAAGGAAATAACAAAGCTGAGAGCAGAAATCAACGAAGTGGAAACTCAAAAAACAATCCGAAAGATCAACGAAAGCAGAAGTTGGTTCTTTGAAAAAATAAACAAGATTGATAGACCACTGGCAAACCTAACAAAGAAAGAGAGAGAGAGAAACTTGATAACTCGTATCAGGAATGAAAAAGGAGAGATCACTACTGATAGGACAGAGATTCAAAGGGTAATCAGAAACTACTTTGAAAAACTCTACGCCACTAAAAATGAGAACCTGGAAGAAATGGATAAATTCTTGGACTCTTATAATCTTCCACGGTTGAAGGAAGAGGATGTAGCATATCTAAACACCCCCATCACCATTGATGAAATTAAAACAGTAATCAAATGTCTGCCGAAAAACAAAAGCCCAGGTCCAGATGGATTCACTAATGAATTCTATCAAACTTTCCAAGAGGAACTACTGCCAATCTTGGCAAGACTCTTTCATGAAATTGAACAAACAGAAACACTTCCAAATAGCTTTTATGAAGCCAACATCACCTTGATACCTAAACCAGACAGAGACGCTACCAAAAAAGAAAATTACAGACCAATATCACTGATGAATGCAGATGCAAAGATCCTCAACAAAATCCTGGCAAATAGGATTCAATGCCTCGTTAAGAAGATCATCCACTACGATCAAGTAGGTTTCATCCCAGGAATGCAAGGCTGGTTTAACATCCGTAAATCTATCAACATAATACACAACATCAATAACAAGAAAAATAAAAACCACATGATCATATCAATAGATGCAGAGAAAGCATTTGATAAGGTCCAACACCCATTCTTGATCAAAACTCTCAGCAAGATGGGAATGGAGGGAACCTTTCTCAATATAGTGAAGGCCATCTACCACAAGCCAGTGGCAAATATTATCCTCAATGGAGAAAAACTGAAAGCCTTCCCTCTAAATTCTGGCACAAGACAAGGCTGTCCTCTCTCACCACTCCTATTCAACATAGCACTGGAAGTACTTGCTATAGCGATTAGGCAAGAAAAGGATATCAAGGGAATCCAGATAGGAAAGGAAGAAGTCAAGCTCTCACTGTTTGCAGATGACATGATACTCTACTTAGAAAACCCTAAAGACTCTATCAAAAAGCTTCTAGAAACAATAGACTCATATAGCAAGGTGGCAGGCTACAAAATTAACACACAAAAATCAATGGCCTTTCTATATACCAATAGTAATAAGGATGAAATGGACATTAAGAAAACAACCCCATTCACAATAGTACCACACAAACTCAAATATCTTGGAATCAACTTGACTAAATATGTGAAGGACCTATACAAAGAAAACTATAAAACTCTGCTCCAAGAAATAAGAGAGGACACACGGAAATGGAAACACATACCCTGCTCATGGATTGGCAGGATTAACATCATCAAAATGTCAATACTCCCCAAGGCATTATACAGATTTAATGCCATCCCTCTAAAGATACCCATGACATTCTTCAAAGAAGTGGATCAGACATTTTTGAAATTCATTTGGAACAATAAACACCCTCGAATAGCTAAAGCAATCATTGGGAAAAAGAATATGGGAGGAATTACTTTTCCCAACTTTAAACTGTACTACAAAGCAACAGTTATCAAAACAGCATGGTATTGGAATAAGGATAGGTCCTCAGATCAGTGGAATAGGCTTGAATACTCAGAAAATGTTCCCCAGAGATACAACCATCTAATTTTTGATAAAGGAGCAGGAAATCCTAAATGGAGCAGGGAAAGCCTCTTCAACAAGTGGTGTTGGCACAATTGGATAGCCACTTGCAAAAAATTAAACTTAGACCCCCAGCTAACATCATGTACAAAGGTAAAATCCAAATGGATTAAAGACCTCGATATCAGCCCCAAAACCATAAGATATATAGAACAGCACATAGGCAAAACACTACAGAACATTACAGGCATCTTCAAGGAGGAAACTGCACTCTCCAAGCAAGTGAAAGCAGAGATTAACAGATGGGAATATATTAAGCTGAGAAGCTTCTGCACCTCAAAGGAAATAGTGCCCAGGATACAAGAGCCACCCACTGAGTGGGAGAAACTATTCACCCAATACCCATCAGATAAGGGGCTAATCTCCAAAATATACAAGGCACTGACAGAACTTTACAAGAAAAAAACATCTAACCCCATCAAAAAATGGGGAGAAGAAATGAACAGACACTTTGACAAAGAAGAAATACGCATGGCCAAAAGACACATGAAAAAATGTTCCACATCACTAATCAATCACTAATCATCAGGGAGATGCAAATCAAAACAACGATGAGATACCACCTCACACCCCAGAGAATGGCACACATCACAAAGAATGAGAATCAACAGTGTTGGCGGGGATGTGGAGAGAAAGGAACTCTTATCCACTGCTGGTGGGAATGCTGTCTAGTTCAACCTTTATGGAAAGCGATATGGAGATTCCTCCAAAAACTGGAAATCGAGCTCCCATACGATCCAGCTATACCACTCCTAGGAATATACCCTAGGAACACAAAAATACAATACAAAAACCCCTTCCTTACACCTATATTCATTGCAGCTCTATTTACCATAGCAAGACTCTGGAAACAACCAAGATGCCCTTCAACAGACGAATGGCTAAAGAAACTGTGGTACATATACACAATGGAATATTATGCAGCTGTCAGGAGAGATGAAGTCATGAAATTTTCCTATACATGGATGTACATGGAATCTATTATGCTGAGTGAAATAAGTCAGAGAGAGAGAGAAAAACGCAGAATGGTCTCACTCATCTATGGGTTTTAAGAAAAATGAAAGACACCCTTGTAATAATAATTTTCAGAGAAAAAAGCTGGAAGTTCCAGCTCACCTCAGGAAGCTCACCACAAAGAGTGATGAGTTTAGTTAGAGAAATAACTACATTTTGAACTGTCCTAATATTGAGAATGTATGAGGGAAATGTAGAGCCTGTTTAGGGTACAGGCGGGGGTTGGGTGGGGAGGAGGGAGATTTGGGACTTGGGTGATGGGAATGTTGCACTGGTGATGGGTGGTGTTCCTTTTATGACTGAAACCCAAACACAATCATGTATGTAATCAAGGTGTTTAAATAAAAAAAAATTAAAAAAAAAAGAATTTAAATAAATTAATTCTATACATAAATGACTTTAAAAGAAATTCCACATAGCAGTTACTACAGATCTGGAACGAAGAGGCAATGATAAAAACAAAAGCCTAGATTTTCTCCAAGATATAAATTTGTATCCATAACAAATGAGTTCTGTCAAAAATATCTACACTTTCATATATGGAAGGTATTAACCAAAGTATTGCATATGTAATAAGTTTATTGCTTTATTTAAATTATAAAAATTATAGCATCCTGGGGGGTAAAGGAGGATGATATGGGATGTATGCTGGGAAAAGGGGTGGAGGGAGGACAACATTGGTGGTAAGAATGCCCCTGATTCAATGTCACTATATACCAAAAATATTACTGTGAAAGATTTGTAATCCATTTTGGTCAAAGTTAATATTAAAAAAATTTAATATATCATTATACAGTACTCCAGATAATTATGTTTTGTTATAATAATAGTATTAATTTAAACAATGTATGTATCTGTATCAAATGCTCATTTACTCAATAATTAGTTACTACAAAAATCATATCATATACTTTGATATAAAAATGACTAAATTTAGTTATGTTTAATAGGAAAATGATTGTACTATATTCTTAAAGAAAATTAAATTATCTTTTTTAATCCTATTTAAACATTTCACTTTACAATGTTGTTCAAAATATAGTTGTTGTAGGCATTGAATGTTCCAAAATAAATCCCACTATTAGTGTGACCTTCCCTCAATCATTATCTCATTTCCCACCTTACCCCTAAGATTATTCTTTTAGCAGGCACAGTAATTTATGATAACATTTGTTTTGTTTTGTGTTGTGGGCCACACCCATTTGATGCTCAGGGGTTATTCCTGGCTATGAGCTCAGAAATTGCCCCTGGCTTCGGGAGACCATATGAGACACCAGGGGATCAAACCGCAGTCCATCCTAGTCTAGTGTGGGCAAGGCAGACACCTTACCTCTAGCACCACCTCTACAGCCCCTAAGATGAAATATTTTAAACATATTTATATTTTATAGATATAAGTACATATCTATAAAATATTTTTTTTTGTTGCAACAAAACATTAATGAATTATTGAAAAATGCTTTGATAAAATAAAATTTTGAAAATTGTTATATCTCACAATTGTGTCATTTAAGTCATTGAGGGTTTACTGAGCTGTTTGTTGCTAATTGAGCCTTCTGTACTATTATTTTCATTTATTGAGCTTAGTTGGTTTCTATGCTACTTTTCTATTAATTTGCTTTGTTCCTACTGGAATGTATGTGCTGTGAAAATTGGATGTATTATGTGACTGTATACATGCCCACACTCTCTTTTTTTATTTTTTATTTTTTATTTATTTATTTATTTTTTTTGTTTTTGGGCCACACCCAGTAACGCTCAGGAGTTGCTCCTGGCTATGTGCTCAGAAGTTGCTCCTGGCTTGGAGGACCATATGGGACACCGGGGGATCGAACCGCGGTCCGTCCAAGGCTAGCGCAGGCAAGGCAGGCACCTTACCTTTAGCGCCACCGCCCGGCCCCTGCCCACACTCTCCAGGGTCACTAGAATGTAGACTGAAATCATTCTCCACCTGCTCCTTCTCCAGAGGACATCCCAGAATTTTCAGCCAGAAGACCAGTTTATCCATGAGTTTTAGCAACTTGGCTTGCATCTCTTCCAAGATAAGTAATAAAGATGTGAAGATGGGTGATAGCCATGGGATGTGGGAGAAAATAAAATTATCTTAAATTGATATATAAAAATGCTGCCTTAGAAATAATAAGAAAATTTGTGTAGCTGCCAATAAAGGCATCCAAAAATATTTGTCAATGCTTGTTTCCTAGTGCTTTTATCCTTGTAAGTGTCAATCAGTCCATTAAATTGGTGATGAGGAGGGAAGGGGAAAGGGTTCTTGGATCACAAAACAAATATAGTTCACAAAGATCATAAACCCTTGAAGATTGATATTTACCATATTTTATGGAGTCTCCATTGCATCTTTCCTAAAATCTGTGTGTCTTTATAATCAAAGGCACCATAGGTTCTATGATGTTTGTTAAATTACATTGAATGAATATTTATCTCTCTAGCATGGCAAAACATTTAATATTGAATAAAATTCTTTCTTCACAGCTACCAGACAGAACTACAGACTGCAGACTTTACCATTGGTAAAGTAAGTAGCAGGGAATTTAGGCATGAGATTATTCAGAGCAACTACCAAAATGCAATGATATCAAGTCAAAGCAGGTTGATATCACGAAGTACCAAAAATGAAATGCAGGGACAGTGCTCTGGAGAGATAGCATGGAGGTAATGCGTTTGCCTTGCATGCAGAAGGAAGGTGGTTTGAATCCCGGCATCCCATATGGTCCCCCGAGCCTGCCAGGAGTGATTTCTGAGTGTAGAGCCAGGAGTAACCACTGAGCACTGCCGGGTGTGACCCAAAAACCAAAAGAAAAAAATGGGACAGAGAGACAGTACAGGGACTAAACACTTTCTGAGCTAGCTTTATCCCACTAAGCACCACCTGGTGTGATCCCTAAGCACAGAGGTGTGAGTAAGTTCTGAGTACTTCTGGATGTAAGCAAATTCCTCTCCCCCAACTAGAGATGCAAAATATTTGCACACATCTGAGTGTCATGAGATTTACACAGTAAAATCTTACTTATGTGTATGATGGTCTATGAATAAGTTCAGTAGGTCATTCAAACTTTAAGACTCATGCATTTTGATTAAATTATTATTTATGTCAAATATAGTTCCCATATATTTTATGTGTATATTATTTAATTAAAAACATAGAATTTGATTACCTAATCAATTGATGTAGAAACTGAAAACTAAGAGGTTGAAATACTCACTTAAATACCCCCAGAATATTTTGAATTTGAATCTAAGTCTAATGTAGTGTATCTGCCTAGAAGACTCTTCTATTACTTGTCAGATGACTAACTGTAAACTCATTAGTCAAGGGAAACTAAGAAGTCTCTGCTCACCAAATTCAGAACATGAAAAACCAAATGTGGAATTGAATTTAGAATCTACAAATTAGACACAGATATATCTCCAACTATATTTCTGCTAATACCTCTAATATCCTTTTAAATCCAATTACCTTTGTGCAAATGCTGTGATGAATTATAATTTTCATATTACAAGTGAAAACATGGATATCAGAAATGAGGAGTAACTATGGAAAGATTTATAATGGTAGTTATGAAATAATGAATTATTCTAGGCAAGTAAAATAATAAATGAAACAAAATTTCTATTTTTATACATAATGTCTACCACTTCTGTGATAAGCTGCTATCTTGCTAATATCTTACATTTATTGAGTGCTGATTATGTATGATACACTTTACTTATAATATCTCACTTATTCCTTATGCAATGAGATTGATATTATCATCTTCATTTTTGAAAATGATAAAATGAAGGAAGAAAAGTATTAAATAATGTGCTTAAGATGAACTGACCAGCATTTCTAATTTGATCTTTGAAACTTCAAAACCCATTCTTTTAACCTTTACTTTATACTCCCTCTAGTCTTACTGAATTGCCATAATGCAATTTGAAGTTGGAAAGGCAGTGACATTGTAAAACCAAGAATTGAAAGTGAAGTATATAAGAATCGTCTTTTTATTATGTGTGCCAGTCTCTGTGGTATGAGATGATATTTCAGTGTTGTTTTGATTGTATCTCCCTGATGATTAGTGATGTGGGGCATTTTTTCATGTGCCTTCTTTCATCTGCATTTCTTCTTTGAAAAAATGTCTATTTCTTCTTCCCATTTTTGGATGGGGTTAGATTTTTTGTTTGTTTTTCTTGAATTCTACCAATGCCTTGTATATCTTACATATTAACAAATATCAGATGGGTATTGGATAGTTTATTCCATTCTGCAGATAGTCTTTATATCCTATTTACTGTTTCCTTTAAGGTGCAGAAACTTCTCAGTTCAATGTAGTCCCATTTGTTTATCTTTGCTTCCATTTGCTTGGCCAGTGGTGTTTCTTTCTTGGAAGATGCCTTTAACTTCAATGTCAGGGACTGTTTCTTCTACACATTCCTCTATGAACCTTATGATTCCATGTCATGGTCTGATAGCATGATATCCATTTTTATTTGACCTTTGTGCAAGGAGTCAAATAGAGGTCTGAGTATGCTTGTTTTTGCATGTAGTTGGCACAAAAGCAAGATAACCAGTACTAGTCTCAATGCGGGAAAAAGGAATTCTCATTCATTGCTTGTAGAAATGCCAACTAGTCCGGACTTTATGTAAATATATGAATATTCCTCCAATAAACCCTAGAAATTAAACTTTCATATGATCCAGCAATACCATTCTTAGAAATATGTCCAAAGAACCCTATAACACCATGCAGAAAGCCATTTAACTCCTGTGTTCATTGCAGTACTATTTACAATAGCCAAAATCTAGACACAACCCATGTGCCAGAAAACAGATGAATAGCTAAAGAAACTGTGGTACATCTACAAAATGGAATACTATTCTGTTGGTAGAAAAAAATGAAGTCATAAAATTTTCTTATACTTGGATAAATATTGAGATTATTATGTTGAGTGAAATGAGTCAGAGGAAGAGGGAAACAGAATAATCTCACTCATTTGTGAGTTTAAGGAAAATATAGATAGTTTTGTAATAATATCCAAAGACAATAAAGATGAAGACCAGGAGGACCAGTCCATGACATGAAGCTTGCCACAAATAGTGGAGAAGTGCAGTTAGAGTAGAGAAGGGACCATTACACTGATAGTTGGAACTGATCACTCTGGATAATAACTGGGTGTTTAATGGAAATTAAGTGATATATTGTACCCTTTCATTAGCAATAGTGCAAATCACAGTGTTTAAAACGAGGAAAAGGAGAAGAGAAAAACAGAGTGAAGTAAAATGTCTGCCCCAGAAGTAGTCATGAGGTGGGTGGGAGGAAAACTCCTTGGTGGCAAGAAATGTTCATGGGTGAAGGGTGGATTGCACTGTATGACTGAAACTCAATCATGAACAACTTTGTAAAAATTGAGTTTATTTATTTATTTGCTTACTTTTTTTTTTTTTGCTTTTTGGACCACACCCTGTGATGCTCAGGGGTTACTCATGGCTATGCATTCAGAAATCACTCCTGACTCAGGGGACCATATGGGATGCTGGGGATTGAACTAAGGTCTGTCCTGGATCTGTCACATGCAAGGCAAAAGCCCTACTGCTGTGCTATCTCTTTAGACCTTTAACCGGTGAGTTTAAATAAAAAGGGTGGAGCTCTTTTAAATAATTCAAATTTTTTCATGCTACTTATACAGAAAGCAAACTATGTATGAGCAAATTTTAGTAATGAAAGGCAAGATCATTTTGAAAAAGAGAAATTGCTAACAAAAAAAAATTGTTTTTGGTTTTTGGGTTACACCCGGCAGTACTCAGGGGTTACTCCTGGGTCTATGCTCAGAAGTCGCTCCTGGCAGGCAAATACCTTTACCTCCATGCTATCTCTCCAGCCCCCAGACAATAATTTTTAAAGCATCCTTTTTCTTTTCCTTGTAATAGTATTTAAACAAGATTTACAAAGCTGCTCACAAAGAGTTCTTTCAGGCATACAATATTCCAATACCAATTCTACCACCAGTGTCCCCTCCCCTCAGCAAAGTTCCCAGGTTCCCTTTCCCATGACAGCTTGCACCTTTGGAAATCATATAACAAATTTATTTTATATTACTTATTCAAAATTTAAGGTCATGTCAAATGGAATTATTAGAAAATATATCAATAGAAATCTGCTTATTGCTGATTGATTATTAACTAATTTAACCAATATAGATGAGATATTAATTCATTATTGAAATTTCCTTATCAAGCTAGGAATGCACATACCTCTTTTAATGTAGCAGAGTGCAATCATATGCAACATTACTGTCTGCCTTATTCAATCACATGTTGGAAAATTTGCCTTATCTTTTAGACAAACTTTTTTAAAGCTTCTTGCAAAACATATAAAAGCTATAAATTCTGTGGCCTGTCTATGCATCTCTATATTGTTTCATTAAATCAGAATAATCATCTAGCTAGAATATTCTTTATAAAGTGCTGATTTTATTGAATTTTTGTTCTATCTTCTTTCATACACTTATGACTTACAGAATTTCATTCATAGATGCACTGTATACCTTATTGGCTTTCCCTTGTATGTAAGTTCTATTTGATTTTGTTGTTGTTAGTATTCTGTCTATATTTTTGGATTTTGTCATTTTGAGCACAATGTATCTAGGTTTTCCCAGTTGAGTCTATTGTTGCTGAGACCTTTAAGGCCTATTGTATTTCAGTGCCTAAAATTCTCAATCCTGAGAAATTCTTACAGATGATTTCTTTAACTTGTACATAACATCTCCTTCCTGTTCTTCAGAGGTTACCGTGGTTCTTATATTGTTCCTGAAGAAGTCACCTCACAGTTTTCTGATATTCTTTCATTCCTTTTCAGACTATTTTCTACCTTCTGCTGTTCCTTAGTTTCATAGCAGCCTCATCCTTCTCATCTTGGATTCCTTGATCTTTTGCCTAACTTCTGTTATTCTCCTATTAGGAACTTCAATTGACTTTTTGTTTTGTTTTGGTTTTGGACCACACCTGATGATGCTCAGTTACTCTTCACTTTCTACTCAGGAATCACACTTGCTGGTGCCCTAATCAGGATGAGATGTCAGGAATCATCCAGGTCAGCCACATACAAATCAGGCCTTACCTGCTGTACCTCACTAGCCTCTAATGAGTTTTTTAAAAATATCACCTACTATGTTCTTCATTTCTGTCATTCTAGTTGTAGTGACTTTGTCATTTTGACTTACGTACTTTTTTGTGCTTTGCTGAATATCTGTGCTATTATTTCTTTGAACTTGTTGAAAAGATTTATCATGGCATCACTAAATACATTGTTGAAGGATTTACAGTTATTCTTTGTTTATTTTGTTCTCTGAATTTGGTAGATTTCTACTTGTTTACTCTACTTTTCTATTGTTCTTGTGATGTTGGGAAAGAGTCTTTTCAGCTTCACTCCCTGTAAGATGCTGAGAGATTAGGTAGGGGTTACTCTCTTCTCTGCCTATCTAGAATGCCAGACAGCAAGAAAAAGGTCAGTTGCTCTGGTGTGGGCCTATTTTTATAGTGCAGATTAAGGTGGAGTCTGCTGATACCTAACTGGTAGGGATGGACTCTGCTTCCCTTTCCAGATTAGATTTAGTGATGTCAGTCAGAGGCAGGCCTCACCTAGAATGGAGGAGCAGCAAAAAGAAAGTATTAGACAATAGTTTTTATAAATAGCTTAAGGAACTTAAGTTTTCAATTCCTTGAGTTGAATAGAGAGAAGATTTAAATAAGAGTTATAGCAGTCAATGTTCTGAGAAATTGAAAAACCAGAATTATCCTTTAAATTCCTTTGAAAGACATGAAATATTGCAGGGAATTAATATTTTAATGATATTGGATACAACTTACCTGAATATATTAAATCTCCAGATACTTTCAAAATGAAATATTTGGAAATTTTCCAAACTCTCCTCTTTGATGTGAATGATACAGTCCAGCATAAAACATTTTGCAGTCATGTGGATAAGGAAAGAAATATTTTCAAATCTATAGACCAAATTTTACAAAATATTATCCAGTGACTAGTAAAATAGTCTTAAAGAAGATGTGGGTAAAATGACATAAAAAGAAGAAAGAAAAAATATATGTAGATAATGGTATCTCCATGTCCCAATCACTTGGGAACACATAAGGGATTAATAAGTTTTTGATAAACTCTAATATGTATATATCAACTTAATGTAGACAAGTAACCTCAGAATAATCTATAACTTTAAGTATAATAGTGACATGTTACAAAATCGGCCTGAAATATTAAAACACAAATCTTAGTGCTATAATATTCTTTCAATTTTATTAACAGTCTGTGCTATAATAATAATCTAATTATACTAACAACCTAAGTGATCATGACTACTAAAAATAATCAATTAAAGGGAATTTAGATAAAACCTGAAGAAGATACAATACTCACAAAAGAGCATTCATAGGCCCACTGAAATAGTCAGTGTTCAAAGTCACATAAAGGGACCCTAGATCCATCTAAGGAACCCAGGTCTGATCCCTAACAACCCCCTGCTCCTTACTCTGAGCACCTCTAGGATTGCCCTGGTGATTCCCAGGAACTGCAGAAGCTGACTACTGTAGGTCAATTGTCCTAGATTGGCCCCAGAAACCAAGTGGATTGCCTGGGAATACCCTTCTGCTCCACTCTCCATAGAGCAGGGCTCTCAAACTCATGGCCCGCGGGCCATTTGCAGCCCTCCGTACAACATTTTGTGGCCCGTGGCCAGCCTTCAAATATTGCAGTATTTGCAATTATTCACTTACCAAATAATCGCAATAAAAATCGCATTAGCAAGAAAAAAATTACATTAAACATTCACATACCCCGAGCAGTTTCGTTCAGGGCATGCAAAAGTTTAATGCAATTTTTTGCAATTTTTTCTTACTAATGCGATTTTTTATTGTGAATATTCAGTAAACAAATAATAGCGAATACTTTGTGCCTAGCGCAAATGTCATTTCCGTTGCTTCTGCCCACTGTCCCTTGCATTATCAGAGACCTAAGGGAGAGAAGAGAGAGAAGTTTATTATAGAATTAGATTTTATCATACCTTCACCATGAATTCATCAAAGCCTGCAGTGAAGAGAAAGATTGATGATGAGCACAGACAATTTCAGGAAAAGTGGGAGACGCAGTATTTCTTTGTTGAGCACAGAGGCATCTCCACATGTCTTATTTGCTCAGAGAAAGTTGCAGTGCACAAGAAATACAACTTGAAATGCTATTATTAAACTAAACATGCTGAGGAATGTGCAAAATATCAAGGAAATGAGAGAGCCAAGCGGGTTGCCAGTCTTAAAGCATGTCTAATGAGGCAACAAGATTTCTTCAAGAAAGCAACCAAAGTGAATGTTACATCAGTCGAAGCTAGTTACATGGTTAGTGAGATGATTGCTAAGGCAGGGAAACCATTCACAGAAGGAGAGTTTGTTTAAAAAAATGCATGTTACAGGCTGCAAGTATTATCTGTCAGGAAAAGAAAGGTCAGTTTAGCAAAATCAGCCTTTCTGCCAACACTGTGGCAGAGCGCATTTCTGACATGTCAAGTGACATTTCTCATCAACTGTGTGAGAAAGCCAAATGTTTTGATGCATACTCAGTTGCTCTTGACAAGGGCACAGATATAACAGACACTGCGCAGCTCATAATTTATGTCCGTGGCATTGATTGTAATTTTGAATTGACAGAGGAGCTGCTCACAATAATTCCAATGCATGGCCAGACCATTGCTAATAAGATATTTCAGCATCTGTGTGATGCCATTGAGAATGCAGGTTTGCCATGAAAGAGGTTTGTTGAAATAATAATCAATGGAGCGCCATCGATGACAGGAAGGAAAAATGGACTGGTGGCACTTGTTCAAAAAAAAAACTTGAAGAGGAGGGTGTAGAGAAGGCCATTGCTCTTCACTGCATTATCCATCAGCAAGCCCTTTGCAGGAAATGCCTGCCGTGTGACAATGTGATGTCTGTTGTTGTGAAATGCATCAACCAAATCAGATCCAGGGGCTTAAAGCACAGAAGGTTTGTGCTTTTTTAGAGGAAATGGAGTCAGAATATGGAGATGTGCTCTATTTCACCAAGGTAGATTGGCTCAGCAGGGGAAATGTCCTGAAAAGACTTTTTGAGTTGCGAGAAGTGAAAGCCTTCATGGAGGAGGATGGGAATGCTGCTTCTGAGTTGAGTGATCACAAATGGCTCATCGACTTAGCTTTTCTTGTTGACATTACACTTAAGCTGAATGTACTAAACAAGATGTTACAAGGCCTGGAGCAGCTTATCAGTGCCCCCTATGACAACGTGAGAGCATTCTCCACAAAACTTGTGCTATGGAAATCCCAGCTCTCTCAGACAAACCTTTGCCATTTCCCAGAATGCAAGGAACTTGTGGATGCAGGCATACCATTCAGTGGTGAGAAATATGTTGATGCTATTTTTAAGCTAGAGAAGGAATTTGATCACAAATTTGCAGACTTCAAAAAGCACAGAGCCACTTTCCAAATTTTTGTGAACCTCCTTTTCCGTTGATGTGCAAGATGCCCCTCCTGTGCTTCAAATGGAGCTCATTGACCTGCAATGCAACTCTGATCTCAAAGCCAAGTTCAGGGAGATTAGTGGAAAAGCAGACATGCAAGGGCAATTTTTGAGAGAATTGCCCCCAGCTTCCCTGAGCTTTCCCAAATGTTCACGTGCCATTTTGGGAGCACATATTTGTATGAAGTCATTCTCCACATTGAACTTCAATAAGTCAAAGTACAGGTCTAGACTAATGATGATCATCTTCAAGCCATACTGAGGGTTTCAACTGCTTCCTCTCTAAAGCCAAATGTGGTTCAGATTTGTGAGAAGCGCTGTCAAGTCTCTGGCAGCAAGGAATAGGCAAAAGATGCCATGTTCAGAAGAACTGTTCATGATCTTCACTCAATGTTCTATTCATGTTCAGAAGAAATAATTAAAACTGTTAATAATGACATTTGAGGACTATTTTTTTTGTGAAATCCCTTATGTGGCCCTGCCTCACCTCGACTTTGCCTCCTGTGGCCCCCAGGTAAATTGAGTTTGAGACCCTGCCATAGAGAGTTTTCATGATGCAAATATTGATTTCTCTTTTGTAACCAATTTTGCTTCATACACCAAAAATAAACATATCTCCAAACTCACTTATCTGAGATTTCTACAAGGGAAAAATATTAAGCAAACCACAAGGTCATGCCAAAAGGTTTGCTTTCTGAAAAATTAAAATTCACCTAGCTAGAAAGACTCTGCTAAAGAAGAGTTACAGACATTTCCCATCGGGTTTTTCTCCCCTGGACTTCAGTCCTTCCCTGGGCACCGGTCTAGGTGGACTCTATAGGGGTCAATAGGCTTTCCTCCTATCTCTCCCTACACTAATGAGAATGCGCTCTGAAAGGAGGGCGGGCCATTCTAGCACTGGTTTATGTTGGGACAGTCAGTGAAAGTTTTTTCTCCTTGTTTTCATATTGATAGTATTGTATTTATATATTCTATATATCCATAATATCCATCTTATATTGTGTCCTTGATACTGCCCTACAAAGCTCATTTCTAATATTTTACTGCCTCAGTCCCAACCCTTACTTCCCCCATCTTCCCATGTAGGTGCAGCTAATGACATGAAGCTCACCACATAGAATGATAAGTGCAGTTAGAGAAATAACTACACTGAAAACTATCATAACAATGTGAATGAATGAGGGAAAAAGAAAGCCTGTCTCAAGTACAGGTGTGGGTGGGGTGGGGAGAAGGTAGATCTGGGAAATTGGTGGTGGGAATCCTGCACTGGTGAAGGGGGTGTTCTTTACATGACTGTAATCATACAACTACAATTATATTTGTAATCACGGTGTTTAAATAAAGATAATTAAAAAAAGAAGCATAAAATTGAGTAGAGGACCACTGAACTTCTCTGTCCTGCCAAAGAATATTTTCAACTAAAGAATTGAAACCTATGTTAGTTTATCGTACCTTTAGACATATTAAGCACAATGTGTACTTATTCTTTTCCCAGTTCAGATTGAAAGGAGGGGCAGAAGATAAATAAAGGTAAAAGATAGGAATTTTAATATTTCATTTACCGTAGTTTTTCTGCCCAAGAATTTAGGAACGATACTTTTTAAAAAATGTAGAGTGCCTTCACCCATTGAATTCTAAACAAAACAAATAAAAAGAAAAAGTGAAAAGAAACTTATCTTTCTCACACAATTTGCCAGACAATATCAATGTCATCATTTTAAGAAGATATCACCAGTCATGAGTGTTAGAGATTACTGACTATAATTACTAAATAGGCATGTAATGTATGAAATTGCTTAACAAAAAATGTGTTGAAGCAATTTTGTTTATATGTCTTTTCTACCATTTATATTACTTATATCCTCCCTCTGCAGCTTTATTTTCTTCTACTACACTTGATAAAATAATTTCAGTAGAATTGATACAAGTCCAGTGGCACCTCCAGAGTTAATAATTTTATTGATTACTGTTAGATTAATCTGTTCAAAATTTCAAAAGATGATTGACTGAGGAATATCAATTAACGTGGGAGATAAATAGGAACCTTTCTCTCATGGGGCTGAGATCAAGAGTCTGATATTAACCCATACATTTTTGTGAGAAAAAGACAGAATTATATTTTATTTTTAAATTTAGCTCTTAATGTACATTTTGTTCTCCAGGGTAAACTTAGGAATCTTTGTGTATTTCCCAAATTAATGCAATTACAATGGTTTCCATATTTAATGATGAGCCATAAATGTTTTTAATCATCCTTATTACCTATTGTATAGCTTACACAATACCATTGCATACATACTAAAGAATAGCACAAAAATACCTTTGTTTACTGTTGGAGTACCTAGCAATGCCCAGAATTTATCCTCAAAGCTCAAATACCTCTCTAAGGGGGACATAGATTTGGAAATAAATGAACCAAAGTCAGTTATACTATTATTTCTTTTGGCTCTGTCAACCCAGCCAAACTGGATAACTCCAGTAAAAAGTATTCACCTTGGGGCCTGAAATTATACCCTTAAAATTAACAGGACAATTACCTACTTGGTATTTCTCTTTTACTCTGAAGACATAACCTTTGTCTTATGGTTTAGGAAGAAATGCTAAGAATTTAATAGAGAGAGAAAAAAAGGTTTGTGGTAAAGAACTTCCTACATTATTTCAGGTCAAACATCAAAATGCCCGATCAAGAACCAGGAGCTCTGCCACAAAAAGGCAGAAAACATTGACAATTTTTCTTTCCATTTGCAATGTTATTCACTTGCATAAGCATACCATAATAAACAAATTTTTATACAGATGTGGTATTAATGTGATTAATTAGTTTAGTACATTCAATGAGATGTTGGCAAGCACTAGCACAGGATTAAAGGATTAGTTAAGGTAGTCTTAGTCATGCCTGTCCATTTGCAAATATTGATATAAAAATAATTTTTAGAGTACCATTACAAGAGATTTTATTAGTTATTTGGAATTTATATTACCAAGTGCTTAGATGTTTACCCAGCCAAATTAGATAACTTGAACAATAGAAATATATTGCTCATGCTTGTGGAGTCTGAAAGTCCAAAAGCAAGTTGCTAGCCATCAGGATAGGTTCCTTCTGAGGACTGTGAGAAAAAAATATGCTCCACAATTCTCTCCTAGTTTTAGATGACACCCTGATTTTCATGGCCTACAGGTGGTACATCCTTGGTGTTTTTATACTATCTTATTTCTGTACCTGTCTCTGTGTTCAATTTCTTCATTTATATGTATACATCCAACAAATGTATATATGTGTACATATAAGTAAACATATAGCATAACAAGTTATTTTAGATTAGGGTCTACCTTAATTGATTCAACATGATAATCTGCAAAAACTCCATATCAAAATGCAAGCATATTTAAAGGCTTTAGAGTTAAGAGCTTAACACCTTTTGGAGAGACTAATTCACCCTATAATAAGAATTATAATGGAATTGGAGAGATAGTACTGGAAGTACAATGCTAACTTTGCATGTGGCTAACCCAGGTTCAATCTCTGTTCTCCTGCAACCCTCCAGGGGTGATTTCTGAACCCAGAGCCAGGAATCTATATATTTTAAATATATAGATAATATCTTTCAGTAAAACTTCATCTTCTTAGCAGACAGGGCATGACCCCAAAACAACATATATATACATATATGTGTATATTTATGTGTGTGCATGTGTGTTTATACTTCAGTTAAAGTTTAACATTTTTAAATTTGTTTGATCATAAAATTTTATTTCAAATTATATCTGAATAATTTACTATATTAAATATGAACATTCAGCTATTGAGAGTAAATTTACATGGCAAATGCCCTACCCACTGTGCTATCACTCCGGCCCCAAGAATAAATTTACAAAGTGAAAATAACCATAGATAATTCTTAGTTACAAAACTGCATACTACTCCTAAATTCAGACATCATATAAAATATTCTACATAAATCTGACTCCAAGCCATTTTCTCATAAAAGCATAAACAATTTACTCATTGTGGATATTATCTCATCTTGGTTCAACTGCAAATGCAAACCTGAAGAAATGTTTTAATATTGTACTATAAACAATTTTGCATTTTATTCCATCAGACAAAAATAGTCCCTTTCTCTCGACATATATCTCAATACTAAAGAGAATGATTATTTTGCTATAAACGCCTATAGAAGAAAATAGAATATCTTGTACTTACAATATAAAATGAAATGTTATTTCCATATTAATAAAACAAGTCAAATCTTTTTTAAAAAGTTGGTTAGCCAAAATAGATAGAAAACATACTTATGTGTACATATTTACTACAACATACAACAATTGGAAGTTCTTATTTAATTTGTTACTCGTAGTGTCATTAGAGTTTCTATTCCCATATATTATATAATTTATGCCTCATAGACAGGAAGTCAATATTATTAACTTTACTTAACAAATTAAGAGACACTTTGGTAAATTGCTCACTAAATAATAAATATCCAAGATTTAGCCCAATTTTATTTGACCTGGACATTCAACCCAAGGAAAATTCTGTCTTAGTGAGCCCTATTGATGCTTAAACCAAACAAATGTTTTAGGGGAAAAGATTGAAGTACAGTAAATTGATAAGGGAGGAAATACAGAAGTAAATCTTTATGAATTATGAATGAGGGCCACATGGCCCTAGACACTTTAAAGGAACTGGATGTCTAGGGACAAGAAAACATTTCTTTTGGAAGTAGAAACCTTCATAGATCTGGCCTCAAGATGTGCTATTCCTATACTTTCCCAAGTTAATACTTATATCATTTATAGCAATTTTCAAAGTTCATTATCATATTTTACAGATTAAAAACTTTACTTTCAAAAAAATAAAACCTTTACTTCCTAACTACAGCCTACAGTTATGCTGTGAATATAAAGAAATTAGTGGTATGCTGTGTACATGATTATTTACCATGCAACTTTTCAGAAAAAAATAAACAAAACACATAGATATATGGCTTTTAATTTCCATGTAAGGCCTTCAGTAATTATGACTAGTGTTCAGTTATTAATATATTGAAACTCAATTAACCATTAGAAAGAAATATGTATGTTTGACCTAGCGATATTGTGAAACAGCTTCATTATACTGATGTAACCACACCCTCTTTCCTCCACTGAATTCTTTCTTCATTGTTATTTATTTGGGCGGGGACACACCTGGTGACACTCAGGGATTACTCCTGTCTCTGCGCTCAGAAATCAGTCCTGGCTTGAGGGACCATATGGGACGCCAGGGATTTTAATTGCTATCTATCCTCCTCTAGCACAAGCAAGACAACGCCTTACTGCTCCGCAGCACCCCTCCGGCCCGGTGGGTTTTTTTGTTTGTTTGTTTGTTTGTTTGTTTGTTTCCTTTGTTTTCTTTTGTTTTGTTTTTGTTGCTGTTGTTTTTGGATATTGGGCCACACCCGCTGACGCTCAGGGGTTTCTCCTGGCTATGCGCTCAGAAATAGTTCCTGGCTGGGGGGACCAGATGGGTTGCTGGGGGATCAAACTGCGGTCCATCCTGGGTTAGCTGAGTGCAAGGCAAACGCCCTACTGCTGCACCATCACTCAGGCCCCTGCTACTTATTTGTAGTAGATTTTCTTTCAGCCACTTTAGCTCACATTAATTTTGTTTTCTAAATATCTATGATACTAAGTCAATAACATACTATGTAAAAGTCTCAGTCTTTTATGGCTACATCATATTCTACATTATATTACAGTGTTCTCTATACCCTTAGGTTAGGGAACATCTGAGTAATCTTTAGATTCTAAATTACTTAGGTAATTTATGTCTGCCTGTGTCAGGTCTGATGAATTATCAGTTTTATTTTGCAATTAGCTGAAAACTTTATTTTAGATAAAAAAAAATTCTTTGTCAGGCTGGAGCAGTGGCACAGGCAGTAGAGAGTTTGTCTTGCAAGCTCTAACCTACGATGGACCACGGTTTGACCCCAGGCGTCCCATAGGGTCCTCCAAGCCAGGGGCGATTTCTGAGCGCATAGTCAGAAGTAAACCCTGAGCATCACTGGATGTGACCCAAAAACCCAAAAATGAAAAAAAAAAAAAAAGATTCCTTCTCATAGAATATCTAGAAATATACCTAGGTGGGGTTACTCCTGGCTCTATGCTCAGAAATCACTCCTGGCAGGCTCAGGGGACTATATGGGATGCCGGGATTTGAACCACCGTCCTTCTGCATATAAGGCAACGCCCTATCTCCATGCTATCTCTCCGACCCCGGTTAATACATATTTAATTGCTTTTTATAAGGACTTTTAAAGTACTACAAATTAAATGTAGTACTTTTAAAGCACTAAATACAGAGTTTCTTTATGCAAACATAAGGGAAGGTTACCAATAAAAAAATTCAGGCTATTTTTCACACACACACACACACACACACACACACACACACACACACACACACACAGTCACAGAAAACACAGATTTTAAAGCTTAGGATTTAATTCATTCTGTTATATATTCAGCACTCTCTAAACCTTATTTTCAAATATATTCTGTATTTGCAAAAATTTCATTACTCATTATTTTTTGTCACATTAAATGTGACTTCCTCTTTTGTTGGTGACCAGATCTGTAGGTGGGAGAAACAGCTTTATGTTTTTTGCTCAGTTCCTAACTATTAGGACCAAGTCCTTCTGGAAAAGAAGAATTTTCAGACAGGTTGGCTATTCCTTGTTATGTTAAAAAAAAAAAAAAACTCCAGTGTAATAGTTAACAAAAAAATTAACATTTTTACTTTTTTTTTTAATGAATGTAAGCTTGAAGAAATAATGAAACTTTCCTGGGTTGTTCTTCTTAAATCCCCGGAACCTAGAATATTGCTGGCACCTAAAAATTCAATGAATACAAATGAAAAGCAGCACATTTATAACCTGAAATGTATGAAAAAGTTCAAATGAAGCAGAAGAGTAAATCTTAGGAAGGCATCAATAAAAAAGTACACTATAATTTTTTTAGGTATAGTATTTATTCAGATACACAATGAGTAAGAAAATGAGATTATTAGAGGATATATAAAATATTGAAACTGGATTTTACAAGTAATGGTTGAATTATGATTTCCATATGAGTATGCTATTTATTGTTCCTTTGATTTGACTTATGTAAGAGATACAATCTGAACTTACATAGCTCACAAGTGACTATTTTTTTTCAATATCTGACTCTGTAATCACAGAAATCTTTAATTAAATACATACAAAATCTGGAAAAAAAGAGTAGTACAAAATTTTGGTTGCAATTGAAATAACTAGCACCACTTCAGAATTACATTTGATAAATGGTCACCGGAGAAATTTCAATTTTTATTGACATACAAAAATATGTGCGAACATATAAGATATACACATCTTGAAATATTATCAGACATTCCATAATATCATTAAGAAGTCTCATATCTCAATGTCCACCTCTGTCACATCTTCACTCTGTTTCATAAGAATCAAATTTACATTATTTTCATATTGAATCTGAATTTTAAGTTTCAACTTTATTGCTAACTTTATAGGTGGCTGTAAATGAAATTAAAATGACAGGCTAGCATTCATATTGAGTTCTTTCAGCTTATTAAAATGTTAGCAAGAGATGCAAAGAAAGCACAGCCATGTTTTAGGAGAAGCATTGTTAGCGGTACTCTTACTGAGAATAAAAAAAATACTCCTCTCATTTGAAAGATTTGTATCAGAGCTTGATCTTGGCAGAACCGCATAATTTCAATTAAAAAAGATAATTTGGGGACTCATCCTTTATATAAGCATAAATAATGCTAAAATTATGCATTATATAGGGTATATTTACATATTTGCTAATTTCTATTGCAGCAACAAACACAATTTAAAAAATGTTCATTAGTCTGCTTAAAAGCAAATGATTATCTACATAATATACCACAATATTTGAACTCATTTAGACAACAGCTTCTATATGAATCACAAATCCAATAACTTTCCAACAATTAATTTCTCAAGGCTAATTTTAATACCAATACATTTTGACAAATGATTTGATGACATATTTATAATTAATATAAAATCCATTCCTCTTTGTATATGTTTCAAGGGCTTTGCCCAGTAAAATATCATTTGTATTTACTTTTTTGTGTCATATCTTACAAATTGATATTGTACATAATATTCAAAACTTGAAGCAATAGAACTGAGATAGTTTCAGGTAATTCCACTCTGAAATAAACAGTTCTTTGTAAGTATCATTATAGTGTCCCTTTCACAGTATCTTGAAATAATGGCAATAAATATGTGTTCTTTGCTTGCTCATCTCCATGACTGTTACAAAATCAATAGTATAATGTTGAATAAATATTTTTCTGGTAGCTTGTGTTTTTTTCTTATTTTCTTTTTTTTGGGGGGGGGGGCCCACACCTGTTTGACGCTCAGGGGTTACTCCTGGCTATGCCCTCAGAAATTGCCCCTAGCTTGGGGGGACCATATGGGACCCCGGAGGATCGCAGCGTGGTCTGTCCTATGATAGCCCTTGCAAAGCAGACACCTTACCTCTAGCGCCACCTTCCCAGCCCCCTTTTTTTTATTTTCAATGTAATAACTTAAATGATGCTATAAAGACTTTTTATTAGCAGATTTACATTTGTAAGTATACTTTTGTAAGAATATTAAGTGGTAGTTCAAATTGCACTAAAAGATGTATTTTTATACCCAATCTTTTAGTTCTTAAGCTTTTGTTTTTGTTAGAAATTTAGAATTTGTCATAATTTATTGAGCAAAGAACTTTGCAACTTTAGATTCATAAACACAATGAAAACTTTGTGCAGCGGTCTC
The DNA here is from genome assembly GCF_024139225.1 of Suncus etruscus. Lineage (NCBI taxonomy): Eukaryota > Metazoa > Chordata > Mammalia > Eulipotyphla > Soricidae > Suncus > Suncus etruscus. Next base: position 34,709,448 of record NC_064851.1, on the reverse strand, counting down.
AAACTATAGTTGGAACTGGCATAACTTGATATGTGTCATCTGATTATGACCATTTTTATAGTATTGAGCAGCAAATTTTATTTTGTGTTGGAACTTCTATGTTTAGTGATCAAATACTCACTTGAAGAGCCATTATTTCACCTCAATTTCAAAATTACACTTATGTGAAAATTGAATTTTACCAACTAACATCTGACTTTATCTTTAATATAACATATTCTCTTTGCACTCTGTAGAGTTCACCTGTTATTGCTCAATTGTCTAATAAGCCATGATAAAAGCATGAGTTGAGCAGATGTGCTTGAGCTTTGCCTGGTATTTAATTGAGCACAGCACCCATGTGCTGAACTAGTGAACTCACTTGTATAATTTTACATAAGCAGACATATACAGATTCAAATTCAAAGAAATCCCTTTCATCTAATCAAGTACACATTTACAGAAATACCAAATATATGCATAAATAAGCAAAAGAAACTATAACATAAAATGGGCACAGAAACTAGTTAATTTGGTATACTTCTTTGACTAGATAACCTATAAAGTGCTGACCATTGGCAATTAAATATCTGGCATTTGCCTTTATTTGAGGGATTTGCTTTGTAATTATAGCTTTAAAATAATGAACTGAATTATATCTAAGCTAAATGTAGAACTCTATAGAAGCAATTTGCAGAACTGCAGTTTTAGGGAAAGAGATTTTTCATATCGATATACAAAATTCCTAGGCCAAGATATGACATGTTCAAACGGTTATGTCATTTTACAATTGAATTTACCTGTTGAAATATGGAGATTCCTCCAAAAACTGGAAATTGAGCTCCCATATGATCCAGCTATACCACTCCCAGGAATATACCCTAGAAACACAAAAACTACAGTTCAAAATTTTCTTCCTCACACCTATATTCATTGCAGCACTATTTACAATAGCCAGATCTGAAAACAACCAAGATGTCCTTCAACAGAAGAATGGCTAAAGAAACAGTGATATATATACACAATAGACAGTTATGCAGCCATCAGGAGAGATGACATCATAAAATTTACTTACGGTATTTTCCAGCTTATAAGACTACGGGCATATAAAACAACCCTCTAATTTAGACTTCCTCTCTGACTCTGACCAATTTGAGCAGGCTTTTTACAGTGTAGATTCGGGTATAGAACATTGTATAATTTGCATGCACAAAAAGCCTGCTTGGATTGGCTGAGTTAGAAAGGCTGTCTGAGTACTCTTGCAGTGACTGGTGCAGGATTGAGTTGGAAAATTCGTTTTGTGGCAATATCCAGACGATTTTCATTTAGCGGCATATCAAAACGTTTCTCGGGATATACTCAGCATATAAGAAGACCCCTGATTTTCGGTTGACTTTTTTTTTTTGTTGTTTCAAAAATCATCTTATGTGCCAGAAAATATGGTATACGTGGATGTCCATTGAATCTATTATGTTGAGTAAAATAAGTCAGAAGAAAAGAGATAGACACAGAATAGTGTCACTCACCTATGGGTTTTAATAAAAATTAAAGAAACTGTTGTAATAATGCCCAGAGATAATAGAATTAAGGCCTGGAAGGATGGATTCACAATTTGAAGCTCAACACAAAAAGTGGTGAACGCTGTTAGGGAAATAACTACACTAACAACTAGCATGACGATGTTAAAGAATGACAGAAGTAGGGGCCAGAGAGATAGCATGGAGGTAGGGCATTTGCCTTGCAGGCAGAAGGATGGTGGTTTGAATTACGGCATCCCATATTGTCTCCTGCACCTGCCAGGAGCAATTTCTGAGCATAGAAGCAGAAGTAACCCCTGAGTGTGACCCAAAAACCAAAACCAAAACAAAACAAAAAGAATGAGAGAAGTAGAATGCCCATAGCGAATACAGGCGGCGGGGGGGGGGGGGGGCGGCATTGGTGGTGGGAATGTTGCATTGGTGAAAGGGGGTGTTTTGTTTATGACTGAAACCCAACTACAAACATGCTTGTAATCATGGTGCTTAAATAAGGATTTATTAAAAAAAATTACCTGTTGAGAAGAAAGAAAGGAAGAATGGATATTATCCTATATAACTCAGATAAATTCAACCTTGGTGTGATTGAAGTTATTAATTATGTTTACTAAGTCAAATTTAGTCCTGCAAGCAATGTGACTTTACTGAATTATAACAATAGATGTAATAAAAAAATTTCTTTTCAAGCACTGAGAACATTTTAGAAAACTATTTCAATGGCTTTTCATCAAATATTTACTATGATGCCAGAAAAAATGTAATTGTATCCCATATATTATGTGATAAACTATTCACAGAACTAGGAGCTTCTCATGCTGGAAAATTTTGGAAAAATTTTAATAGTTTAAAGTCAATTGGCAAATAAAACAGGAATATTTTAAATTTATGTGTGTATGATTATAAAATCTATGTTAATAATTCAAACTCTATCCATCTTCCTTTAAAATTATATAGTTTCAAGGTTAATTAATTTTCTAGGACTTAAACTTTCCAAATGATTTATTCCATTGTTACTGGTTGTACAATTTAAAAGATATTGTTTATAACATTATTTAAATTTCATATGGCAGAGTCCTACTGTGGCAAAAGGCACATAACATTTTTTAAAGGTTCGCAAATTTCAAATTTTATTTCTAACATAACACTGGGAATTTTAAAATCTTATCATTGTAAGAAAAATTTGAAATCAGTAGGAAATTTTTATTTGTGTATGTACTTAAAGAGAAAAATTTCTGATGGTGTTAAACAAATGGTAGAAAGCAAAAAAAAAAAACAAAATGGGGGAGGTGCATAAGATTAAGATTAGTTAAATGTCCTTATATAGGGCCAGAGAGATGAGAGAGATGGCATGGAGGTAGGGTGTTTGCCTTTCATGCAGGACATTGGTTCAAATCCCGGCATCCCATATGGTCCTCCGAGCCTGCCAGGAGCGATTTCTGAGCATAGAGGCAGGAGTAAACCTGAGCACTCCCGGGTATGACCCAAAAACCAAAAAAAAAAAAAAAAAAAGTCCTTATACCTTAGGAGGAAGTTGAAAATACATAGTTGTCCCTGGGGACCTGGTTACATGGTTGGCCGAACACGCACACACTTTGCACTCCACTGCTTCTATTCTCCTCTCCTCAGTGACATATACTTACCACATGATCCTCTTCTTAAAAAAAAAAAAAAAAAAAAGGAGCTTTTTTTCTATAGGGGAACACTGAAGTTTGGATAGTCAATTTGATACTCCCCATTATCTACAGAGATAATAGTCAGAAACACTGAGTCTCTTTTTCTTTCAGAGGCAAACTTTACACAATCAATCATTATGTAAACATTTTCTATGCCTTTTTTTGTTATGTGCAGACTGACCTCTTGAATTCACCATCATGATGGAGAACTACTATTACTTTAATGTGTTCTCATTTTGTTCAACTCCTTTCTGGGGGTTTTGTTTATGTGTTTGTTTTTGGGCCACAACAGTGGTGCTCCTGACTATCAGAATTCACTCCTGGCAGGCTCAGGTGACCATATGGGATGAAGGGGATTGAATCCGGGTCTATCCTGGGTTGGCCTTGTGAAATATATAATTCAGCCCCACAGTTCAAACTATTTTGAAAGAATAAGATTTTTATGGCCTAATTTTATACTTGGAGTCACTTATTTTCCCACCACCTTAATATTATTTTTCTTAAGTCAAATATATAATTAATTACATTAGTTTTCAAAAACCATTAATTTCCACTCAAGTAGAAATGTTTTCTTAATTGTTTGGTGTAAATGCACCAGAAATGGAAAATTGCTTTCTAAAACACTGACTCAAGGTAGATCTGTTTTTCATTTTATTTAGTTTCTAAGTCAAATATTATTGTTTATGCCTAGTGTTTTTAAAGTATAACATCATGTCTTTAATAGTAAAATTCATAAAGTGGACGTGTTGCCTAGGCAATTTTTTATCCTTTGTCTATATTGGCAAATTCTTCCCCTTAGCATCTCCTTTGTGCTCTTTCTCATTCTTTACACATGCAAGCGAACTCACACACACACACACACACACACACACACACATCTCAGACTGAACTTGGGGTCTGTTCTTTCTATAAAGGTAAGAGCCATGACTGTTTTTCAGGGAATGCAGACATAGCTCTGGGAGCTCAGCACATTCCCCTGCTGACTAAATCTTAAGTCTCTTTTGTGGTTTGGCTATAACTCCTTTTTAAGAATTCAGCTGAAAATTCTCCAGAAGCACAGACCACTTCAGTTCTTACCTTGACAAGCCATTTAAATAAATTGACCCTCCATCATTACCTTCAACACCCCGCAAAGGGACTGCATGGAAAATTACACATTATTTTGCACTCTTCTCCAGGTGAGGGGAAATTTGGATGTAGACAATATCTATTTTGTCTAAACCAACAAATTCTGACTCTTACTTTGCATTGTTATGTGTCTTTCTGGAATTCCAAAACTTCCGATTTTTTACTCAGTCTTGCTGAGGTTTCTATTCTTTTGCTATTTTCTTATCCTTCCTCCTATAAATTATTGGAGCCCTTAAGAACTATAACACTCTAAATCAAAACCCATGTTCTAGTTCTAACCCTCCAAATCTCTTACTTGCTCAAGGAGCTACCTCCTCAAGCCTTAAGAATTTCAACTCTCATAGGCATTGCAAACCCCTTTTACTTCATAGCTTGAGTCTAATCACCTGAGACTTAAATAAAATCCAATGCTCTGATATCCTCCAATCTGTACTCATTACTCTCTAAAATCTCCATTCAGTTAGGATTTGTAAAGATTCCCTGCATTATAAGTAACATGTCTCTTTTAAAAAATATGGGCCAGAGGGGACCGGAGAGATAGCACATAGGTGTTTGCCTTGCAAGCAGCAGACCCAGGACCTAAGGTGGTTGGTTCGAATCCCATATGGTCCCCGTGCCTGACAGGAGCTATTTCTGAGCAGATAGCCAGGAGTAACCCCTGAGTGCCGCTGGGTGTGGCCCCCCCAAAAAACCAAAAACAAAAAATCAAACAAACAAAACAAAAAAATATATATGGGCCAGAGAGATAGTACAGAGAGTAATGTAGGTAAGGTCTTTACCTTGCACTAAACCAACTGGGTTCTATCCTTGGCACCGCATTTAGTCCTTTGAGCCCACCAAGAGTAATCCCTTTGTGCAGAGCCAGGAGGAAGCCATGACTACCATTAGGTGTAATCCAAAAACTATATATGTATATATACATATATATACATATATTTATATTTAGTGTATTTATTTTCATCTCTCAATTTATGATTTTTGATCAAAGTCAGTGAATTTTTAAATTATATGAAGACTTTGTTCTCCACGACTTTTATATTTTTAATCATTTTTGCTTCATAGATTAATTATATTTAACTGTCTAAGAACATGTAGTGGAACCATTTTCAAAGTGTTGCCTGCTTATTTAACTCTTTAATTCCTGTATTTCAGTATTTTACTTTTCATGTCAGAGAATTTTCTCCCTTAGCCATTGATTTTACCTATTTTTTTTAAATTTGTATAAGATAGTTAAAACTTTTATGGTAACTTCTGTATTTAACTTTATTATAATATGACTGAGAAAAATTATTTTTTGTGAGAGAAATCTCATCAAAATCATAAATAAAAATTATTTTTCCCTTTGACAATTATTCTTTTTTTAGAGAAAAATATCCATTTGTTGCCCTAGGATAAGAGGTGAAAATGTTTAGCTTCTGATTACAGATAATTCAATTTATTTTACTTTTTCTAGTTTCAGGCTATACATAATGGTTCCAAGGGATTACTTCTGGCACTTTGTTCACTCTTTTCTTTTCTTTTTTATTAATACCTTTATTTAAACACCTTGATTACAAATATGATTGTAGCTGGGTTTCAGTCATGTAAAGAACATCCCCATTTACTGTGTTCATTCTTAAAAGTGCTTTAAGAACCATATGTAGTAATATATCAAGACAGGGTCATGAATATGCAAGGCAAACATCTTTTGTTTGTTTTTTTTGGGGGGGAGGTCACACCTGGCAGTGCTCAGAGGTTACCCCTGATTCTGTGCTCAGAAGTCGATGCTGGCAGGCTTGGGGACCATTCCTGGGATGCCAGGAATCAAATCTGGGTCTGTTCTGGGTTGGCCACATACAAAGCAAAAGCCCTTCTACTGTGTAAATCTCCCCTAAGGCTAGCATCATTATCCCTTGGATCACTGGCTACCTTTTAATAGAGCTATGGAACTGTCTATATCACCTTCAGTTGGTCAATGTTAACCCATCATCCTATTTTTATCATTTAATCTGACCCTACCACCCACTGGATATGAAATTATACAAATTCAATTTCAAAAGAACTTGAGCTTCTAATATAATGATTGGAGATTATGGATAGTCTGAGCAAATGGATAGGATAGAAACTAAAGATCAAGTCACTGAATTACCGATGGTGAAATATGACTCAGGTTATCTGTACTACATGCAGACCCTTTGTGTTGCTGCCATCCCAAATGATTGATCCATCACTATGAGAGTTCCACAGAGGCTTAATCCCCTCTCTTCAATATTCAGTGTTACCCCTTCCCAAAGCCAAATGCTAATCTTACCTGGATAGTCACATCCTCCCACAGCTGAGAGGGGTCTGTGGTTGGTAATTAAGAGTGGCCTAAGGGGAGAGGTGAGGAACAGATTCAGCAAAGAAGAGCAGAGACAGCATGGATGCAGAGGCAGCAAGATGGATGGAGGGCAGCTGAAGCAGGCTGCTTAAAAAGTTTAGCTTAGAAGCCATATGTGATATGCACATGGCAGTCAGGGCCTTTTAATAAAGCTGAATATCTTCTGAAACTTCATCTGACTGCCTGTGGATCATTTCCTTGCCATTATCCTGAACCCACAGACCTGCGGGCTGGAAGGGGCTGCAGATTCCAGGCTGGGCCAATAAAGGCCTCGCCATCCATCCATGCACCGCTAGGACTTTATAATTAGTAATTAATACAACAATTCAGCACTTAGCTTCTCTTTTCTCATTTCACTATTCACATGCAATTTTTGATTATGTTTTTGTTGTTGTTGTTGCTGCTGCTGCTGCTACTGTTTTTAAGACTACATCTGGCAATGCTCGGAGGTTATTCCTGGCTCTGCATACAATAATCACTCTTGGTAGTGCTTGGGAGGCAATAGGGATGTCTGGTCAGTCATATTCAAGGCAAGCACCTTACCTTCTGCACTAGCTCTTCAGCTCTCAAATCCAGTTCTTAATCCTCAACCTCCCCAGTATATTTTATACTGTTGCTTTTTTCTTTATATTCTTCCATACTTTTTTAAAAGCCCCTTACTTTTGCTGGATCTTAAGAGAAAAATTAAAAATAAATATTTAAAAGTCCAAAAGATTCTTTAAGAACTTAAGTTATCTTTGTGCAAATACATGTAACAACAGTTTATCTAGGTTTGTTTTAAATGCCATCTCTTATAATGTGTTGTCATATTTCCTTCCATAATCAAATATAGTCTAAATATCTAGTGTTAATACAGAAGTAAAACAAGAATGACTCTACTTATTTTTATTTTAGAAATCTTTCCAAAATGTGACAATCATATTTATCATCCAAGGTACAATTTTTTTTTTAATGTTTTTGTAACACACCTAGTGGAGTTCATTGAGTACTACTGCTAAAGCTCAAAGTAGCATATATAGTGCCAGGGATTGAATCCATGTTGGCTATATGCAAGATAAGCACCCTACCCACTGTACTATCTCTCTGGACCCAAAGCTACAAATATTTTTGTGGAAAAAATTATTATCTAAATAACCAATTCCATGTATATTACTTTGTTTGTAAATTGTTTTAAGTTGACCAGAAAATTACACAAAGTATAATCCAGCCTATGTACTTCCTAGAAAACTTCCTGTTATGTCACTGCTATTTCTCCAAGTTCTTTTTGAAAAGGGCTTTCATACCAATGAAAGAAAGTCATTAGTACAGACGAATTGAAAGAACTTCCTAGATATAAATATATCCACTGACATGTCTAGAACAAACTGTGCCTGATCTCTGGTAAATAATGGCTCTGAACTTCAAGTGCATATCTGAACAGAGATGTTGATAGAAATATGTCTGCTTTTTTTTTATATCAGGACTGATTTTCCAGAGGCAGACTTTAACTTTGCTAAAGTCAATACGGAGTGCTCATATTCTTTGGTATATAAAAATCAGTTTAAAATTAAGATATCAGATTTAGCAATTGCATAATATTTGGAAAACATCTAACATTTAATTTATTTTAATGCTCATAGTCTACATAACTTTTTACTTAGACTACTAAAAGCTTCTGCTTTTATCCAATGCAATAATTCTCAAAACAAAACAAAAATACTAGCATACAACTACTCTTAAATATTTGAAATTCAGTATGATTTTCTTTTTCCTTTGTGATTCCTTTTTAAACAACAAACTCTATTCCCCACTGTGTACTTAGTGGATATTTTTGTACCCTTATTTTACTCTTAATTGTTTAATTACATTATTTTTATAATACACATTTTAAATCCCATTCCAAGTTATACATACTAAAAACATAAGGTATTTTTATCTAGTCCAAAACTTTGCCGTTTGCTTAGGCTGACCTTTTTTATACTGGAAACATGACTTGCCTTCTCTCTCTCCAATTTCAAATTGATACCCTTGGAGTTCGGTCAGTCTTTCATTTTAGTTGAAAAATTGTCAGAAATATTACTCAGATTCTTGTTTTAAAATTTCACTCCTAAAAAATTGATTTCTTTCTTTCTTTAAAACTTATGACAGGAAATAGAACACTCTTAGTGTTCAAGATGGAAATGATATGGAAAGAATATCAGTGCTACAATCCTTCGTCAATGAAGTCTTAGTTGAAGAAGAGCTTTCTCTATTTCAAGAGCATTTTAGCATTACGGATTCCAGAATCTATCACAAAATATGAGGCATATCTTTCTTTTCTTTTCTTTTCTTTTTTTTTTTTTTCATTTTTGGGCCATACCCAGTGACGCTCAAGGTTTACTCCTGGCTCAGGGAACAAAATGGGATGCCGGAGATCAAGCCCAGGTCTATCTTGGGAAGCTGCATGCAAGGCAAACACCCTACTGCTGCTCTATTGCTCCAGTCCCTGCCTCAGCTTTCTTAATTAATATAATGATCTCTGAGAAAATATATCAAAAAAAACAAAAAAAAATCATCATTGTATATTATGATAACCAAGTACACTAGATATTAAATACAAAACTAAAATAAGATAAATTATTAGGTTGGCCAAAGACAATAGATGAAAACAATCAGAAGAAATACAAAAATGCAAGGGTAACTAGGTTTTTGCTTCAGCTTATTAAAATTAGTTACCAGGATCCTAGATTGAATTATCAGTTAATGAATAACATAACAAACATGGAAATATGCTTTTTGAAGTTCCCACTTTCTATATTTCTTGGACATTTAGCAGTATTAATAGCTTATTCCTAACTCTGAATTGAGAGATAACTCCTGACAGTGCTCTAGGTACCACATGTGCTGCCAAGGATGAACCTGAGTACAGCACATGCAAGGCAAATACATATCCACTGTACTATTATTTCTCTAAGTATTGAAGTTCCCACTTGCTGTATTCAGATAAGTTGTCTCCAGCCCTAACTCTGAATGTGGGACTTGTTGAGAATGAGATGTTTAACTGTATTTTCTATAATATATATATTATATATATATTATATATATTATATATATCTCAAATATATATATTTGAGATCTTTAAGATGGTTCTATACCTAAAAGAACCTTCCTAACAAGTTTCAGACCAGACATTTAAACTCTATTGCCAGTAGCACATACTCCAGCGATCCTTACAATCTTTCAGTCCGAGAGTGAAGGACTTGTTTCACCCAATAAATAAAAACAAAATAAATAAAGAATAGTTTTCTCTTCATTTTCAGATCATAATAATAACAACTACTTGTAAGCTGATTTTTGGTGAGACAAGAAAAATATGTATACATGACATTATGTTCAGAACAGAAAATCTGAACTAAGATAAGTGTTCAATACTTCAAAATATTGACATCATAAAATAACTTCATGATTGTCTCTTTGAATTTTGGTAGATTGTAAAAATCATTGTGTTAGGGGCTGGAAAGATAGGATGGAGGGAAAGCGTTTGCCTTTCATGCAGAAGGTCATTGGTTCGAATCCCGGTGTCTCATATGGGCCTCCGTGCTTGCCAGGAGCAATTTCTGAGCATGGAGCCAGGAGTAACCACTGAGCACTGCCAGGTGTGACCCACATACCCCCCCACATACACACAATCATTGCGTTAGTGCAATAACTATAAAATTAGCAAAATCAGGTCTATGAGAAAAGTGCTTTTGACTTTAATTCTGACCCTTTTTGTAGCATTACAACCATTATATCAAGCATTATAAAGTTATTAAATATATGTTCAATATATTTTGTTTTAAAGAAAGACATATTGCCAATTTAAGAAGACTTAGGACTACTAATTTATCACTTACCAAAATTGAATTTCTTGTTCCTCATTCTGTCCTTAACTTTACCTGGCAAGAGCAATGATGTGAAAATCAAAATCTGATAATAAATTGTTTCAAAAATACATTAATCATTGTATCATCTACTTATTCTTCATTAAGTATTCCAGATTTTGATAGCTGTTAGCTTTTTAATTAGGTACAATTTTTAAAGTTCTGAATTTACAAATATTATGTCACAGAAACTATATCATTAATAATTATATGATTTAAATGTTGATTTTAGAAAATTCGTTGAGTCTACCTAACCTATTTTTGTTGTAGTTGTTGGGGGCCATTCCCAGAGGTACTAAGAGCTTATTTCTGGTTCTGTACTTGGAAATCTCTCCTGGTGGCACTAAGGGGAGTAAAACTGTTTTGGAAATTGTATTCAGGTTGGCCATTTACAAAGTAAGTGCCCTGACCACTCTACTATCTTTGTGCTTACTGACTAATTTTTTAGGAATTAATTGATTCTTACACTGAAAGACATAAAAAATATTCTAACATTCTTTATAATATGTTTTCTGCATTATCCCAGAAATTCAGAAAGAAGAGGAAGTAATGCCATAGAATGTTTCTCAAATAGTATTCAGGAGGAAATTCCCCAAAGAAAGGTCAGAGGTTCAATTCAAGAATCTGATACTGGTCTGTCCTGAAGTCAAGCCAGCAATTGCAATATCATACCCATGGTGCTCAGTGCTATGTGTGCAATCTCCAAGTATATGCTCCAGAAATTTTTATTTATTGTGTCTATAAAAGAGTCCAGGAAAAGAAGTTTAAATTGACATCTAAGATAATTCATGCAGGAGACACTAAATGATCATGTGAAGAAATAATGAACTAAGAAAACAATTTATAACATTTTACTTCTACTTCAATTTTCAGTTTACAAAACAATAATTATAGGTCTCTTAAAATCTAACATCTACTCTTCACACATTTCTAAAACAGTTGAGAATATAATGCCTCTATATATACACAAATACACTCTGTTTTCCTTTCTTCATTTTTTTGTTTTTGTTTTTGTTTTAAGGCCACACCCAGGAGCACTCGAGGGTTACTCCTGACTCTGTGCTCAGAAATTGCTCCTGGCAGGTGTGCGGGACTGTACGGGATGCTAGGGATCCAACCCAAGTCAGCTGTGTGCAAGGTAAACACCCTACTGCAGCTATTTCTACAGTCAACTTTTTTTTTATTAATAAGCCTTTTTTCCTTATTAGTAAGCTTGCTAAATCTTCTTTATTATTTAAAAAAATTAAGAAAAAGAAAAGCACAATACAATACAGGTAGAGATTAGATAAACAAAGGTTTAATTGTTTTTAACAAGAGTTTTTCCAAGAAGGTCTTTAATCCATTTTGATTTGATCTTGTACATGGTGTCAGGAGAGGTCTGAAATCACTTTTGTGCATACATTTCACCAGTTTTCTAAATGCTACTTGCTGAAGAGACATTTCTTGTTCCACTTTGTGTTTCTTGCTTCTTTATCAAATTTGTTTATAAACATGTGGGTTCATATCCAGTCCAGATCTAGATATCCAATTGAGTCCGTTGATGTGAGTGAGTTCCATTGATCTGCGGTACTGTCTTTATTCCAATTCCATTCTGTTTCAATAACTATTACTTTATAATACAATTTAATGTTGCATAAAGTAATTCTCCCATCTTTTTTGTTTGTTTGTTTTGTTTTTGGCAAAAATTGCTTTAGCTATTCTTAGACATTTATAAAATTATGAATTATGAAACATTTAATAAAAAATTTTATAGGGATTGCATGAAATCTGTACAATGTTTTAGGAAGTTTTGCCATTTTAATTAAGTTAATATTCCCAATCCATGCACAGGGTATATGTCTCCATTTTATTGTGTTGTCTTTTATTTCTTGAAGCAGTGTTTTGTAGTTTTATTTACATAACTCTTTCAGCCCCCTTTAGTTAAACCTATTCCAATGTATTTGATTTTCTGAGGCACAATAGTAAATGAGATTTTTTTTAATATCACTTTTTATGTTTCATTATTTGTGTATAAAACGCCATGGATTTTTGTGTACTTTGCAGCTTGCTGCTTTACTATATGTCTATTGTTTTTCGAAACTCTTTTGTGGGGTCTTTAGGATTTTCTAGATACAGTAGCATGACATCTATAATAATAAGAGCTTCAGTTCTTCCTTTTCTAAGTGGATAATCTTGTATTTTTCTTGGCTAATTGCTAAATAAAGTACAACCAGTACTATTTTGAATAGAAGTGGAGAGAGGGCACAATATTGCCTGTGCCAGATCTTAGTAGAAAGATGTTAAGATTTTCCCCTTAAGTATAATGTTTGCAATGGATTTCTGATAAATGGCTTTGACTATATTGAGGAATGTTCCTTCAATTTCCATCTTATTGAGAGTTTTTATCATGGATGGGTGTTGGGTCTTCAATTTATTTACCAGTGTATATGATTATTGGTTTTTGTTTTTTCTTTAATTTATATGGTGTATTTTATTGATTTGCTCTATTGATTGATATTTACTTGCTTATGTTAAACTATCATTGCATCACTAAAATGAATTGTACTTGGTCATGGTTTATAAACTTTTTGATGAGTTGTTGCATTCTGTTTGCTAGTATTTTGTTGAGAATCTTTGCATCAGTGGTCATAAAAGATATGGGCCTATTATTCTCTTTTTTTCTGATGCTTTTGTCTGCTTTTGGTATCAGGATGATGTTAGCTTTATAGTAACTATTTGGAAGTTTTTCTTTTTAAATCACAAAGTAATCTCTGATTACCTTTTATATTTCTTTTTTTCTTTTCTTTTCTTTCTTTTTTTCTTTTTTTGGGGGGGCACACCTGGTGATGCTCAGGGGTTACTTCTTTCTATGCGCTCAGATATCACTCCTGGCTTGGGGGACTACATGATATGCTGGGGGATCGAACCTTGGTCTGTCCAAGGCTAGAACCACTGCTCTGGTCCCAGCCTTTTAAATTTCTTTAGTATCTGAGTGACATCTCCTTTTCATTTCTGATATTGTTTATTAAGTTTTTCTCTCTCCCTTTGTGAATCTTGCTCATGTTTTATCAATCTAGTTTATTTTTCAAAGAATCAATTCTTGCTTTCATTGATCTTTTGTATTTTGGGGGAGGTGTATAGTTCATTAATTTCTGCTCTAGGTTTTATTATTTCCTTCTGCCTACCTACATTTGGCTCATTTTATTTCTCTTTATCCATTTTCTTAAACATTTTATGCATTTAAGCCATTAAGTTATTTATGCAGGTGTTTATTTTCCTTTCTGATGAATGCTTGTAAAGCTATAAATTTCCCTCTTAATACTACTTCTACTGTGTCCCACAGATTCTGATAATTCATGTCTTCATTTTCATTTGTTTGCACAAATCTTGATTTTACCTCTGAGCCACGGGTTATCCAGTAGTGAATTATTTAACTTCCAGGTTTTAAAGTTACTGCTCCATGTCTGCTTGTAATTCACCTCGATCTTCAGTGCATTATGATCTGATAAGAAAGCATAAAAGATTTCTATCCTCTTGATTTTATGAAGGTATGTTTTATTGTCCAGCATGTGGCCTATTTTGGAGACTGTCCCATGTGCATTTTAGAAGAATGTGTAACTAGTTTTCTGGGGATGAAGAGCTATGAAAAGCCATTCTCTTTTTTTTTTTTCTTAAAAGACAGTGTATCTTTGTTAAATTTTAGTCTGGTTGACCTATCAAGAGGAGAAGAGGGGTATTAAATTCTCCCATTATTATTGTATTGCTATTGATGCCTTTCTTCAAGCTTATCAGCAGTAATTTTAAGTATTTTCTGGCTCATCATTGGGTGCATATATTTTAGAAATATATGTGGTGTACACATTTTTTAATTTGTAAGAAATTTCCATCTCTCTCACTTATAAACTTTTAAGCCTAAAGTCTGTGTCATCTGATATTAGTATGGCCATCTCAGCCTTTTTCATGAAGTATTTGCTTGAATAATTGTTCTTCAACTTTTGACTTTGAGTCAATGTTTGCTCTGAATATTCAGATATGTTTCTTTCAGGCAACAAAATGTTAGATTTAATTTTTGATCAATTTTGCCACTGTGTCTCTTAATTGGTGCATCTAGTCTTTTGATATTGAGAGAGATGATTGCCATATTAGGTGTCATCTTTTTGTAGGAGTTTGGTGTGTTTGTTGGGTCTGCTTTGCCTAAAAGTAGATCCTTCAGTTCTTTTAAGAATGGTTTTGAGTCTGTAAAGTTTCTGAAATATTGTTTATCTGTGAAGTCGTGTATTGTTCCTTAAAACCAGAATGCAATTCTAGTTGCCTAAGTTTTTTTAGCAAAGCATTCCTAATATTGAATTAGGTCAGTATAGTCCACCACTGCATTCTGGCCTGGGGGGGTTGCTTGTGATAAATCTGCTGTAAATCTTGCTGCCTTCATTATTTTTTTTTTTTTTGTGGTTTTTGGGTCACACCCGGCAGTGCTCAGGGGTTATTTCTGGCTCCAGGCTCAGAAATTGCTCCTGGCAGGCACAGGGGACCATATGGGGCGCCGGGATTTGAACCGATGACCTCCTGCATGAAAGGCAAACGCCTTACCTCCATGCTATCTCTCTGGCCCCTGCCTTCATTATTTCACCACTATCTGTAATATTCATCATTGTGACCAATGTGACCAAGGTTGCTTTATTTTTAGATCTATTTTACCTGGTAATGTTTGTGCATCCAGGATGGGACTGCATACACTCTTTTGCTCTGGGAACTTCTCAGCAATGATGCACTTGACTGTTGCTTTTTCATGGGTATTTTTTTCCTGGGCATCTGGGACTCCAGTGATTTTTATGTTGTTTCCATTGAGTTTATTCCACAGTTCTTTTTTCATTTGTTCACATTCTTTAGGATAATTTCCATCATCTTATTGTTTGTTATAAGGCTCTTTTCCAACCTCTTCTGTTCTATGGAGTTGTTATGCAGCTCATTTCCCAGCTCACTGATTCTATCCTGAGCTGTTGTTACTCTGTTGATGAAGCTTTTCAATGAGTTTTTTTATTTTGCCTACCAAGTTCTCAGCCCTGATATTTCAGTTTGAAGTTTTCTCATTTCTAATTTCATATCTTCTTGAGTCTTACTTGTGGTTCCTTCAATTTGTTCCATGCTTTCTTTGAGCTCTATGAGCATCCTATATATTTTTCTTCTATGAAGACCTTATCTGAGAGGCTAAACAGGTGGCTGGAACTTGTCAGGTCCTCAGAGGTAACAACTTCATTCTCTAAGCATGATAGAGGTCTGCGTTGTTTCCCCATTGTAACCTTTGCAGTGTGGTGTTTTCTACATGTTGTCCTAGGGTTTATTAAAGACTAGAAGTACACAGACATGGAACAGAGTGGAGGGGCCCTGATCCTCTAGTTTTGTCCCTCTGGGCAGGGCCACATTCACTTACTCATTGAAGTCCCTTGAGAGAAGGGGACGATTTAACAAACTTTTATAGTCTTATTTTTAATGTTGAAAGGATGTAGCCCAAGTCATGAGTTCATGTCACTTATTTTGAACTTGAACATATTTGGTTTTAAAAGACCCTGGTGTATTTGGGCACCAGAAAAATAGAATAGAGTTTCATGCATTATCCTGCATGCTGCTGATTCCAGTTTGATTCCAGCATTACACGGACCCCTGAGCAGACCTGGGTGCGTCCCTGAAAACCCCTTAGCACTATTGGGATTGCCTAATTATAGTTTGTATCACAAAACTCAAGTAGTAATATTTTCCAAAATGCTTTTGTGGATCCTTATATGTAATGATTGGCCCAGTTGATCAAAAAATCACCAAAGGGAGGTGGAGGCAGAAGCAGGTCCTAAACACCAGTGGTTCCGGCCCACCCCTAGCCCTCCAAACCGCACCTGAGTGGACCCCAGGCGCATGGGCGGGCACCCACCTCCAGATCTGGCCTGGGCCCACCTGGGCCCGCCTGCGCCTCCCTGGGCCTTTGTCCAGTGCCCAAGGCCCCCTCCCTCAACTTTCTTCTCATGGAGCCCGAGCAGGGGGTTATGGCTCTCAGAAAAGGCCCCAGATCCTCCCCATGCAGGCCCAGGGGCAGCACAGGGCAGAGGGCAGCCTAGTTTGGTTGAGCCTTTCCCTGGAGAAACGTGGAGCCGCTGGAGCCACAACAGCAGAAATGATGGAAGAATTGCATAGCCTGCACCCACGATGGCAGGAATTATTAGAGGCCAGGCTTACTGGAATTGGTGTTAGTTAGTATAGTTAGTGAGTCTTCCAGCCAGAGATTGTGCAGCATGGAATCCTTGAATGTCAATAGACACTCCTGAGTAAAAGCAGATTGATCAGAGAAATCACAAAAGGAAAGCTGAACTGTATGAAACTAGCCAAGGGAAAGGCACTCCTAGGGGACATATAATGAGTGATTTCTTTGAGTTTGCTGGGGAAAGCGGGCCAAGAACCAACCCTGGCAGAAGGGTTCCACCAGCTGCATGATCCTTACTGCAACATTCCTTATCCAATTCCTTACCACTGTGAGTATGGTTTAGCTGTATGGTTTAGCTGGCAGTGTAGTGAAGGAGGTGGCTTAGGAAGGAGTCGGCCTTGCCCATCCTAATGTCAGTGATGCTGGCGAAACCTCAGAGTAGCTGGCACAGAGGGAGGTGACTTCTGCTTTATTTTTATTTCAGCTCTGCAAAATAGCCCATTATGCTATGGGATCTGGCAATATAGAGCATTTCTGAAGCTCCCAGAAACCCATCTCCATCCAGCACAGACAGATCCAGTCTAAAGTCACAATAGAAAACACTAGAAAACAGTAAGAATTCTGACTTAGAGAAGAAGAATGGAAGAATAGATGATTTGTTAAGAGCCAACCGTGATTGGAGGCTGCAGATCAATGAGCAGCAGAAGATGCTAGAGAAATTCAAAAAGCGATTAAATCGGTGAGTAACAACGAGCAAGAAACTCCTCATTGAAAAGTCAAAACAAGAGAAGATGGCGTGTAGAGAAAAGCATACAAGACGGCTTGAGAATTGTGCCACTTCGCCACCATCGGACTCAAAACCTCTTTTACCGAACAGTGGACGGCAGGTTATGCTTTCCAAAACCTCATCAAGCAACAGAAACGATAAATTCACAGAGGGAAGAGACAGAAAGAAAAGGGAAAATGTTAGCAAAGCGGAAACCTCCTGGCATGGGACAGGCCCCTCAAGCAACCAATGAGCAGAAACAGCAGAAAAGCAAGACCAATGGAGCTGAAAATGAAACGTTAACATTAGCAGGATACCATGAATAAGAAGAAATTTTTAAATTCAGTTTAGGTCATCCTCAAAAGAAGAAAGTGGAGATCCAGGCAGAGTTGAAAAGGCTAGAAAGGAATAGAAATATATATACAAAGGAACTTAAAAGAAAACATGATGAAGATAATTCATCATTTAAAGACCATCGAAAGCAAATGACAGGTATCTGTTGTTACATCTTTTGGATAAAGAAGGTTTCAGTGAGTTTACAAGGCATTTGATCTAACGAAACAAGGGTACATAGTTGTGAAAATTCACCAGTAAAATAAAAGCTGGAGAAATTTGAAAAATGAGAATTACCACAAATATGCATGTGGGGAATACTGGATTCATAAAGATCTGTATCACCCCAGAATAGTTAAGCTGTATGATTACTTTTCACTGGACACTGACTCTTTTGGTATAGTATTAGAATACTGTGAGGGCATTGATCTGGACTTTTGCCTGAAATAGCACAAATTAAGATCAGAGAAGGAGACCCATTATCATGCAGATTATGAATGCTTTAAAGTACTTAAATGATATAAAACCTCCCATCATACACTATGACTTTAAACCAGCTAATTTTCTTTTAGTGAAAGGTATAGCTTGTAGAGAGATAAAAATGACAAATTTTGATCTTTCCAAGATCATGGATGATGATAGCTACAATTCGGTAGACAGCATGGAGCTAACATCATAAGGTGTTGGTACTCACTGGTATTTACCACCAGAGTGTTTTGTGATTGGGAAAGAACCACCAAGAATCTCCAATAAAGCTGACATCTGGTCAGTGGGGCTGATCTTTTTTCATTGTCTCTATGGAAGGAAGAAGCCCTTTGGCCAGTCTCAGCAAGACATTCTACAAGAAAATACTATTTTTTTTTTTTCATTTTGGGCCACACACGGTGCCACTCAGGGATTACTCCTGGCTATGCACTCAGAAATTGCTCCTGGCTTGGGGGACCATATGGGATGCCGGGGGATAGAACTGCTGTCTGTATGGCTTGTACCACCACTCCGGCCTCAGAAAATACTATTCTTAAAGCTACTGAGGTGCAGTTCCCACCAAAGCCAATAATAAAGCCCCAAGTAAAGGCATTTATTCAGCGATGCTTGGCCTACAGAAAAGAGGACCACATGTCAGGACATGCAGCAGCAGGCTTGTGACCCCCACTTGCTGCCTCACATCCAAAAGAGAGTATCCACAAGTAGCCCTGCTGGAGGTACCAATCAATATCTGGGCATCCAATAACAGTTCTTTTAGTTGAGTTAGACTCCAGAACTATGCCCAGACTATTCCAAGCACATGGTGGACAAATGGTACCAGCGATAGGTTTGGAACATAGCAAATCCAAATGGATGCCATAAAATCCATATCAGGTGCTTTAATCTTCTTGCCTTCTTTCCCTACCCATAGACTATGACAGCATTGATTCTCATTGAGGAGAAACCTTGGACAGCCCTGGCCAAGGCTCATAGGAAAAGTCTCCACCCACGGTTCAATGGCCACTATGAGTGACTGCTCTGAGTAAGGAATAAAATGAAAAGAAAAACTAGTCCCATGTACTGTGAACAAGAGCACACGCAGACTCGGGGTAGAAGGGGGGACCCTGACACAGAGCTTCGATGAAGAATGTGGACTTGAAATACAGACTGGGCAAGTACGGTGTCTATATTGAAACTTGTTCTTTTCTTTTAATGAAGTTTAGGTGTCATCTAAAAAGCTCGCAACACAAGTCTCAGCTGGATGGTGTTTGACTAGAGAGGGGAAAAAAGTTGCTATTGCTCATTAAAGGCACTCGAGTTAGTGTTTTACCCCCTAAATAATTTCAATTTTTAAAAACATGCAGCTTCCCTCCCCCGGGTTTTTTGTTTTCTTTTTGGAAATAATACATTGTCATAAAGTGTAAACCATCTTAGGAAGTACGTGGCAACATTAATTCCAATCAGACACAGCCTTCACCATCTCTCCTGTTTGAAGTTGCTTTCCTTGTCTCCAGAGAGTTAGGGCTAAGTAGGATAACTTAGATATGTGGGGTTTGCTGTTGGACAAAGAATGAGGTCTTTCTGGATTTTCAAGGATTTCTTCACAATTTAAATACTTGATGGTTGTCCCTTTTAATTTATTTGAAGTGCTATTTTTTTAAAATAAAGTTTTATCTGTCCATGCAAAAAAATAAAATAAAATTAGATCATCAATGGAATACCCAAGTCCCCTGAGCACTGCTGGGAATCGACCCCATTAAATATTTTAATTTAAATAAATAAGCTGGTATTAAATGACATATTCAAAGTTGTTGAGAATTTTCAATATTCTTCATCCATAGTAAACAAATAGGAATAATATTTAAAACAAAGCTAAACATTCTCTTCAAGACATTATAGTGAAACAACTGGGGGAAAAACTTTTTAAATTATGGTTTTTATTAGATAGTTAGATGTACAAAATGCCTACTACTATATGTATGACCTTAGGCAAGTCATGGAAATTCTCTGAGCCACACTTTCTCTTTGTATTAAAGATATATTAACAGTTCATTGTATTTGTCTAAGTTTTCTGGAAGGGAGTATGTATATAACAAGTAGAGAATCTGGCAAGAGTAAGTGATCAATAAATAGAAGATGGTCAATGACATAATGAGGAGGTTGCTACAGCTAAATTAATCTCAAATTGTTTCCTGTGGATGTATTTTATTACTTCTACTAGAAAATAAATTACTTGAGAGCATAAATAGTGTTGTGTTTTTGTATTCATTTCTATTTTTTAGCCATACAAGTTGGCATGGCATTAAGTAAATACTATCTATGTTATGCATGGATATTTAATTAAAGTAGAAATAATGATATCAATTATCAGGAGTATAATATTTTTCTCTTAATAAAAGTGTGAGCCATATCTGGGGAAATAGCTCAAAGTGGTAGAGTACATGTCTGGAAAAGCCCTCAGTTCAATTCCCTTCATTACATGCTCACTCCCACCTCAGTCCATATGACCCTAACTCCACCACATGAGACCCCCCTATAAAAAAGCAAAATAATAAATTAAAAATGCAAGTAAAATAATAAAATTTAAAAGCAGTATCTTTCCTAAGAAGGCACCTGAAATGGAACACACTAAACACTTCAAGTAATAACAAAATTCCATGTTGTTGCCTGTGTCATGCTGTTAAAAACACTTTCCAGGGCCCGGAGAGATAGCACAGAGGTGTTTGCCTTGCAAGCAGCTGATCCAGGACCAAAGATGGTTGGTTCGAATCCCGGTGTCCCATATGGTCTCCCGTGCGTGCCTGCCAGGAGCTATTTCTGAGCAGACAGCCAGGTGTAACCCCTGAGCACCGCCGGGAGAGGCCCAAAAACCAAAAACCAAACAAACAAACAAACAAAAACACTTTCCATATTTTACTTTATGTAATCTTTTCAACAATCAGATGAGGGAAATACCATTATTACTTCAGCTATTTGTGGAAGGGATTTGGGGATGAAAGAGGTAAGTGACTTTCCAAAGCCACATGGGGGGGGGGGGATCAGGTTAAAAACTGGTTTCAAACTTCTTTCAACAGTTTCTGCACTTCTCTACAATTCTGAACCTTAATCTAAAGTAGATTTTAAAAACAAAAAATATAGTTGAGGGTAAAAGGTTTTTTTCTTGGTCTGTGGTAGAGAAAAAAAAGATATTTATCAAATAAAATTAATTGTTCACCCCTATGCTCACCTACTTATTTTTTAAATCACAGGATGGTGCAAGTCTATGACCGGTTTTGTTTTTTTTTTTTCAAAGGCTCAAGTTTCTTCAGAAAAGAATCTTAATCATGCTCATCGTGAAGTTCTGGGAAGATGCATGTAGATCACGATGTCTTACTGCAGAAGAAAGCACTTTGTTCCATTTGGTACTACTTGAAAATGAGTGATGCCAAATTTAATAGCAAGTTTCTAACTTATTTGAATTCCTTTGCCCCTAGCAACATAAATGTTCCAGTCTGCCATAGAAAACGTGAGTCGTGAACATTCGTTTGTTGTTGGTTGTTACTGTATTTTTCCCCTGCAGTTTTTATAGAAAAAAAGACCAGAATTTCTCACAAATGAGAATCTTTAATTCCAACTTTGTGACAATTGAAATTATTGGCAAAGAAAATACCAACCACTTCTTATTAAAAGTCTGCAGACGTTCTATAATGATTAGCTAAAAAGTATTTTAGTCTCTGAAGACAAATCTCTGTCACAACTATCCAATTGCCTTCAAAGCATGAAAGTGACCATAGAAAAGTTTGTACATGAAAAGGTGTGGCTGTCTTTCAATAAATCCTTCTTTATAAACTTAGAAAATAGACTGAATTTTGACCAGAAGTAAAAAATGTGCTGATCCTTGGTTTAGAGCAGTCCATATTTTTTTCACAAGACAAATTACTGTATTCATGAACTGTTGTCATTGGCTTGTACGTTAATATTACCGAAGCAGATTGTCTTATAAATTTCTCTCAGCCTACTTTAGATGTACTAAGAATGAGGGGTGGGGGAAGAAAGGTTCAAGTAGGACAAGTGTACAAGGATTGACACACAAGGTGGAGAAGCTACAGAGCAAAAACTCAAACCCTCATGGTTGACAAGCTCTTGCACTCTGCTCTGTGTCTTACTCTGTGTGAACACAAGGCCAATGTTTCTGTGGCAATTAAGAAGAGAAAGATTTAAATATTTTTCATATCAATGAGTTGAAACTAGAGATAATTGGTTCCAATAACAATAACTTGGGGAGAATGAAAAACTGAATTATTGACCAAAATACTTTGAGAATACAGAGGACTAGGCATATCTTTGACATTTTATTCAAAGAATTTTAAAATATGATTCTCATCTGATATTGTAAGCCAGTAAGGACATAGTTAATAGATAGGTTGTGTACAAAGTTTCTTTTCATCAGTTATACATGTTCTGACTTACCTGTATAAAATTATAAAATTAAATTCTAGCTTGAATGTGTTATATATAAGAATTCTCTTGTGACATTTGGATTTCTTAAATTATAATGATCTATTGTTAATTTCAGGGCTCGGATTTATGTTTGGTATATTTGCTATAAGGAAATTATACTTATATATATTAGATGTTATTGTAGTTAACATATTCATATAATCTGTATTATTTAATTAACTCAGTATGGTTTATATCAGTTTTTAAGAAAGTAATCTAGAATTTAAAAAATAATATTTCATTCTTGCAAACCTAAAGACAGGCATTACAGCAGACTTTTCTTCAAAATATTATAGAGTTCCAAGATGTCTCAGAACATTGAGTGGAAATCAAAAATGATCAGACTTAATTACCTAAACCAAAGTCACCAGCAAGAATCAAGACACCCAAACTACAACAAACTATACACAAAAGGAGCTTGTTACACTAGCAGTCCAGGGGGCTAAGGGTGGTGGAATGGTCCTAATTCATTGTCACTATGTGCCTGAAATACACTTATAATTCGTATTCAATAAAAATATTTTAAATATATATTATTGAATTGTTACAGAAGATGGTTCAAATGTTATAGCACCTGCCTTTGCAACCCTCAGTGGAACCATATGCTATGGAGAGATCAAAAATTTGATAGCTATGATTTGGGATCCTCAGCATTGCAAGTAATTTCAAGACACATGAAAACAAGATGTATGTGGACAACTTGAAAAAATGTACAAACACTACAAACAAGAAGTGCAAATCCCTGGTTGTAGTAAAACAGTTCTGGATGGGGCTGGATGATGATGAGATGGATGGAGAGGCCTTTCTCTGCTGGCCTTGATCACACTCCTCTGACTCTCTCCAGCTGGAGGGTCTGAGGGTTCAGAATAGCTGCAGGAAAAAGACTCACAGGCATCAGCTTAATTCAAGCCCTAGCCAACAGGTGTGGCTTCTATCATAACCTTTTAGTCTGGATTCATAATCAGCCCTGCCTTCAACCTCTTTCAGACATCTCTCCTCCTGTTGCTTCTTCTTCCCTCTCCCTTCCAGAATCTCCCTCAATCCATCCTCAAAATTCCCATTCCTGCCCCTGAGGCAAACCTTTTCTTACCTCCCAAAGATCCCTCCCAGAACTGAGCAGGTCTTACCATCAGGTAAGGTTACACAGGAAGAATGTGGGATGGGGTAACACCTGACAACTGTATATATCAGCATGGTAACCAAGTGCAATCTCCACTAAACATTATGGCCCTCCTGCAACTGTTTATTCCACCCTCCAGCAAGCACCACAGCCAACTTTGTGAGTGAACCTCAGTTATCAGAGCAATAGCATTAACAGAGGGGAAAAGGGAAGGAAAATCTAAGTTCAGGAAACATTATAGATATTTACCATTTTTACTTACTATACAATTTTCTTATTCCTATATTTACTAATTTCTATTGAGATTGTATTGCACTTTAATTTTGCTTATTTTTGGTTTGAGGCCAAATCCTATAGTTCTCAGGGGTTACTCCTGACTCTTTGCTCTGGAACCATACCTCAAAGACCCAGGGAATCATAGAGATTGTGGGAATCTAATTCTGCTGACAGGTACAATACAAGAACATTACCACTGTATTATATCTCCAGCCAGTGGCATTTTTATTTTGAAAAACATCTACTTAGAAAATTTAGTGACTCTTAACTTCTATAGTGGACAAGAGACAATAATGCCCTAGAAATTCAAGCTAAATTGGGGTAAGCTTTGGTTTAATCTTTTTTTTTTTTTTAAGACTTTTATAAAGAGAAAAGTTCTGGTTTGAATCCAGTAGTAACTAGTAACCATGGTTTGAGTTTTCTTTGAAACATATAACAACTTTTTCAGAAAAGTAAATTAAGCATGCTTTTAATTTTTTCCCTATACACAAATAAATATGAGTTTATGTATCTTGGGCCAAATCCATTTTGGATCTTGGCTCAGGTGATGATGGATGATAATGTTTCCAAAATCTATAGTGTGGATTTTAGGCTACAAATTCAGTACAGTTGCTATTCAGAGTCTTTACCATTGTAAGCCACAGGAGAGTTGGTCTTCCATATTCAGTCCTAATTGTTTATAGACGTCACTTCCTTTGTATGATTCAAGTTCATAACTAATTAGTTGAGATACATCCACATTAGGAAGGGTAATCTGTTTTACCTCAAATTCTTCGACTTTTAAATGTTATACTCAGCCAAAAATATTCTCCAAACTAACACATAAAATTAACTATATTACCAAAATATTAAAACATGAAGGCAGGCATATTGTAGATAAAGAATCTGTAAAAATATAAGAAATGTATTACCTTCAACTCATAGAATGGCTATGAAGATTAAGTGAAAATAAGTGTAAAATATTCAAAATAGTGTCTACTATCTTTTGCTACTTATGTGATATTCCAAATAAAATTTAGTATTATTAGCTTTAGAATTGCTGACATAATCCTGATTTTAAAAAAATGATCTTAGTATTCATTATGTAAGATCAGTAATGAAATTGAATGATTCACAATCTATCTGTATCTTAAAAGGAGCAAACAATAAGAATGGAGCAGTGATACATACTGTTAATATAAATTTACATATTCAGACATGACATAACACAGCTAAGACACTGAGCTCAGACCTTCCTTAATAAACTTGGGTGGGGGTTTAGGGGAGAGTAAGCAGAATGACACTGATGATAACATTGTTTTTATATGTAAACAATGTTCAGAATCTTACTTAAAAAAGATGAATGAATTATAGAACATGTTATCAAAATTTATTACCTCAAGAAAAATTACATAAGATACAATTGGATTTCTCTATTAGATGCAAAAGGTCTGTGGGTCAGTAAAGTTATGAAAAGATAATTAAGGACAATTCATGATCCACATGCCTCTTATAATGTCAGCAAAATTTGGTGGCTTAATATCATTAATAGTCTCAGCATATGACCAATTTTCACCTGGTCTACACTCTTAACATTTTTTTTTTGTCTAAGCCACCATTATCTCCTTTCTGGTTAGTTCAGTCACTATCTAGTTCAATCATTCTACATAGAGTTCACTCAACATACCAAGTAAATTATTTAAAACAAGTATTTTCTTTTTTCAAAACATTCTGAAGGCATATGATCTCAGAATACAAACCAAAGCCCTTAAATTAGTCATAAAAAAAATAACCTCATGGGGTCGAAGAGATAGCATCGAGGTAAGGTGTTTCCCTTGCATGCAGAAGGTCAGTGGTTCGAATCCCGGCATCCCATATGGTTCCCCGAGCCTGCCAGGAGTGATTTTCTGAGCATAGAGCCAGGAGTAACCCCTGAGCTCTGCTGGGTGTGACCCAAAAACCAAAATAAAATAAAATAACCTCATTAGCTACAAGGCAGACTCCTTATTTCTGAACAATACCAAGCCTATTCTTTCACCAAGGCATTAATACACTTTCTCTTTCTTCAACTTGAAATATTTTTTTTTACCCAGAAATTTACTGGTTTACACCTTAGCTCATTTGAAAACTTTGAGACCATGAGACCATGAGATAGCACCCAGTGCAAATTATAAACTTCTTTTCCTCATACTCTAAAGCCACATTTCTTACTTTATTTTTTTCTAATAATTCTACTTTATCTTGATTTATTTCAATGTTTTTATTCTGATGATATTTTCTTTGAACTTCAAGTCTAAGAGCTAGAGATTTTTCAATCTCTTCACTTTTAGTTCCTAAGTGCCTGGAGTAATGTGCTAGACTTAATAAATACTTATAAAATACATTAATGACTATCTGTTGGTAATAATATATACATATTCCCATACTTTTACTAGAAGATAGTCATTTACACAGTACACACACAGCAGAAGTGTTCAAAAATTCCTGGATGATTACTCCTTAGAAAGTTTTACTTTCACACTATTTCAAGGATCATATCATCTAAAGACACTGTGGCCTCCCAGGAAAAACCTTTTTGCACCACTCAAAGATACAAAACACAAAACTGAACAGGTCACCTCATCGATTCAATACAGCAAGTTCTATGTTCTACTGTGACATCTAATATTACTAGTGTTATTCATCAATTCTGCTTCTGCCCCACATTTTTCTACATTTTGAAAGGTGGCATTTAAAAATGATAGGTTCCTTTATATCTGTTCTCCTCCCTCTCCAAAAAAGTAATCAAGGGATAAACACAGAATGGTCTGAAAACAAACACCATAGTCAATGTTCAAATGACACAGGGTGGGATGACAGGAGGTTTCAGATTTTCTGCAGGTTTCAGATTCTCTGCACCATGACCATTTCTTACATACACACAAAAAAGTTTTATAATCCAAATCCATTCCTTTTTGAATTCTTGTTGCCTGTGTAAATAGTGCTTAGATAAATGACTCCCTGTCCAAAATGTTTGTCCTCTCACAGTTGTTAACAATTCTCAGCACAGTTGCTGCCTCAATCAGTCTGAGTGGCTCTCTCTCCCAACCTCCCAGAGTTCTCACACCCTACTTTTGTCTTCTTGCACAGGGCCTTCATTACTGGAAGAAATTTGACCAACAGGTGCTTCTTGTGGCTGGAAATGCCATCCTGAAATTCAAGGAAGAGATAATCTTCTGTGTATATTAATGGTGTGGGGGATTTAATTGCATGCATGGTTTGGGAGACTAATATCTGCTTACATTTTTATTCTGAGTATCCTTTATTCAATATCCTTTATTCAATCTTTGCACATCATCAAATACTTATTATAACTCATGCATTGTATTGTAAATATAAGAAACATGATGTCTTCATGGTGTTTAAAAACCTCTATAATTCATTATATCTTATCACATCATTTTAATTTACAGGTGTATATTTTGACTCTCCACCTTTTAGGGTCACCTGTAGAGCCCTCTGTGAGCTCCCTGACTGGTCATTTACTCAATACAATAATGATTTGCCAACCTGGCTGCCAACACATGAGCAATTATTCTAAGTTGACAGAAACATTAAGGACAGTTAGTAAGCACATTGACATACAATAGCTACACAAATGCCAGAGGCTATAGTATTTCACGTAGCAGGTAACCTTAAAGTATAGAATAAAGCCTTGACCACTTCCTATTCTATGTTTAATGGTTTTAAATTTCTTTTTTTAAGCACTATGGTTTACAAAGTTACTCAAATACAGTTATTTCTGGCATTCAATATCCCAACAATAATCCCACTACCAGTGTAATATTCCCTTACACATTGTCTCTCATTTTCCCCATTTTCCAAGATTGCCCCCTTAGCAAGTATGAACAATTTAATATTCCTCACTACAACTAAATGGTAATAAAATTATAGAAATTTTATAAAAATTTTGCAAAAATTTTAATATCGGACAGTCATTGTCTGAAGGTTGCTAAGCTATTTGTTGCTAGTTTAACATTGTGTAATTGGATTTTTTTGGTTGAGCTTAGGTGGTTTTTATGATAATTCCACATCTAATTATCACATCTAATCTTGTATGTTCCTACTGAAATATCAGTAATGAAAAATAGAGAGGTGTTACACAGCACTGTATGAGGCTTACATTCCAGGAATTCCAGGATAAGTGGAGCTAGGCCAATAAGCTGGCATGTTGGTGGCTCTGGGTTGTAAAAGGGGCTGCTAGCTCTTTCATAAGTGTGAAGTGGTTGGGGGGAAAGCTGCCCACCCTGAATCTGAGAAGACCCCAGAGTTCTTAACACTGCAGTTCTCAAAGTTGGGCCATTTGTGTGGTAGCAGTTGTGTGGGTGTATGCAGCTGTTGAAGTATTTCTTGACACTCATATTTCACTCTCATTTTAGAAAAAGATCTAGCTAGATTGCAGAAAGTTATAATCTTATAACCTTCAATTCACCCTACAGGTATAGCTACTGTTTGAGCAAAGAGAAATTCCTTCAGGAGCTCACCCAACCTGACAGAGTTGAAATGGAAATAAAATAATACTAGAGAATAGTCAGAGAATACTCATTAGCTGCTTCCTTAACAAAGGATTTTCATCCATTGACATCTTCTAAATTGGCAAGCAAAACCATTTCTATTCAAAATTTAAATCTCCCTTCTTTCTCTCTTGTTCATTTTCATGTCAGTTCCATAGGTGGAGACTAGTGGGTCTCACTTTATAGCTGACTCCAATTCTTTAGATGAAGGACAGGACATTACTTCAAGACACATGCAAAACCAGCCTCTTGCCTTAGGGAAACAACAACAAACTGACACTCAGCTCATTGATTTTAGGAGAAATTACATAGGATGGTGAAGAAATTTACTCCTGACAAGCAGAATGATTTTCAGGCCTCCAATGATGCAAAATTCTTTCTATGGCACACATTAGTGATAATCAGGGACCGTTGCCATGGTTCAGTAGAAGTCAGTACTGAACTTTGCAGAACTCTTTCAACCTTTCTTCTCTCACTGTGTAAATGTGAAAGTAACAATAAATCTTGTTGACAATTACTTCCACGTCTATTGGCAGGAAGTCAGCAGCAGTTTGAAGAGTATTGTGAGCAGTCTGTGCAGCAGAGCCAACACCCATTAACTATCTCCCTAGTTTCTCCTGTGACTTACAGAACATGTTATTTTTCCCTGGTGAGCAACCCTTCCAAATGTTGAATTAGTAATATTAGCACCAAATACCACTAATTTGTCAGCAAAGCTATGTTTTTCCATAGATCTTGTAGTAGGGTCCAATTACTCCTTTGCAACAGAGCTGAGCAAAGATGAAAATCTGAAGACATTTTATTTATGTAATTTTGCCAGGCTTTACAGAAAACATCATTAAAACAGTCACAGAGGTAACTTCATTAGAGCTCCAAAGGTTCTTGCAGATTGTAAATAGAACCCTGATATTTCAACCAAAGCCTCCAATGGAGGTGTTGTTTAAGCAGCACAGTGTTTTTATTTTTTTTTTAATTTTACAAACTGAATTGAATTTTCATTCATTCAGACATTTTTCAATGTGAAAATGAAAAAAAGCAAAAATTCATTCTAAAGCTCCTCTGAATTTTTGAGAAACCTAGAGCTGAGCAGGAAAAGGAAGGAGAAAGGTGGCCTAAAATCCCAACTGTGTCCATCTGATGCTGCTGCCTGGAGCAGGAGGCCAACACAGAGCACTTGCTCCCAGCTGCAGCGTCAGCTGCTCTGGAGAAGGGCTGGAATGTGTAGTAGTTTGCTTCTTTCTAACAGCACAGATGCTGCCAAAGTTTTGAATTCAAAGAGGAATTCAACTCAATTTTGAGGTCTGTGTGATTCATCAAACTACAGTTTACAACTGTATTTTGAATTTTATTTAATTATATGACCCCATTTTAGTTAGGCAAGAATTCACCCATCCCCTGTCTTCACCTCCCCACTCCCCAAAGATCTTAGAATGCTAAAAGGTTTCCATTTCCCTAGTCATTCATCAACTCTATTTCACCACCAGTTCTATACCACCAAGAGAACAAGTGCCCCAAAAGTTCAGGTGTTGTCAAACCCTTACTATTGATTTTTCCTCATGCTTTTCCTGCCCTTTTATGTGTAGTTTTCTCAGAATGAGACGTGTGTGTGTGGGAGGGGGGAACACATTACCTATAAAGTAAGCATTGGTTGAACAATTTAATTCCCATATTCAATATTCTTAAACTAGTATAAAGCAATCAGACTTTAGTGATCCTATGATCTATTGCTAAATCAAGACACGTGGAGGGCAGTATTAAGAATATGCCAGGATGCATATAAACCATGGCTACCAAGGGCAAACTGAAAAGTGTGCCCTATAACCTTGACCCAAACTAATAT
Source organism: Suncus etruscus (assembly GCF_024139225.1). Taxonomy (NCBI): domain Eukaryota; kingdom Metazoa; phylum Chordata; class Mammalia; order Eulipotyphla; family Soricidae; genus Suncus; species Suncus etruscus. The sequence continues at coordinate 34,678,916 of NC_064851.1, read as the reverse complement.
TTCGGCCTCAGCAAAGATGGTAAACATTCTTTTCATTATTGGGTGATCGGACCTGGAAGGGAAGCTGAATTCTTTGCTCTTTGGCAGGGGACTTTAATAGAAATAAAGTGCTGCAAATTTATCCATTCTCCAAGCACTTAAGCTCATCCAGAGTTCTGCATATCACTGGGCTTATTAGCACCATGAGAGCCAATGCTAACTTTAAATTTCCCTTATTATGAAAATTTTCTCAGAGGTCATCTGATTCTTTAGGCCTTCCAATTTGGCTTCATGGTCAGATTGATGAAATCTATTCTGTAGCTTTGGGAATAGATATTTATAGCATATATTTAAAAGTATATGTAGCATAAAATAAATATATATTATATGTTACAAAATATACAGATATTTTGTATATATGAGAAGGACAAAAGACAATCTTTTCTGTAAATTTGGGAAGAAGATACAAAGTACAGGCTTTTTATCAACATCACACTTGATTCCTCCAGAGGTAACTTAACTTAAGCAATTAAGTTAACCTCTGTGAGTTTCAGTTTTCACTTCTGGAAAATATTAAAATAGCATTGTAAACTTCTGAGAAGAAGTATTTAATTGCTTAATAGAGGACCTAGTACTCAGAAACCAGTTGTTAAACAACAGTGACTTCTAATGATATTATTTCTGTATCATTCACCTTTAGAGTTGAGTGGTCTCTAGCTGGTGCTATGTAGTCCTGGGTTTCTGTTGTTCAGAATTTTTGGCCACAGTATTTTATGATACAGACTACAACTTTAAGATAAAAGACAGTAGTTTACGATTAACAAAGGACAGTCTTATTGAAGAGCAATTTTTGTTCTTTGCTATTTCCACTGTTACACAACCGATTAACTGATCAACCATAAAGTTAAAATTAGTTTCTTGAAACCTAGTTATAGACTCGAATCTTGGCAGCAGCTTTCCTTAGCTTTGTAAGTTCCAACATGCATGCAGATATTTATATGATTTCTAACTGCATGTTCCTAAACAATATTTCTTTGTGTAATTCCTGAGAAAGTGCCTTAAGAATTTCAGATGATCCATCAGGCTGGATGCAATGGGGTATCAGAACAGGCCCTGTAGGGGTTCTCTCTTCAGAAGCGAAAGGGGAGTGAGCTAACTATAAAAAATGGAATGCGAAGAAATGAACAGACACTTTGACAAAGAAGAAATACGCATGGCCAAAAGACACATGAAAAAATGTTCCACATCACTAATCATCAGGGAGATGCAAATCAAAACAACGATGAGATACCACCTCACACCCCAGAGAATGGCACACATCACAAAGAATGAGAATAAACAGTGTTGGCGGGGATGTGGAGAGAAAGGAACTCTTATCCACTGCTGGTGGGAATGCTGTCTAGTTCAACCTTTATGGAAAGCGATATGGAGATTCCTCCAAAAACTGGAAATCGAGCTCCCATACGATCCAGCTATACCACTCCTAGGAATATACCCTAGGAACACAAAAATACAATACAAAAACCCCTTCCTTACACCTATATTCATTGCAGCTCTATTTACCATAGCAAGACTCTGGAAACAACCAAGATGCCCTTCAACAGATGAATGGCTAAAGAAACTGTGGTACATATACACAATGGAATATTATGCAGCTGTCAGGAGAGATGAAGTCATGAAATTTTCCTATACATGGATGTACATGGAATCTATTATGCTGAGTGAAATAAGTCAGAGAGAGAGAGAAAAACGCAGAATGGTCTCACTCATCTATGGGTTTTAAGAAAAATGAAAGACACCCTTGTAATAATAATTTTCAGACACAAAAGAGAAAAGAGCTGGAAGTTCCAGCTCACCTCAGGAAGCTCACCACAAAGAGTGATGAGTTTAGTTAGAGAAATAACTACATTTTGAACTGTCCTAATATTGAGAATGTATGAGGGAAATGTAGAGCCTGTTTAGGGTACAGGCGGGGGTTGGGTGGGGAGGAGGGTGATTTGGGACTTGGGTGATGGGAATGTTGCACTGGTGATGGGTGGTGTTCCTTTTATGACTGAAACCCAAACACAATCATGTATGTAATCAAGGTGTTTAAATAAAAAAAAAATTAAAAAAAAAAATAAAATAAAATAAAAAATGGAATGCAATTTTGCATGGTGTGAGGTTTTAAATGGCCATTCAGTTGTTTCCCAGATGCTGGAGAGCCAGAGAACCGATAGCTCTTCTTTCAGCTGACAGTTCTTCGCACCTTGTAATGCCCTCAGCAAAACTGTTTATAAGTGGTGACATCTACAGACAGTTTGCTCATTGTTCTCCCACCTTACCTTTAAAAAAGTGATGTGTCCAAACATAAACTTGACATAGTGGTTCTTTCTTACATGAGTCAAGCCCCAAGTGATGAAAATTAAAACAGTGAGGGATAGCTCATGAAGGTTCTATCCCCAGGTCTGACAACCTATTTCTTTTCTCTTTTCACTTTCTTGCAGGTAAAATGAATATAAAGGGCATTATATAACTTCCATTCTATGAAGTTTATATGATTTTTATGATTTTTATTTTTATGACTTTACTTTTATGAATTCTATCAGTTTTCTTTTAAAATATAAAATTAATATATAAGGAAATTCTTTAAAAGAAGTAAAAATATGGGGGCTGGAGAAATAGCACAGAGTTAGGGCATTTGCCTTGCACGCAGCCAACCCAGAATGGACTGTGTTTCCAATTCTGGCATCCCATATATTCTGTGCTTGCCAGCAGTGATTTCTGAACACAAAGCCAGGAGTAACCCCTGAGTGCCATGGGTGTGACCCAAAAAAACAAAAACAGAAAACAACAAAGAAGCAAAAAATGCTTCCTTTCCAGTCAGTCTCTAAACAATTCTCATAAGCCTTGATGACTATGCTTAGAGGAATGCAATTTTCAAAACACCACAAAGCACCCCAAAAAAAGATGGGTGGCTGAAGCTCACATTGAAACCTGAAGCTAAATTCAAATAGAAAAGAAATCCATGTATTTGTGGCAGATCAGTTTCAGAAAAAAATATGAGCATAGTTTAACTCTGAAAGGCTTATTAGTACACACAGACCTAATATTGAGTTGATATGGCAGAGCCTTGTATAAAAGAGTGCTGTCCTAAGTTTTGCCAAATACTTAACTAGCAAAACACATTTAACTAATAGGACTAATTACTTGTCATTTTAAACATGTGACTGCTTAGCTCAATTCAATATTTACTTTGGTCTTTATTTTCAGTAAAGTCTTCATACAAAAGAGCTTATATGTGTGAAAAACGTTGGCAACATACCTAGACTGGGGAGAAACACTGTATTATACTCAAATATTATTTACCACTTACAGTCACATATATAACATATAATTTTTTGTCAATCTCTAGGCAAGAACATCCAGGCACAATTTTCAATTAAATTTTTAAAATATAAGCAAAGAAGAAACTCTAGAATCTGTCATCAAGACTTAAAGAATTAAAATGCAGTATAATATTATAAAAGAGTTGTACAGGATGCTATGGATGAATAGATGGCATGAAAGTTAATGAGAAAATAAAATTGTATTTAAACAATGACCTAGAGGTTTAGACAACTTTAGAAAACAAGTAAGGGTTTCTTGAAGATGAAAAACAAGGAAACTTTTGTGATAAAAATTAATGTAAAATATAACTTTAAATGTAATATAAAATTAATTATGTTATTTAATATTTTGAGTCTAAACTATGTATCCAATAAGAAGCTAAGAACTCTTGGGAATCTTTACAGATTCCTAATGTCATATTATATTTATATTTTAGAAGTGAAGGCTGTGGTACAGAGAAGTCAATAATTCATTCAGAGCCTGAAGCAATGGCACAGCAGGTAGGGAGTTTGTCTTGCATGCAGCTGACCTATGTTCAGTTCCTAGTATCCCACATGGTCCACCCCTCCCCGACTCCGCTAGGAGTGATTTCTGAGTACAGAGCCACGAGCAACCCCTGAGTGCTGCCAAAGTGTGACCCCCAAAAAAGAATTCATTCAAGATCACACAACTATAAATAAGGTGAGAGAATTATTGAGAAGGCTAGAACGTATAGTACTTCTATGAACTTGCCAAGACCCTGATATGGTTCAAGACATTTTGCTTGAAATTAAACAAGAGGAGAAGCAGAGGCATACAAGAAAATAGAGAAAAAACTGCACTGGATACATATCATAGCATTACTCAATGACAGTAAAAGCCCACTTGGTGTTTGTTTAAAGTGGAACCATTCTTTCTGATGTAAATTTTATCTCTAAGATTATTTTTTGGTATGAATATATACATAATGAGGTAAAAAAAAGAAGATAGAGAAGATTAAACAAAGTGGGGTAGTGATTAGATGCTCTGCAAGGTGTACTTAGAAAAGTTTGATGGATTTAAGAAGTAAAACAATGTAAAGAAGCTGCTAAGACAATGTAGGGCATTTGCCTTGCACGCGACCGACCCTGGACAGACTCACGTTCAATTCCAGGCATCCCATATGTTACTCTGAGCCAGGAGCAATTTCTGGGCACACAGCCAGGAGTAATCCCTGAGTGCCACCAGGTGTGCCCCCCCCCTCAAAAAAAAAAAGAAGAAAAAGATGGTGAGATTATTGAGCTATACTGTAGTGGCATTTTTTTAAAGTTATTGTCTAACAGATTAGAAGTCATTAAACAGCTAAAATATTTCAGAGTGCGGGGGGGTTGAAAGATAGAACTGAAAAAAAAAAGAGAAATAAGGACATCAAATCTTCATTACAGAGAAATGCTATAATGATCAGTTTTCTCTTAGAAGGGATGAGAGGCTAGGATAGTGATTCAGAATTAGCGAACATGTCTGGAATAAGTGACACCTATTGACTGACCCTTCACACACCAAATAGATAATAAAATAAGGGTGAAACTTTTTTTTGGTTTTCGAACCATATCCAATTTTATTTAGTGTTAACTTTACACTTAGTGATTACTCCTTATAGGGGTTGGAGGATCATATGTAGTGCCAAGAATCAATCAGTTATATGCAAGTCAAGCAGCTATTTGTTGTACTAGACCATTCTATTCCAGAAAATAAATACTCTTGAAAAATATGTGGTCAAGTAATTCATGATTCAAATGGTAAAATGATCAAGTCATTTGCCTATGAAAATCACTAAAGATAATTCATGAAGTTAGAGGTAATACTGGAGAGAACAGCAATGAGCTAATATCCCCCAAGCAAAGAGATGAAGCCGATCTACTGACCAAAGTCAACAAATTTAGGTTTCTTGAAGTGGAAGGGACTCTAATGTGAATCTGAAAGGAAAAGCTAGAGCTTCCATTCTATCTGCAGGGAAGATAGGAAAAGACATTGGGGAATATGAAAGTGCTTCCATTGAAGAGGAGATAAGAAAAACATCAGAACAGGATGTCCCTGAAAATCAAATGTGAAGGTAAAAAAGTTAAAGATAAGTTCAGGAGTCCTACAAATTTTGAAATAGAATCATCTATTATATTTTAAAATTAGAGTAGAGTACCAGGTGTTAAGAGGAAAAAAATAAGTGAGCCATATAGAGACTAGAGTGTGGTAAAACAGGGTCTCCTTCTGGTGGTTGATGGACTGAAGCAGATAGTAGTGGAAAGGCTGAATAAATAATAGGTTTGGGGGGCTATACCTAGAAGAAGTGAGCCAAATACTTTCCAAAGCAGAATACTGAGAGTCCAGAACTTCCAAATTTATTAGTATATTTCAACCTGTTTTCACTGAACTTAGAAAAGAGAAAACTCATTTGAATTGAAAGATAGAATGATCCTTTAAGTTCTCTAATCCTAGAAAAATCTGTGAAAAATAACATTGAATGATGCCTGCTACTCTAATTTAAATGTATTGGGAGCTAATATTCCCATAAGAAGTGCTTATGCCCTACAGCTGGTATCCTATTGACACCAACACTTTATGTCCCTTTTAAAATAGAAACCTCTTTTCATTTTATTCTTTGACTAGTTCATTTTGTTTTGTAAAAATAAACACTGAAAGATTTTCACAAAAATTTTAGTTTGCTTTTGCTTTTAATCATTTAAGCATTAAGCCTACTCCAATAGTGATCTGAAAGAATGGTAGCGTGGAGATTAAATCATAGATTCTGAAAAGAATAGTATATAATATTCTCATGAGAAAGACAAAAATCTCAAGTATTATTAGATAAGAAGATAAATTCTAATTTGAAGAAAAGAATACAGAGGAAAACTTAAGGTCAAAGAATTGCCTTACTCATCTGAATGCCCTGGGCCACCATTGAGTGGGGAAAAATGAAATAGACATTATTTGTAGTCTCTTGCCTCTGCTCACCCCACTTTGGTTGCTTTATCTCCACCTATAACTTAGAAAGAGCAATTACAAACAAATGGGACCCAGCAGGAGCATCTCTCCAGCAGCCTCTCAGGGTCAACTGTCTCCTCCTAGCTCATGCACCAGCTGAGTGATGCATGGTCTCTTGGATGTCAGCATGAGGAGGACTTAGGGAGGCAAGAGGCCTGTGATTTAAACCCATGCCTGCCTTTGTCCGCTCCACATGGGACTGCATCAGGAAGCAAGTTTGGACAAAGCTTTGCTACTTTAAAATACAGGAATGGATCCGGGATATATGATGAGCATACAGAGTGATTCAAGGAGAAAAAAGCGATGGAAATCATTCCCATTATAATCCTCGCGAATTGCCTTACATCTCTAATATAGATCGCCTGGGAAATAATTTAAAAGCATTTAAAAATATCTTCCATTTTCTATTATGAGCCTTTGGATTTCCACAGTTTGAAAGAGTGAAGAGACTGTAGCTTAGAAAACTAATTACAAAACATAAAAATTCTCAAGTCTAATGGAACATATCAGATTGGAGGAAGATTTGAGAAGTGGCAGGTAGTATTAGAAAGGAAAGAGCCATATCTAAGACAGAGGCAGCAGTTCCCACCTAAATGTCTTATTCTCAACATCTTGGTTTTACATTTTCTTTGTTCCTGTTGGCTTACTAATTAGCTGTGATTTTTTTAATGCCCCTTACAGTAGGTTAATTTTGTCTAACTCACCAGCAGGGGTTTTTGTAATACATAATTCACAGAGCAATGTCAATGATTAAAATTCTTTCATTAACACAGCACCTTAAAGATAATAAATATGAAACATTTAGTTCCCAATCTATGGGTGAAGTAGCCTAATTTTACATGGAAAGAAATGCATGCTCAGATAACTTGACACTAGAGAACAAAATGGAATCTGTTGTATGGTATTGCACACACAAAGTCAAACAAATCAAAGAATACTTATTTTGTGAACAATAATGGTAGCAGGGGGCTTTCATAGAAGGAATTTTAATAATGTACTTGAAGAATGCAGAACATAAAGCCAGTTTTCTTTTTGAGTCTTTTTATTATGTGCAGCATTTGGGCATTGCTGATGATCAGCTGATAAGAGGGGTAAGAGAATCTTGGGCCACGATTTGTCCAAGGCCTGGTGAAAGTTTGTAGTTTACATGCTATTTTTCCTTTCACTTTTCTCAAGAATTTCAACAGATCTGACTTGTCAGGATGCAAGAAAAGCAATGCAATAATTAGACCCAGGGTATGAAATTTCACTTAGAGAAGTTTTAATAACTCTTAGAACACCTGTTTTTCTGAACTCTATCACTTCCTTACCACCTACACCCAAAAGATTATTATATTTCATTTGCTAAGTGCAAGCTCTGTTTGCTTCCACATATTCATCCCAATACAAAAAGGATAATAATTGCAGATGCCTTGGCAACAGCATCTAAGAAAACAGAATCTGATCACTAAATGTGATTTTGCTTAGAGTGTTTTTCCCCTGATGTAGTCTTGTGTTTTCCTCTTTCTTTTCTCCATGGCTGAATCAGATTAATTTTATGTGCTATTTGGTGGGGGGAAATGTATAGATGCACTTTTAGTCATTATAACATACAGTACTTTGTCAATTCAAAACATTTTCCTGTATTAAGAATATCAGTTGGGAGTTTCTTTGCAGTGAGAGAGTTTAAAGTTCAGAAACACAAACGTAGAATTAAAAAGCACAAAATTGTCCCCCAGTCCAAAGGTTATGGCTCAAATTTAACAGGTGGCCTTGGCATAATGCATTTTTGACTCTCGACTCTGGCTCTAATAGGTTTGTCTCTGGAACCAAAGTGCAGCATCAGAATGGCATTTTGAGCAGAAGATCCATGAGACTGGGAAAAGGGGGAGGCTTTCTTGCATATTATTCTTTCAAATAAGTAGCCTGTCCACTTTATGAGAGAGGTCAGCAGCAGGCCAGTCATAGGAAATGTTCATGAACTTATCCCTGTTCTCTAATTTGCCTGTGGCTAATTTCATAATTTCTATATTTAGTGTTTATTTTCTCCATTGCTCCCATATGCACAAATAATTGTTTACAATTTTTTAAAAATGAAAGCAACAAATAGTCCATTACTAAAGCAAACCACTGAGTTAGCTGCTAAAATTAATATTGAATATCACTAAATGAAATTTGTTACTGACCACATTAACAGAAAAGTTCAGGCAAATGGCTTTATTTTGTAAACGATAGTGAGGCAAACAGGGATTTTTAAGCTCAGGCAGAGTTTTTAAAACTAGAAGTGTTTTAATTTCACACATATAAACCAAAGAGAATTGATTTTTTTTCTTGTTTCCACTTATGGATTAAAGTCTGGGTAGCTTGCCAAGCTTGGTCAACTGATTATTGTTAACGATAACAGATGAGGTGGGTACTGAGTGACAGAAACCCGTAACTATTGAGCAAAAAAATACATGTGATTCAAATAAATCAATAATTTTATATGGATAGATTGAATCATAACTTGAGTATCTGAATTCATAGCTCTTCAACACCACATAAAAGAAGATGGTAAAAGGCTACGAGGAAAGTCCTGTCAAATAAATCTTTTTCCTCTTACTGAAAAGATACAGTCTGGGGTTTTTCTTTTTTCTAAAGAAGTCCTGGCTCTGTCTAACCAGATTTTTCATAATGTCAAACATTAGGTTGAGAACTGGTGAGATAACTCAATAGTCAGGAAATCCATGTCCAAGTCAAATAGTATCCCATCCTTCCCGCAAGTACCAGCACGTGTAATACTGGAGACTTCTAATGTCCTCAGAACTACTATGATCATGCTAGTTGTCCCATGTACCAAAGGACCCAAGCAACTCAACAATCTAAGACTCTAGCATGAAATAATCAGCTAGCCTAGTATTCAGAGTGGTGCCCTGCATAGTGTTAAAACTCCTCTGCAAAAAACTTGTCAGTCAAATACTCTGAACTCTGTCAATGCAGTTGACTTCTACCATAGACCTTAGCCCTAAAGACAAGTAATTTTTGAGCATTGAAATTGTTAAATAAGGAAAAGTCATGTACACAATGCCTCTAAGTCTTTTTTTTTTTTCATTCTTCTTTCTAGTCTCTTGAGTGAAGGCATCCTCATCAGTGGTTGGGAGTCCAGCACTACTCTCAGCTATACTCCAACAGCTTTGTGAGCTGAATGGTTAAGTAATGGGAAGAAATGCAGTACAGTGCATGACATTAAACAAGATATGAGCTCCTCCCTTCTGGGCTATCAGCTCAGTCCTTTTCCACACATTTATCCAAAGAAGTTGTTGAGATTTTACTATAAAGTTATGATAAAATATATACTTTATGAATTTATGTCAGATTATATTATATCTAAATGTATTATATATTTTATATATTTGCTTTATCTAAAAACCACGTATTACATAGTTACTTATAATACACTTGTTCAAGACCAATTCCACCATCAATGTAAAATTCCCTTAACCATTGTACATATTGTAAAATTTTAATATATTTTCAGTACTACTTTACTAAATATGAAGTAGCAGTATGAAATATTTGTGACTATTAAAATTATATTTTCTTGATAGTTTTATATAGTTATCCATAAATTGTTATGGTCATATAATTTCAAATGATGATGTGATATGACAGCATATTTATTAGGGGCCATATATACCTTCTTTACTGTGGATTCTGAATAACTAATTAACATAGTTCTTAAGATCTGTGTCAGTGTAAAGAATTTCAAAATGGGAACCAGAGCAATAAATAATACAACAGGTAGGGTAGTTGCCTTGCATGAAGATGACCTGATTTTGTCGCCATTACCTCATATGATCACTGGAGCTTTCCAGGAATGATCCCTAACTACAGAGCCAGGATTAAGCCCTGAGCACAGAAGGATATGTTCCAAATTTTTTTTAAAACAAATAGAGAAGAAAAGAAAAAACTCAAATATTTGTATTATTCTTCTGAACAGATGAATCAGAACCTATACATAAAGAAATTTTGTTAAAAAAAACATAGGATTGATCTGCCTTGCAAGCGCTAGCCAAGAAGGACCGCGGTTCGATCCCCCGGCGTCCCATATGGTCCCCCCATGCCAGGGGCGATTTCTGAGCACATAGCCAGGAGTAACCCCTGAGCGTCAAACGGGTGTGGCCCAAAAACCAAAAAAAAAAAAAAACAAAAAAAAAAAACCATAGGATTGAATAGAAAAATATTAACTAAGAATAGTTAATTAGGCAATCTCTAGAAAAACTTTTTTGTAAAGTACCTAATATACTGACCTAGTGATATTAAAAAAGATTAAGACATTTTAACAAATTTCAATCTTAAATTAATAAGAAATCTTTCAATTTTAATTTAATAATGGAATCTGGTTTACACTATTAGTAGCAAAATTATTTATCTAGTTCCTTTTCTTTTCATTTTTTGATTTAATTAAGCTAAAATAAAAAATAAAGAATAGGCACATCATTGTCTCCAAATAATTGTAATTACATTTAGTAGTATATTTTAAACACTTCCTTGCATGCTTTTATTTACATTTACATTTGAGTAGAATAACTTATAATTGATGAAGGAAAAGAAGAATCAATAAAAGAATTCATGCATTTGAAAACTGCTATTTAATACTAAATTCAAATTCAGTAACTAATAATTTTTGTGTTAAAAGAATTCAGATGAGTTTAATATTTTAAAAGATATGTCATCTTAACATTCTCAATCGCTAAACAAAGCATTCATCTATTTTGATCCAGAAAAAAACTAATGCTTCTCTTAAATCATTTTTAATAATTAATTTATTTAAGCACCGTGGTTACAAAATTGATCATAAATAAATTTCAGTCATAGATTGCCCAGCACACTTCACCAGTGCACTTTTTCCACCATTAGTGTCTCTAGTTTCCCTCCCACCAACCCAATCCACCTGTCTCCGGGGCAGGCATTTTACTTCTCTCTCTCTTATTTTTTTTCTATCTCCCCCCCCCTCCTTTTTGACACTGTGGTTTACACTATTGTTAATGAAGAGGTACATGTATGTCACTTTATCCCATTTAACACCCAGTTCTTGTCCAGAGTGATCAGTTCCAACTATCAATGTCATAGTAGATCCTTTTCTTCTCTATTCTCACTACTCTTTGTGGCCAAGTTCATATAATGAACTGGTCCTCCTGGTCCTCATTTGTATTGTCCCTGGATATTATTACCATATTATCTTTTATTTTTTATGTCCTACAAGGGAGTGAGATTATTCTATAACTATCCCTCTCTGACTAATTTCTCTCATCATATTATAATCTTCATATTCATCCATGTATAAGCAAGTTTCATGACTTCATTTCCATTGCATAAATGTATCACTTTCTTAGCCACTCACCTGTTCTCGATCACTTAGGGTTTCCAGATTCTAGCTATTGTAAATAGTGTTGTGATAAATATAGGAATGCATAAGGCTTTTCTTCATGGTGTTTTAGGGTTTTAAGAGTGAATTTTTACGAGTGGTATTGCTGGATCATATAGAAGCTCAATTTCTAGTTTTTTAAGGATTATCCACATTGTTTTCCAGAAAAGATGGACCAGTTAGCATTCCCACCAGCAGTGAATGTTTCTTTAGGTATTTGCACCAGCAGTGGTTGCTTTGGTTTTGCTGTGATGTGTGCCAGTCTCCCTGGTGTGGCATCCCAACAATATTTCATTGTTATTTTGATTTGCATCCCCCTGATGATTTATGATGTGAAGCACTTTTTATGATGTTCCTTTTGGCCATCTGTATATCTTCTTTAAGGAACTATCTGTTCATTTCTTCTCTCCATTCTGGATGGGGTTAGATGTTTTGTCTTGCTAAGCTCTATCAGTACTTTGTATATCTTAGATATTAAACCTTTATTAGATGGGTATTGGGTGACTGTTTCTCCAATTCCATTGGGTAGCCTTTGTGTCCTAATCACTGTTTCCTGTGAAGTGCATAACTGCTCAGTCTGATGTAGTCCCATTTGTTTATCTTTGTTTCCATTTGCTGAAACAGTGATGTTTCCTTTTCAAAGATGCCTTTAGTTTCAGTGCCATGGAGTGTTCTACCTATATTTTCCTCTATGTAATTTGTGATTTTAAGGTTATTAAAATGTTTTGATTTGCCCTTGGTATATGATGTTAAATTGAGGTCTGAATTCCCCTTTTTTGAACGTTGTTGACCAGTTATCCAAACACCACATGCTAAGAGGCTTTTCTTGTTCCACTTTGTATTTTTCCTCTTCAGCAAAGATTGTTTGTATACCAAGGCATCAGTATTGAAATAATGAAGTCTATTTCACTGATCTGAGTGTTTGTCTTTATTCCAACACCATGCTGTTTTACTGATCACTGTTTTACAGCACGTTTAAGTATGGGAAAAGTGATGCTATCCATATTCTTTTTCCCAAGGATTGCTTTAGCTATTTGTGACTGTTCATTGTTCTAATGAACTTCAGAAACGTTTAATACAATTCTTTTTAAAATATCATATGTATACTTATCCAAGGATTGCTTTAAATCTATACAAAGCTTTGATCATTATTACCATTTTAATATAATTTTAATTTTAATTTGAGTGGCTTACATATCGTTCACAGTAATATTCTAGGTACATATTTACATTGAATCAGGGGAATTCCCACCACCGAATTGTCCTCCCACAGCCGCTCCCATCCTGCCTCCCATATCCTCCACACTCCCCCCAAGGGGCTGCTAAAATGCGTGGTCCCTTCTGTGTCTAGTTTATTACTTAGTGGTCTTATAACTGTTTGGTCTTGGTGCCTACATTATTGCCCCCTCTAATTGGGAGGCGGGACTAGAAAGTTTAAGTTATGTGGTTTTGTTTGAGGAAGAGAAAGGTAATATAATGGAGTAAAAATCGACTACGCTGACTATGAGCAGTCATTCTAGAGGCTCTCATCCTTGGTTTGAGGGATGAAGGGGAAAAGAAGAAGGTAAAACCCCACAACAGTTCAAAAAGAGGAATCAAATAAGATATCTAGTGAGCACTGCAGCAATAAAAATTTGCACCACATAGTTGCCATGGTCTTCAGATAGGAAATATGACAAGGCGCAAAGAGGAAGAAGAAAAAAGAAAAAGTAAATATGTAATTTAAAAATGGATAACTACTTCAATATCTACCCTAAGACAAAGAAATCGACAAAAACTAGATAAAAAATAATAAAAAGTAAAAAAATAAAATAAAAATTAAGAAAGGATTATTTAGTGTTTTTTGTCTCTCCCCCCCACCCCGCATAGGCACAGTAAATATTGGGGTCATCCGAAACTGGAATCCCCTTGGCCTAAAAGATACAGGGTTTCTCTACCCTTGGAATATATTGTCATGGGATTATCTATAGACTCCTTTCACGTTCATTTACTCTCCCCTTGGTGTTTTTGTGCCGTATGGAAGACTTCTGGTCAGATCTGGATGATAAAAACAGACCTCTAAATCTAGAGGTCTCAGTCTGTGCACAGGTCAAGGAGTGGAACTTAAGATGAAGAATTTCTTTGTGATTTTAGAAGTTCTGATTCCTCCATGTCATTTTAATCTGTCTTCTATGGTTAGTGGTCTTGGCCCTTGCACTGAAATTCGGATGGAGCCTGGGATATCGTCTTTCGTTATGTTTTCAGAAGACCCGTTCAGTTGCAATTGCCTCAGTCAGGATTCTGGAATTGGAGGTCATGATTGTTATGCAGGACGTAGACCAAACTCTAGACTAGGGCTTTCTTGTTGGTCCCAGAATACATACTGCCCGGTCATGGTTCTATCAGCCGGTCGTCTGTAGATCACGTTCTTGGCTTTTGCACAGCCCATAGTGTGGTAAAGCCTTCTGATTTTGTTTTATCATTAATTGGTAAGGTAGGATAAATTCACATAATATCACCTTTAAAACATAAAAGGTTATGGGGCCGGAGAGATAACACAGAGGTAAGGCTTTTGCCTAGCATGCGAAAGGACGTTAGTTCAAATCCTGGCATTCCATATGGGTCCCCCCTAGCCTGCGGGGGGGGCGGGGCCGATTTCCGAGTAGGAAATAACCCCTGGGCGTTGCCGGGGGCGATCCAAAAAACAAAAAACAAAACAAAACAAAACAAAAAACACAAAAGGTTAGATGGTCTGAGGGAAAACTCAAGTTCTCAAAAGGTCAATCTTGTTTCTATTACAGCACCACATACGGCCCCATGGTAGCATCACATATGATCACCTGAATTTCTTCAAGGGCTAAGTAGTTCAACTATGGCTAAGTAGAAGCTCAACCTTCCCCCTAACAACAGCACAAACACCATAAAAAAAACTTTAATAGCACATGTGGTTTTTTCACAAGTGAACTTCTTTTTAGTGTTTACAGGCCTTATTGTCCATTTTAAATAAAATTATTATAGTTTGGGTAAAATTATTGCAATAGTGAGTGTCAACATTTATGGTTTTGATGCACAATGTTATTACTTTCACCATAAACTGTTTCAAAGATCATCTATTTCTTATATTACTTCTAATCTCCTCTGCCTTTTACCTTCTCTCTCCTACCATGTCCCAAGCATTATTTGATAAACTCAATTTTGTGATTAAAGGCTAAGAGTTCTTCATCATTTGATATTATCTATTCCCTGTCTGTTCCTATGCTTTCTATATATATTTAAGATGAGTGAAAGAACTGGTATCTGTCTATCTTCTTCTGATTTAACTAGATGCACCCCAATCTTGGCTATAAAAGTGTCCAAGATTTTTCATTACTATCTAATTTTCTATTTTAAAAATTCATGAAATTAAATCATTTTTCCCAACAGGAAGCACTGCAAATGGCCCAAGTTAGAAAATAGTTTTAATGGTTACTTAAAATTACATCAACTGCGTTTTACTTAATTTATTCAAGCAGCACATGTTGATCACATAATTTCTGGTTTTATTCATTATGATCAAAATTGTAAGGGACTTTTTTTTTATAAATATTTGTAGACAAATCATGGTTAGTATTCCCCTCCCAAATTAAACAAAATTAAAACAAAAGATTAAGATTATATCAGTTGGCTACATTGTCACATTTGTATATTGCGGAATATCACTTTATGAAAATACACTGAAACTACACAGAAACGAGTTCTCTCTCAAAGGTGAATGCTCCTTACTTTCATTTTTTTCATTAAAGCGATCCTAACATTTTATTAATGCTAGATCTAGGTAGTTTTGATATTTCTGACAATAATTAATTCTGTTTAGCAGATCCTATTAGTAGACCCTAGTTTTCATTTTACTGAAAATTCAAGGGTCCAAATACAGAAATTTGCAACAATTGACATTGCTTGTAGAATAAACATAGTAAATTTAAACTTAGGAGCTTAAGGAAAAAACACAGCAGGTAGGGCATTTGCCTTGCCGGGGGCCAACTCCGGTTCAATCCCCTATATTCCATATAGTTCCCAATTATGCTGAGAGAGATTCCTGAGAGAAGAGCCAAAAGAAACACCTGAACATCACTGAGTATGACCTCCAAATCATTTTTTTTAAACTTATTTATGATTATATGCCTTTCTTTTAGTATACTTTAATTCTTCTAAATACTGTAAGTCTAACCTCAGAGGTAGTAGAAAATGAAAAACTGGACCATAAAAGATATGATTTTCTAAAGAAGCTCTTTGAAGATGAGAACTTTTGTTATTTTTATTCAGATAAGGTTCTTTAAAGGTTCTTTTAGTGATTTCCTGCCTTATTACAGTGGTTATGATATTTTTCTACTTCCCTAATTATACCTCTTGGACACTTTCAAGAATCCATCCCAAACAGCACAGAGCTCTCACTGTTCTTAGAGCCTGTCTACTTTGACAATCTCAATTTTCACTCAAGACAACCCTGGCATTACGATTTACCACACTTTTCTTCAAGCACCATCCTACTGACATTCAAAATGCACCCAATTGAGTATCAGAGCTCACTGGTATGGAACATATTTCAACAAAAGTAAAATCTGAAAGAGAAAATTAATGGTTCTCTCTCTCTTCCTTTATCTCTCTCTTCCTTTCTCTCTCTTTCTCTCACTTCTTCTGTAAATATTTTCTAGGAACTTGACACCAATAAGGAATGCCAAGTGAACCTATCATATTTTGAAAAAAAAAAAAAGGTATATATTTTTGCAGAACAACAAGAATAAGAACTTGAAAATTTTAACTCTAAAAGGAAGACAAACAGTTCTATATTTATTTTTCATGTAATACAATTAATACATGGTTATACTTATAAAATAATGTAATAATATTTATATTAAAATTGAAATCATGTCATCAAAAGCTGAAAATCATTTAACTAAAACTAAATTTTAGTTTCTCTAGTTCACATTTATCTTTTTTGGGGGGGATCACACACAGCAGTGTTTAGGGATCATTCCTACTGATTCTTGGAGAATCATATAGAATGATAAAGATTGCACACAGGTTAGCAACATATAAAGCAAGCACCCTACCTAATGTGCTATAGTTCTAGCCCCCCAGTTCAAATTTTTATATGTAAGTTTCCATATATTTGGTTTTTTAAAATGCTTAATTTACCAAATATTTTTCAGAAATTTCATGTCTATTTTTTCAGCATTTAAAATAATTTTTCCAATATACCTAAATTTATCTTTCTTTATAAATGTATCTTTCCTTTATTATTTTCCTGAGCATATACTGTGAGCTAGGATATACTTTTGATAGCTAAAGTATTCTAATATCTTAGATATAACTAAAATCTTAAAATAATGACATCATTTTTATATGTAGCCAAATTAATGAGATCATTTCTTCTGCAATAGCAGATACTCTGATAGGCATATTTCATGTCTCAAATATCATTTTATATGCATTGTGCAAGCATTTGTACATGATGTAAATATTTGATTCAATTTGCTTTTGGAGTTTGCCCTGGCATTTGTCTATGATTTTTCAATCTGTTTATGCAGATGCCACTCAGAGCACACTTTTAGAGGTTGAAAGATCTTTTTGTATTTAACTTATATGTGCACAAAATAGCAAGCATTAATATTAATTTAGATGGATGCTTATTGAGTTATTTCAATAATTATAATGCTCTCTTAACATTTTAATATATAAATGACTTATTTTTTGTCAATTTTTCTCAGGCACCAGCTATGTTATCATAGAAACTGAGACAGAATTCATCTGAGAATCAAATTTATGGTGATGATAGCTTTTTGATATGGGCATTAGATTTATTCATATGTTCATTCATATAGCATTTTACACTGTTCTCCATCCAGACTCTGACACAAAAGATAATCCTTGACAGTTCTTTTCTTGAAGATTCAAGTAATTTGAATCTTTGGCCTGGAATCTGATCTGTGAATGCCAGAACCACCCTAGGAACAGGACAACCTTCCAAATATTAACTATATTTGTTAGTAAAAAAAAAAACATTTATACAGAGCATTTTTTTAAAATTGTCCCATTGTGGTGATCTTTTTATCTACCTATAAATTTTTGTATCAAATTGTTACAAAACAAGTTATTGTACCTTGCTTAACATTGTGTTGATAGGAACTTTTTTCAGTTCCCTGAGATCCCTAAAAAATAAACTGTTTTTCTAAGATAAAAGTCAACATGATCACCACTTTTAGAGATTTCAGATATCTATGCTTTCCATTGTTGAATTCTTTGAAACAATATTTAATTTTAGGGAATTCTCCAAGTGCCAGATAATGAGAATAAGAAAATTACATTATATTATATAGTTTATAAAAATAAAGACAAATGTCAGTAAGTTTTAACTGAGAAGATATCTTCCTAAGGGGGGGTATACATTCTTAATTAAATAAAATAAATATAACATTTTTTTCTTACTGGTCCACACATCAATAAGAAACTATTACCTTAGATTTTAAAATGATGGCAATTTATCTTCTGACCAAATGATGGTTCTTATTAGTTCCATTTGGAGTATATTTTTCTTACTAACTCTCTGTGGATGAGGAATTGTATTAGTCTATCATTCACATAATCCACAGAACAACACTGTTATAGGGATCATCCTTCAACTATAGTACCATCTCTCAATCTAGTGGCCCCTCGGTGGTGTCTGGGTGGCAATTAAATAGTTGTTGTAACCCTCACACTTCAGAGTTTCTAATAGAATTGGCCAAGCTTTTGAGTGATGACCCTAAATGCCTCATTGGGAGGTGATGCTTAGAGTGAAGGCATCAAAGTCAAACATTCCTGAGCCTGGAAGTTCCTTTGAGATAAAAATTCTTTTTCTACTTCAGGCTGTCAAAAGAGGAAACATGAGTAAAAGAAGATGCCGAAAGAAATTGACTGATAAATATTACAGAGCTTATTTGCTTCCTTTCTTATAGAAAACCATTACATTGCATAGATAAAAAAATAAAATAAAATGTCATTAGAATTATCATACTTTATACATGTTATATATCACATGTTACTATTAAATTCTTAGCATTTAATAGTTATTTTTATCTTTTTCAACCCTAACAAAAATATCATCAGACAAATTTATCAGATATTCTCAAACAAGTTTTTCAAGAAGATTAATTTTTAAAAGCAATATAGATAACAAAGTGCGAGCCACAAAAGTATAATAATCAATATTTCTGAGTACATCCTTTACAAGGTGTGCTGTTATCAGTGGTTTAACACTCCAAAATAAAGCTCTATTATAATTGCCACTTCATTTATGGAAAGGGAGCTAAGTTACTTGCCAGGAGTAATGGCGAGCAAGTAAGAAAAAGTGAACTTAAATAGTGCATGAGCTGTGTCAGCACACGAATCCAGAAACTCTGAATCTAGTCTACCATCTTGTTACTCTGCTTCTTATATTAATTTTATGCATCAACAGGAAAATATAAATTTCTCTTTAGAGGATTAAAGGCAAATATATAAACTGGCAAGAATAAAAGAAAGGAAAGAAAGGAGAAAGAAAGAAAGAAAGGAAGGAAGGAAGGAAGGAAGGAAGGAAGGAAGGAAGGAAGGAAGGAAGGAAGGAAGGAAGGAAGGAAGGAAGGAAGGAATGAAGTAAGAAAGGAAGAAAGGAAGGAAGGAAGGAAGGAAGGAAGGAAGGAAGGAAGGAAGAAAAAGGAAGGAAGAGGAAGGAAGAAAGGAAGGAAGAAAGGAAGGAAGGAAGGAAGGAAAGAAGGAAAGAAAGAAAGAAAGAAAGAAAGAAAGAAAGAAAGAAAGAAAGAAAGAAAGAAAGAAAGAAAGAAAGAAAGAAAGAAAGAAAGAAAGAAAGAAAGAAAGAAAGAAAGAAAGAAAGAAAGAAAGAAAGAAAGAAAGAAAGAAAGAAAGAAAGAAAGGAAGGAAGGAAGGAAGGAAGGAAGGAAGGAAGGAAGATAAAGAGAGAAAGAAAGAAAGAAAGAAAGAAAGAAAGAAAGAAAGAAAGAAAGAAAGAAAGAAAGAAAGAAAGAAAGAAAGAAAGAAAGGAAGGAAGGAAGGAAGGAAGGGAAGGAAGGAAGGAAGGAAGGAAGGAAGGAAGGAAGGAAGGAAGGAAGGAAGGAAGGAGGAAGGAAGGAAAGGAAGGAAGGAAGGAAGGAAGGGAGAGAGAAGAAGAAAGAAAGAAAGGAAAGAAAGAAAGAAAGAAAGAAAGAAAGAAAGAAAGAAAGAAAGAAAGAAAAGAAAGAAAGAAAGAAAGAAAGAAAGAAAGAAAGAAATAAAGAAAGAAAGAAAGAAAGAAAGAAAGAAAGAAGGAAGGAAAGGAAGGAAGAGGAAGAAGAGAAGAAAGAAAGAAAGAAAGAAAGAAAGAAAGAAAGAAAGAAAGAAAGAAAGAAAGAAAGAAGAAAGAAAAAAGAAAGAAAAAAGAAAGGAAAGAAAGAAAAGAAGAAAGGAAAGAGAAAAGAAAGAAAAGAAAGAAAAAGAAGAAAGAAAGAAAAAGGAAAGAAAGAAAAGAAAAGAAAAAGAAAGAAAGAAAGAAAGAAAGAAAGAAAGAAAGAAAGAAAGAAAGAAAGAGAAGAAAAAAAAGAAAGAAGAAAGAAAGAAAGAAAGAAAGAAAGAAAGAAAGAAAGAAAGAAAGAAAGAAAAAGAAAGAAAAGAAGGAAGGAAGGAGAGAGGGAGGGAGGGGGAGGAAGGAAGGAAGGAAGGAAAGAAGGAAGGAAGGAAGGGAGGAAGGAAGGAAGGAAAGAAGGAAGGAGGGGAGGAAGGAAAAAAGGAAGGAAGGAAAAAAGGAAGGGAGGGAGGGAGGAAGGAAGGAAGGAGGGAAGGAGGGAAGGAAGGAGGGAAGGAAGGAAGGAAGGAAGGAAGGAAGAAAGGAAGGAAAGAAGGAAGGAAGGAAGGAAGGAGGGAAGGAGGGAAGGAAGGAAGGAAGGAAGGAAGGAAGGAAGGAAGGAAGGAAGAAGGAAGGAAGGAAGGAAGGAAGGAAGGAAGGAAGGAAGGAAGGAAGGAAGGAAGGAAGGAAGGAAGGAAGGAAGGAAGGAAGGAAGGAAGGAAGGAAGGAAGGAAGGAAGGAAGGAAGGAAAGCATGGAAATCCCACCAGATGATGCCCTCACTCTAAAGCATCACCTTCCCAATGAGGCATTGGGTCATCACTCAAAAACATTGCCAATTGTATTAGGAACTTTTACCAGAGTAAAAGTTTGCCTAGTCATTGCTAAGCTGGAAACATTGGGATGATTATCTGTGAGAGCAAATATCTACTGACTTTCCTTAGTATGCCAGGGAGTCTACTATTCAAGCATACTACTATGTGAAAAAGTTGGAAAGCTCTTTAATTTGCAATTGCCACTTGTATAAGTGCAGATAAAATAGGAGCAATTTGCCGTGATTGCTGTGAAATGTAATGCAATATGTCTATCTTCAAGAAGTGCTAAACACACAGCAACTACACTGTATTAATATTTCCTACTTTAAGGTGAAAGATGGATGTTTCCAAGAAAACTTCCATAAAACTTTTTCTCCACATTTTTCCATTCACCGACGAAAGTTATTCTATGCCAATCCACAAAGGATTAAAGGATTTCAAATAAAAATAGATACTAGCTAGATACTGGAAAATATGTGGAAGAATTGGTCTAACGTTATTACCATACCAGCAGAGCACTGTGTTGGATGCTTGATCCTGTCACCATCTTCCCAGTCTTGAGGAAATCCACATTCTTTCATCTCATTCTGTACAAAATAAAAGTTGATGTGGCACATGACACAAGTTAAAAAAAAACTGGGGTCAGGTGCAAAGTCCCAGGCTAGAATGCATACAAGTTTGATTCCTGTCAACACAAGATCCCCTGAGCTCTGCCTGATATCACCCCCAATAAAATTTGAATTACTATATACTAGAGCTTGGAGGAGCCAATAAGAAGCTCCTATAAAAAAAAAAGTAAAAGTAAAAGTCTTAGCAAAGTATCTGCATGTTGTATGCTATGCCACGCTAAGAACTGGCACATTTGTATGATCTATTGGGTCTATGACTTTGATCCTTATTCATTGATCATTCCCCTGCTGCTCC
This sequence comes from Suncus etruscus, assembly GCF_024139225.1. NCBI lineage: Eukaryota > Metazoa > Chordata > Mammalia > Eulipotyphla > Soricidae > Suncus > Suncus etruscus. The sequence goes on along the minus strand of NC_064851.1, from coordinate 34,657,136 downwards.
CTGAAAGAAAGAAGTAAAATGATAGACAGCAACAAAGGGAGAAAAAAGAAAAGTTTAAGTCATATCCCAAAGAAACAAATATAAAATGATTTGACAGCAACAATTTGTGAGTCAACAGGGAAGCTTGGAACAGTGAAGTGCAGTGAATCAAAATGATCAAATGATTTTATTAGTTTCACTTTATTAGTTAGATCTATTACCTTTTTTTATGACCAGGGAAAAACAAAATAATTATAATCAGTTTATCAAGGCAGACCCCAATGGCAAGTATACCCCTTATTCCCATGTTCCGCTTCTGCCAGACAAGCTCTAGCCCCTGCCCTTTAAGGATCCTTAGCCTCTGGATTAATTCATTCTTCATATGGACAACATATAGACAAAGGTTTGGGGTTTTTTTTTTTTTCCACAAATCAAGTTCACAACACTGAGAGATAAATGTGAGCTATTGTATTTAAAAAGCATTGGAGGTGGTCACTGCTCATAGCTAAGAAGAAAAAAAATATATATCTTAATTTATCTCCAAGTCCCAGACTTTAAATATACTGCCAGCCTTCACAGCAGATGCCTTCCTCACACCACTGCCCTGTTTCACAAGCCCATGAACCTCACCTGGAGTAATCACATTCTCAGTGGGAGAGAGGGGATTCAGTTGCCATGTTAACTAATTCCAGGGCCTCCCCTAAACCAACACGAGCAGTCCTTAGAAGCCATTCCAAACCCTAGACCGGCACTCTTGCGATGTAGGCAGTTGTAGACAGGGCTGAGACGGTTACCAAATGAAAGAAATATTGTTATTTTAAGAAACCGAACATTTTAATACAATATGAAAAATGAGGAGGGAATAATAAATGGAGTACATAAAAAGAGCTAATAATAAAAAAGAGCTTGGTGAGAAATCCCGCTGTCATATTTGCATTTACCCTGAAACTAATGCCATGCACATTTCTGAGTGCAAATAATTCACAAGAGGAAGCAAAATGAGGATGTTAATAATCATTTTTCCCTTAATGAGAATCTGTTCTTTGACTGAAAGGTGCTTTAAGATGGACTAAGTGAGGCTTAACAAAAGGGCTCCTTTTTCATTTTTTTTTCTTGAGGAGAGCATAAATGCAGGCTATTGAGTTCCATTCTGCAATTTAAAGGTGGTAGTACTAACATCGTCTTCACAAACAATATTACTAAAAGTTTAAATTAAAAAATTCACTTTGTCAATACAGAACTCCTCCAGGTACTGGCTACAAAGTGTACAGAGATGCTATTTTGGTGCGTGTGGTTTCTGAATGCTCAAAACATCTTTCAGGACTGGAGGTCCAGCGTAGGAGAGACAGTGGGACAGTGGTGACAACTCTGATTCAAATCCACAACACCTTATATGATGCCTGCATGCTGATAGGGCTTACTCCTGAGTACATAGCCAGGAGTATTTACTAAGGACTGCTAGGTGTAAACCAAAAAAGTATCTTTCAGTATTACTTTTATTTATACCAGACTTCTACTACTTTAACCATAGTCATTAACTGTTTATTATTGACCTGATCCTGTACTGAGTCTGGGAAGGAGCACCTTTACTGTGGAGCTAAAGAAATGTCCAGAGAGGGAGATGAAATTTGTCCAAGGATACCAGTGGGTACGTAAAATCCATTTAAACTCAAGGAACAAAAACAACCCAAAAAAAAGTCATGTCCACATTTGGTAGCTACCTTCCCTTTTGGAACTGAGAATAGACACACCGCCTTGCACTCAAACAACCCAAGTTCTATCCCTGGCATCTCATATGGTCACCTGTGCCTGCCAGGAGTGATTTGTGAGCACGGAGCCAGAAGTAACCCCTGAGCACAGCCACGTGTGGACCCAAAAGGTTGTATTTCTTCAGCGTTAGATTAATATAATGCAGCTCACTGAATTTAAAGGTCACAGTTTGTCCTCTTCTCACCAATCTCTACAAAGTAAGATTCAGAATCTCATCATATAATGGCTACTATATTCTATTATTAATATGAATAATCATGTCCTTTGTCTCTTGTAAGGGGGTTTGAATCTTCTTTCAGTATCCAGAAAACTACATCTTCATTGGTCTTGACAAGTCCAATTGGAATCACGTTTCTTTTCATTTCTCATCATGTATAAAGGTTATCAAATGGCAAAGGAGATGGTGCAAAGGGGTGGAGTGGATGCCTTGCATAGAAGAGGTCTTTAAGTTTGATCCCTTGTACCAGAATTAATGGTTCCAAGGGGAAAAAAGTAAGAGAGCACCAAGGCAGTGTCCCCTTTAAAAAAGAGGGAGAAAAAAGAAGGAAGATGCTTAAACTAACTTGAAGCTTAAATTTACTTAGCTATTCACTAAGACTTGTCTTAAGAGCTTAAGTGCTAATATAAAATAATCGATGTTTATATAAAAATCCTAAACAAAAAGGGATGAACTCATCAAATCTGCTAACCTTGCTTATATAATGAGGGAATTAAACTGAGGAAACAAATTACAACTTTCATTCCGTATAGCTTCAAATGCCACTTTACTCATCCAGAACTCAATTTTATCCTATACAAAATGAGGAGGGAAAGTACTATGGCATTTAAGTTTCTTCTTGATTCTTCCTGATTTCTTCAGATTCTAAAAGCTGAAACTTTGTACACATCTTATCATCATCTTTCTTGCCCTGTAGAAATAGTTTGTCTCATCAACCTTTTCCAGAGGTAACAGATCAAGCACCGTGCTTGATTGGAACTAGAATCAAGTCCTACTCTGACCCACCAGAAGGTTATCCTGCTGCAGCTGGAGATGAGGCTGCTAGTAAAGGGAATGTAGTTAATGCTAGTACTGGTGTTGATGACAATTTTTTTAAATCACTCATTTTAGCCTGCAACTTATTTTTAGCTCATAATAACCTGACATTCCTGTTTAAAAAAAAAAACATGAACAGACACTGAAAATGCAGAGTTTAAATATCAAATATAGTGAAATAGGGATTAGCAAGATAGCTCCAAGTGTTGGAATACATCTTACATATGTGAGGTGACAAATTTAATCAAAAGCTATCCAGTCCAATTGACCAAGTATCTCAAGGAATGAGCCCAGTGACATATAAATATGCCTTTGAAGTCTCCCTAAAATATAATAAAATAGAGTCAGTAGTTGCACTTGTTAGCTAATTAAGTATAGCATTTATACCTGGATGTGTCACAATAACTGTGTGGTTCAGATTCATCTACTGATTCTCTATGTCTTTATACCTTCCTTGGTACTATGAATAGTTATGGGGCATTGGACAATGCTAGACATTGAATCTATGCCCTGATACATGAAAGGCTATTGCTACCTCTCTGGCTTAGCCTTACTAAGAAATATGTGCTCACCGGATTAGGTGATTCTTAATAAACTTTTAAATGCTATAATTCTGTGATTATATAATATCTCTAACACTTTCACTTCCCTAAATTATTTATGTGAATAGATGACTAAATTTATCTTAGTCCATATGCAGGAGTATGCAAGTAGAGAGTTATAATTATCATCTTGATATAGAATCTTTCTTAGTCACAATGTATAGTCCATTTAAAGATCTGGGTGATAATGTACAAGGTTATCTACATTATAGTTGACTGGTCTTCATAAGTACCAAAGCATTTCATTCTTGATCACCTTGTTCATATTAATTAGTTGACTTAAAAGCCAGATTATTTTATTCATTTACACCAAGATATACCTACTTTGTTCTTCTTAAATCCACGATGAAAAATTTGTAGAGCTGTTAAGAAGGAGCACAGAGTATTAAGTTTCAACAAAGATCACAATGGTCACAATCTCTACCAACCAATCAGAAAACCCTGTAACTTTATGACTGCAAAAGGAAAACATACCATGTTTCAGAGCAGATGAAAGGATAGGAGATAAAACACTGGCTTTGGATATGATCGACCCTGGTATGAATCTCTGGCATAAAGTATGGTCCATCCAACAAAGCCAGTACTGATCCTTAAGCACAAAGCCAGGAGTAAGTTCTGGCCTTCATTGGCTTTGGCTCTGGAACCGAACAAAAACAAATTTAAAAAAAAATACCAAGTTTCTTTTTCAAGATATAGTTTTTACTTTCTTTGTAATAAAAGGAATGTTTTATCTAATTCTATCCTTTTATCATTGTATTTACCTCTACTAGTCAATGAATATTAGTACTTCAGATATTAGTATATTTGGTTCTTCCTATTTGTTTGTTTTTGGGCCACATCTGGTGACGCTCAGGGGTTACTCCTGGCTATGCGCTCAGAAATCGCTCCTGGCTTGGGGGACCATATGGGACGCCAGGGGATCGAACCACGGTTCATCCTAGACTAGTGCAGGCAAAGCAGACGCCATACCGCTTGCGCCACTGCTCCAAACCCAGTATATCTAATTTTTAAATTCTCTATTTTTTTTCTTTTTGTTACTTTAATCTAGTTCCTAATGTCTCATTCTTATTTCATCTATCCAATGACTATCAGAGATAGGCTGTAAAAATTTATAAAGAAGCATCAGGTTCAGAGTATGACATACAATGATATTTAGTATATTATTTTTATTAGAGCCAATCAACAGGTATTTATTGACTAACAGAATGGCCTCTATTCCTCAAAAACCTATACAATATAATGTATAAGATGAAGGAATTGAGAATGAGAGATGAAGGAAATTCCATGTGTCCCAAGGCAATAAAAAGCATAGCCAAAATTTAAATGCAGGTATTTCTAATTCCAAAACCCAATTTTTATTAACAAGCAAAGCAATGAATTCAGCTGGGGTGCATGAAAAAATTAAGAAATTATTTATTATGCCCTTTAATTTTAAATCCCTATAATGCTATCTAATCTAGAACTACATGTGGAGCTGCATTTTAAATGTCTATTATTAATTTTCAAAACTCTGAGGAATAGGACATGAAAAGGACATTCTAAATAATATATTTCACAAATTAGCATACAAATATTTTTTATGTATTTGTAGCCACCAATTTTGTTAACAAGCATAATGACTAAAAGTTTATTAAATCTCTTAGGTATGTATTTTAATTTCAGAAAAACATTTAAATATAATATAGTAGTCATTTCATAAGAAAGTATTCTTGATATAAAAATGAAATATATTATGTAAATATGTACCTAAAATATTATTGTCAACAATATGTAAGCCACTATGATCAAAATAAAAATTATATTAAAAATGAAATATAAATTCCTACCATAAATATGAAATTTATGTTGTGTTCTTGTGACTTAGTACGCATACTGAGGGAAATTTTTTTTCTAAAAAGATGCCACATATTACAAATTCTGAAGAATTCATTTGCAAACATTTTTGTATAGTAAATCACTGTACAATATACAACTATACTTAAATAATTTCTTTTGTTTTTTAAGATAAAGCAGAATAAATATAAATATCCATATTATAAGAAATGCAGTCTAATATAATTGTGCAACACTAGCAAGTGTTTTCATTCTTATATGGAAGATAAATTAAAAAAGAAAGGAAAAAAGACAAATAATTAAGCAAAATTTGAGAAGTAACAGAGTAAGAGCAGACACTGTACAGGAAGTAAGACTCTGTCCTTGCATGCTGTTTAGTGGCAGTAATCCACTATATCCCTGTCACCATAATATTGTCTCTGAGCACTGCCAAGGATCATTCCTTAACATAAAGCCAAAGTGAGTCCTTGACCACTGCAATGAAATGAAAGAAAAGAAGAACAAAAGGAAAAGAAAAGAAAATTTTAAACAACAAAGAAATTAACAGTATAGCTCCTTGATACCTCAGATGGTCTACAGAAGAAAATAACCTCAAACAAATATAGAATTCTAATAAACAGAAGTGTCTCACTCAAATAACCAGTTGAAATAGATGTCGTTAATTGTCAGGTAATGTTGCAGAACGCCATTCACAAACCCAGGCTTCTCCAAATATGTGATTGAGTCATCTCTAATATCTCACCACAGTCAAAGGAAAAACAGACTGCAAGTGGACATATGGTTTTCTTTTAAAGATCAGTAAGTCATCCAGAGTGATCACTTTCCTCTGTCTTTGTCATAATGGACCCTTTACTGACCTGTCCTCCTCTCTCCTCATAGTGCCGAGCATCTCTCTAGGACCAATTCTCCTGGCCTTTGTTTTGATACCTTTGGACATTAGTTATTCCCCTACTATGTTTCTTTGTATCAGTTACATATTTCAAAATAAATCTTAACTTTGTTAGCAAGCAAATGAATTCTATACAGAGCTATACATGACTTTCTTTTAATAGAATTAATGTATTAGTTTGGAAATGTTCAGTTATTTTTGTCAATACTCTAATATCACACAAGAGCATTATTATTATAAAATGATCTTCTATTCAGTTGAGAGTATTTAAAATCGAAAAAACTGCACTGGATAAATAGTACAGCAGGATAGGGACTTGCCTTACACAAAGTTTTTCTGGATTTAATCTCCTTCCTAGCACATGTTCTCCAGCATCACCAGAGTAATCTCTGAGGCACAAAGCCAAGAGCAAGTGTTGGGCCTAACTGAATATAACTTAAACCCAAAATATGTATAATAATAAAATAAAAAAGCAGACTTTTTACATTTTTGTGTGTACATTTCACTGTTCACCTCTTAGAATTGAAAGATAAATGATTTAATTTTTTTCTCATTATCCATTACATTTAGTCAAATTTGGAGGGAAAGTTTCTGATAATGGGTAAGTATTATCAATTCACATTTCCTTTTTATTGTTATGTTAAAATATTTAACCTTTAACTTATGGAAATGTATTGTTTTTGTGGATGATGGTGGGTTTTATTTAGGAACTACATCCACGGGTGTTTGTTTTTCACTCCCTAGTTCTTTACTTGGGGTCTGCCCAAAATGTTTGCAAAACTATATGGTACTTGGAATCAAACCCTGGCCTCCCTCATGCACACAATGTGCTCAATCTGTTGAGTTATTTCTTTAACACAGAGACTTTAAAATTTAAACAACTTTATGTAGGATGTAGGAACTGGCAAAGAAGTTACAGGCCTAGTATGTATCTGATTGGGGAACTCTCTGGCCAGTAGCACAAAATCTCCCTCACTGCCAGATATCCCTGGGGTCCCCCAGAACAACCAGGATGGTACTGATACCCCCAGAACTGAGGAACACAAGTTACATCGCATCTTCTGACCTCTTCATTGAACTGTGACTTCTTGGCCAGGAATCCATGTGGAGTCACCCAGTCTCCAAAGTACCACTTGGGAATCCATTCATCAAATAAACTAATATATTTTCATTTTTGCTGGTGTTCATGATAATGTATATCTTAATTATTTTGTATGTTTTAGATGGTATTGTCATTCATAAATAAATCTAGAAATAGATATGTAGTGTCCATGTTAATTTTCTCATATGCCAAGCTTTTTGTTTACATTTACATTTGTAATTTTTCAAAAAAGAGACACTTAACTTTTCAAGATAACCTTAAATTCTTATTATGAATTCTTTAGCATTGTTAACTTTTGTCTAAATTTTGGAAGAAATTTCATGTCAAATGGCTATAAATGTAGATACTTTTGTTATTTTTACATAAAAAAGAACATTAAGAAAGTACTTTTGCCAATATTTTAACACTTTATCTGTACACTACATTTTGTTTCATTAAAGTGCTATCATGTCAAGATAATTTTAAGTGCTAAGTTACAATTTTAAATAATGCTATAGTGTTATATTGTTAATGTTAACAATAATTAAAATTTAATTAGTTTTCCTTTCAAATGTTATTTATTTCATACAAAACTTTGGTTTGAGCTAATTACATATGCTTTTAATCAACTTTTTTTTGTTTTTGGTTTTTGGGTCACACCCAGCAGTGCTCAGGGGTTACTCCTGGCTCTATGCTCATAAATCACTCCTGGCAGGCTCAGGGGACCATATGGGATGCCAGGATTCTAACCACCGACCTTCTGCACGCAAGGCAAACACCTTATCTCCATGCTCTCTCTCCGGCCCTGCTTTAAATCAACTTTTAAAGTCAAATTCCATTTAAGAAGTAAAGTCATCATTCAAGGTTTTTCTTTTTTTTTTAATAATAATAATGAGATTTTTATTTTTATTTTTTCAGATATATGAAATCCTCCCCAACATATATGCCAGTATAACCCCTAAAAAATAAATTAAAAAAGAAATCTCAGAGTTACAGAGTAGTTAGTCAGTCATTGTTATTTGAGCCAGATGAAACTAAAATATAATGAAATCACCTTCAGGAGCATTAGGGATAGACAAAACAATGGCAAAGTAGCCATCTCAGCTTTTTTACTCATGACAGCTAGTTGGCTAGAAGACAGCAATTTATATTGCCCCAAATTGGTTCTTTAAAACCAATACTTTTTATTTCAGTCCTTCCCCTGTGACACGACTTTCAATGCCATTCATTTAGCAAACGTTCATTAAGGTCCTAATATTTGCCAGGCATATTCTTAGGTAACCAGAGTGATGAGAGGATGAAAATCCCAGAATCTGTGTTATTTAAGATTATAGTCTGGGTGGGGCCAGAGAGATAGCATGGAGGTAAGGCGTTTGCCTTTCATGTAGAAGGATAGTGGTTCAAATCCCAACATCCCATATGATCCCCGGTGCCTGCCAGGGGTGATTTCTTTTTTTTTTTTTTTTTTTATAATTTTTTATTATTAATTATGAGAACAAAGATGCAAAAAAAGAAGACAAGGCAAAGTTACAGTGAAAGGACAATCACCCGTAACATAATTCTCAGAAGAAGTCCCCTTGCTGATATCTCAACCCCGAACCCTCCGCCAAAGAACATTAAGATAAATAAAACAGAATTCATGTACAATTACTTTGTCCCTCAAGTCCCCAGATTGTAACACATTATAATATTTCTTAACAGCACACAAGGCAATCTAAAGCCATAAAACTTACGTAACTCCTTAAACATTTGAGGCATAGTATTTTTTACATTTCCATGTAAATGCATATTAGCTTAAGTTAACCTCAAATTTTAAGTGTTTTTTTTTTAAGGATTAGAGTCAAAAAAGCACAGTAAAAACAGTGTTAGAGTGGCAATTGTTGTTTGCATAGGCCCACCAATATATGAGGGGTATGGAAAGGAATAACCTTGGCCTAAATACAAAGAGACCCTACCCCTGAAGTTTCCTGGCATAAGACCAACTCTAGGCTCCAGGCAAGCTAGATCGTCCAATTCAAGACATTGTCTGTAGTGCCAACAAACTTATTTTTCACACAGTCTCTGTTGTTGGTATCATGTTTCTGTATTAAAGATCCTGGAATCTGCATATCCTACATTGGAGTCAGGGCATGGAGAGTCCTCTCGTTTCACCTCACAATTAAAGGGCAATGCAGGAAGCCCTGTCCTGTAAGCAGGTCGTTGTTGTTGTTAAGTCTTCTCAGTGTTAAGGGAAGTCTCTTGAGCAGGTCGATGTCTGAGCAGTGGTAGGGTCTTCCATGGTAGAGGATTGCTTCCAGGTGATGTTATAGACAAACCTGAATGTTTCGTGGATGGCTTCCCTGGTTCAGGGGTGAATGGAAAATGCCCTTTCTTCTGAGGCCTGTGCCAGGTCGTTATGTCAATGTTCAGGGTGTAAGGTCCCTTTGCACTACAAGATTTGTGTGTTCCAATCTCTATTAGATAGGATCTTATTTGTATGTATAGTATTTTCCCATTTTAATGCACCTATGCAAAAAAAAAGCAATGTCAAGTGGTGTTATTGGCGCATATGGGGGCCGAAAGAACAAGTCCAACAATCCACATGACATGGTTCAATCATAAGCATTAAACTGGGGGACTCTTTCACCAAAATTCTTTGTTGAACAGCTCATAAAGAGAAGATAAAAAGTGGTTACAATCATCACTGTATAAGGGAACATTTAGTAAGACTTATAGCTGTCAGAGAAAAAATACAAAATATTTGAAAGAAATACGTGTCCATTTTATGTCTTTTGAAACAGTTTGGGGTTGTTACACACAATGCTTGGCTTTGGTCTGTGATTAGGATTGTGCAGTACTGAAGTTAAAAAGAGTAATGTGGGTTAGTGATGTTGGGGGGGTGAGAGAGTTAAGGAGTAAAAATGAGCTTTGTAGGGGTGTGGGAAAGGGCAGAATACAAAATGGACATTCTGGATATGCAAAACTTAACATAAGGATAAGGAATACTCTTAATACATGCAGTGTATTTTTCATATGTAGACTGGTCAGAAATTGCCAGTGACAAACTTAGTGCAACCGAGCAAAACTCAGCACACCCCAAGTTAGGACCCACCATTTCTGGCCTCCTGTGCTGCCACTCCAGAAGGCCTGGAGGCCGGGGGCAGAAGAGGGGAAGGCTGGGGCCTATCAAGGCTCCCAGCGCACCCAAGTTAGGGAGAAGGCCTTCCACATGGGGTCTCCCCAAACCCCCTGCCAGCTAGAGCTAGCCTCCAGATCAAGAGAAGATGGAAAGAGAGCTGGAAGCCAGGATCTGCCCCCGCCTTACACCCTGTGCCCTTCCCACCCTAAAGCTGTGGGAAGGGCGGGGAAAGCTTGGGACCCCATCCAGGAGGGACCTCCCGACACCCACCTTGTCCGGCCGCCTGCGCTGCCATCCTAGAAGGCCTGGAGGCCGGGGGCAGAAGAGGGGAAGGCTGGGGCCTATCAAGGCTCCCAGCGCACCCAAGTTAGGGAGAAAGCCTTCCACGTGGGGTCTCCCCAAACTCCATGCCAGCTAGAGCTAGCCTTCAGCTCAAGAGAGAATGGATAGAGACCATTCAGGGTTTTTCAACCAGTAAAATATGCATTGAGTTTCACAAAATATTCATTTTTGTATCTACACTTATTAGTGTAACTGGACTTTGTTGGCAGATTAATGTTTGCAAACAAAATTCTATCATTGAGTGCTTTCATGAGAATCACCAAGATAGATCTAAATAGATGTTTAATGCAGTTTACACATACAGAATTTGTGATTTTCTTTCATATGAATTAATTTGTCCTGTGGCACTTGCCACTGAATTTTAGATGACTATCCTTTTAGAAGTTAGAGAAGACCACAGAGAAAAATTACAATGAGATGAAATTTCTGCAATTTGTAGTTGTAGATCAAATAATATTATGCAAAATATCAATTAATCCATATACTGTTTATAATTCTGCCAAAATAAGCTATGTGGAGATTATTTAGGCATATTCACCAGCATCAGTACCTTTGTATCTGGAAGTAGAATAGATGTCTAAAAATTAAGTCGATATGAACCACATCCACTAAATAAAACAATATTCTTCCAAGTTCTGCCATTTAATAATTGACTTCTATGAAGCCTATAATTTCTGAGCCAAAATTGTGGTGCAAAACACAGAGAGTTACAGTTGCTCTCCTATAAATCAATATTTTTCATGACTTGCTTTTGAAGGGAGAAAAAGTCAGGCAGAAATGCCTCTAAATATCTACCACAAGCCAATGGCAAATATTATTCTCAATGGAGATAAACTGAAAGCCTTTCCTCTAAAATCTGGTACAAGAAAAGGCTACCCTTTCTCACCACTACTATTCAACATAGTGCTGGAAGTTCTTGCCATAGCAATTAAGCAAGAAAAAGATATCAAGGGAATCCAGATAGGAAAGGAAGAAGTCAAGTTCTCACTGTTTGCAGATGACATGATACTATATTTAGAAAGCCCTAAAAACTCTACCCAAAAATCTCTAGAAACAATAGACTCATATAGCAAATTGGAAGGATACAAAATTAACACACAAAAATCAATGGCCTTCTTATATGCTAATAATGATAGAGAAGAAATGGATATAAAAAAAATCCCATTTACATTAGTGCCACACAAACTCAAATATCTTGGAGTCAACTTAACTAAAGAAGTGAAGGACTTATACAAAGAAAAATACAAAACCCTGCTTCAAGAAATAAAAGAGGACATGCGGAAATAGAGGCATCTACCCTCCTCATGGATTGGGAGGATTACCATCATTAAAATGGCAATACTCCCCAAGGCATTGAATAGATTTAATGCAGTCCCTCTAAGTCCCTCTAAGGATATCCATAACATTCTTCAAAGACATGGATCAAACACTTCTGAAATTCATCTGGAACAATAAACACCCAAGAATAGTACTTGGGAAAGGAATATGGGAAGCAGCACTTTTCCCAATAGTCAATAAAACAGCATGGTATTGGAATAAAGACAGACCCTCAGATCAGTGGAATAGACTAGAGTATTCAGAGAATGCTCCCCAGATATACAATCAATTAATCTTTGAGAAAGGGGCAAGAAATGCAAAATGGAGCAAGGAAGGCCTCTTCAACAAGTGGTGTTGTCACAACTGGTAGGCCACTTGCAAAAAAATAAACTCAGGCCTCCAGCTAACACCATGCACAAAGGTCAAATGAAAATGGATTAAAGACCTTGATATTAGACCTGAAACCATAATGTATATAGAACAACATGTAGGTAAAACATTCCAGGACATTGAAATTAAAGGCATCTTCAAGGAAGTAACAGCACTCTCTAAACAGTCGAAGAAGAGATACACAAATGGGACTATATTAAGCTGAGAAGCTTCTGCACCTCAAAGGAAATAATACCTAGGATACAAAAGCTACCCATAGAATGGGAGATGCTATTCACTCAATACCCATCAGATAAGGGACTAATATTTAAGATATGCAAGGTACTGACAAAAATTAAGAAGAAAAATAACATCTAACCCCATCAAAAATGGGGAGAAGAAATGAACAATTTCCCAAAGAAGAAATAAAAATGGCCAAAAGGAGAGATGGGGCATTGGTGATGGGAAGGTTGCAAAGGTAAAAGGGAGTGTTCTTGTTATGGCTGAAACTCAACTACAATTATGTTTGTAATCATGGTGTTTAAATAAAGAATTTACTTTTAAAAATGCCTCTAAGTTAACAGATTTATTCAAAGAACTTATTAAATCCTTTCACTTCTATCTAAATTAGAAATTAAATAAAGATCAAAAATAAATATAAAAATTAGGAAAATAAATATAATATATTTATATATATTTATATAGAGACTACTGATACACACCTTAATTTTTCTGGCAGTTTTTAGAAAGGAAAACATGGGTTTAGGGACCTAAAATCAAAAATTAAAAACAAAGAATATGGGGGCTTTTTATTTTTTGTTTTTTTGTTTGTTTGGTTTTTTTTTTTTTTTTTTTTTTTTTTTTGGACCATACCTGGCAAGACTCAGGGGTTGCTCCTGGCTCTGTGCTCAGAAATCATTCCTGGCAGGCTTGGTGGACCATAATGAATGGCAGGAATCAAACTTGGGTAGGTCCTGGGTCAGCTGTGCAAGGCAAATGCATGACCACTGTGCTAACACTCCAGCCCTAAAAACAACAGTTTGAGGTGCATATCTGTTGACTTTGGGAATAGGTTTGTGTGGTCAACACAGGGGGTTGGGAGCTTACTTATTAAAATTTAATAGAAGAATATAGCATGCAGCATACATATTAATAAATAACTAATAATGCCATAAAGCAAGTATAGGTCATTTAAATGTACTGTCACATAAGTGAGAGATAATAACAACCATCACCACTTGGGTTAAAGTACAGGAAAATGGCCTGAGTACACCATAGTGAAAGATATTTTTTGTTTGTTTGTTTGTTTGTTTTTGGGTCACACCTAGCAGATCACAGGAGTAACTTCTGCTCTGCTCTCAGAAAGCCCTAACGTCCTGGGAGGCATGGGGAACCATATGGGATGCCTGAATTTGAACCACCTTCCATCCTGATCTGCTTCGTGCAAGGCAAACACCCTACCACTGTGCTTTCCCTCTGGTCCCTAGTAAAAGATTTTTTTTTTAATAAAAAAAAGCTTACTACTTGTTAATTAGGAGGTATTTTCAGGTTTGATTGCAGCTGGAGAAAAAAAGATGCATTCAAAGTAGGTACATAGAGTGAAAAAAGAAAAGGTCAGGAATGGAAATTTGGCTAATTAAAAGGAGAAGGCAGACTCGTGATTAGAATACATAACAAGAAATAGCTAAGTATTTTTCACAGAAGATATCCGTATATGTCATCTGTAAATCAGGAACCTTTGGTAGTAAGCAGGTTAAATACACGCTTCTCCAGTTTTTGTTTCGGATTTATAACCTAATTCTGATTAAATGATGAATGACTCCATATGCTAATAAACACTATATTAGCAACTCAAGACCAATAGCATCTAGCAAAGCCCTGGATTTCCTAAAGACAGCCTCAGTTTATTAGAAGGCAGTATTCAGTTTTATCATTTTATAGAATCACTAATGTTCCTGAGACTTAAAGCTGAATTCCTAGATGAAAATCTATTCTGAATTCTTAGATAATGAGTTGACAAAGCAGAGAGAGATTGCACATGAAAGTGAGAGCTTGGTTTCTGGACAAATATGATGGGGGGGGGAATAGAAAATTAGCCTCAAAATCTTACTCCTCATAATCAAAAAGACTGCTTTGTGTCTTTTCTATCCCAATCTCTTCTGCCTCTCCACACATACCTTCTAGTTCCCTCCTTTCTTCTTTTGATGCAAAGCTGAAAATTTAAAGCCAAACAAATGTTTTGTGAACCCAGCAAATGGATTGATGGCCTAAGTCCCTGCGATTTTTTTTTTTTTTGCAAGTTACCATTTCTTTTTTTAATACTAGAAGAAGTAAGAGAGAGCTAGGTCATTTTCCAGAAGTCTCAGATCTTTGCCACATTATTTACACTGTATAGGGAAAAGACCTTGGCCTGTAAAAGATTCTCTTTCATTTATAATGGTTGATAATGTTTTGAATTCAGCATGCAAGATGCACACAGATGTGTCCTGTGTTTCTTGATTTCCGCTCTACAAGACATCGAGTGCAATGTTTTGCACAGGAGTCCTGGTGAGAGAGGTAGAAAGGAAATTTTTCATGCTCCTTATAGAAACTGAAGGATAATGACTCAGGAAGTGTCATTTATAGAGTTTAGGGAATATTGGTGGCTGCTTCATTGTTCTTTTCACAGCAGGCTAGAGGGCAAAAGTTTATCAGAAGGGGAGAGAAAAACCTGAGGGTTAAATGGAACTGAATAGAAATTCAAATATGCTTAAATAAATTTTCTCTTGAGCATTAATTCTAGTCTTTGATTTGCATTCTTCTAAAAAATTAAATGATATTTTTTAAATGGCAGTCTTTTTGTATCCTTCATTTAATCACAAACCTTTGACTTTGGGCATTGTTAATAACATTAAATATTAGGCTTACATTGTTAGCTTAATAGTAAGTGGAAAGGATGGCTTTGTAATTGTATGATTTTTCTCACTCAAGCCTTTTCTTTTAATAAGTCAGTTTAAAAATTCAAGAGACAGTCTAATATTATGGTACTTACTAGAGGAACTACTCATCCAAGAAAGAGGCATAGCCAGTACAAATCATTAAAAATTTTGAAATTAATGAGTTCTATTGAGTTTATCCTTGGAAATTACTGAAATGCCACCTAAAATTGTTAATTAAACATACTGTATCTTAGATTTTCTAAATAATGCAATCTCATCACTTTGAAAATAAATCGCTAGAATTAGCAGTAACTAACTAATATAGAACTATCAGCATTCTACCAACTAAATATTAGACTAGGCTGTTAGTTATATAAATTTAAGTATATGGAATTGTTACTTTTCACTTAGCACTTTTAACTAAACACTTTTAGTGTTTGTTGTTCTATTTTGAGAAATTCTAATTTATTTTCTTTCTAATAACTATAATCTTCAGGCTTTCTTCTTCATATATGTAGACCCAGAGAAAATTGTCCTAAAGTTATGAATAATTTCCAGTCAGAAGAGATATCTTTATTTTTATTTTTTTATACTTTTTAATTAATAATTTTTATTTTGACCAAAGTGGATTACAAAACATTCACAGTAGTATTTTAGGTACATAATGACATTGAATCAGGGGCATCTTTTGTTCAAATTAGTTTCATTTAAAAAAATTCTTCACAGTAAGGAAGTAGTCACACAAGGGTGCTAGAGAGAGCTCAGTGAACTAAGTAAGGCCTGCTTTCTTTTATTTTTTATTTTAACTAAATTTCTTTATTTTAAACATTATGGTTTACAGAGTTGATCATAATATCACTATTTCTGTCGTTTAATATTCCAGTACCAATCCCACCACCCATGGTGATCAGCTGTGAGACTGGTACATCCATGAGCTTTTGTTACTAGTTTTGTATCTCTTTTGAGAGTTAAATGAGTCTATGATGCTGGCAGCTTAGGCAGACATGGTGGCCAGCTCTGGTGAAGCCTGGTTTCAATCACCAATCACAGATATCACATAGTTGCCTGAGAACCAGAGGGAATATACCTCAATAACAAAGTCAGGAATATTTCTCAGCATGAGCAAGTTTGCCTCTGATCCCCTAAAATATGAGCATTGTACTATAAGCTTATAAAATGAGACCTTAGAGATATTCAGCAGTTTGTACATAATACTGTGAAAATATTGGCAGCAAAGCAAAGTCAATCTAAGCAAATTGTTCTCTAGATTTTCTCTTATAAAAGAAATAAATGTCTGTTGATGTCCATTTATGGTGATGGATCAATGTAAATAGATACAGAATAGGTAGCCCAATTACTGTAACATAGATTATTAATTTTCAATAAATATGTGCAAGCTCTTTTTTTTGACAACAGGACTAAATAAAGTTTGGCAAGCATGCTTTCAGCAAAAGAAAACACTCTACAGTTAATATGGCCATTTTCCTAGATTCTAACAGGATGCATGAAAATGTGATGTGTACTGTCAGTCAATGACATTCACTTTAAAAAAGATCCAATGTGTGTTCTGAGGCACTTTGTTCTTTCTGGCTGGGAGATGATAGCTAACTGCAATAGCCACTCTAGAGCCCAAGAATACAATTATAAATAGTGGATGGCATACCTTCTTCCTGTATCTGTACCACAGAACTCTGGATTATTAAAAAAGAAGCAGACAATCCTAAATGTTTGTTTGTTTGGGAGATACCATGAAATGCTCAGAGGCTATCTCTGGCTCTAAGCTCAAGAGTGATGCTTGGCAGTGCTCAGGGAACCATCTGTGGAGCTCAGATTCAAACCAGGTCAGGAGAGATACAGACAAACATCTTAAGTTTAATACAATCTCTATGGCTTCTCTAATCTATCATTTTAACAGTCATTTAGATTCTCTATTTAATAACATTTTAGGTTTTAAGTTTTGTACAGTTTCTATATGAAAGATATTCAGTTGATAAAAATATTCACCTACTGAAAGTTTTTAAAAACAAATTTAACTAGTTAATATACATGTTTACTATACATAAATGTCTTTTGATTAATGACTTAAAATTGTTTAATCTAATTTCAGTTGCTTGTGATATAAAACTAAGTTTCCTTTTTTGTAACTCATAACATAGCTTTTGTAGCTGAATAGCCATATTCAAATAACATTGAAGAACAATCTTTCATTTTCTGTTTGTCTATGCATGTCAACAGTTCTTAATACTAAGGAATAATAGATTTAGGAAAAACAGGCTATCTTAATCTTCATCTTTAGTACAGCTGTCTCATACTGTTAGCAGGAAACTTTGCATGGCTAGTGGCTTCTTGCTCTCTGACACGTATGTATTACGCAGCAGAGCTGTGCTTACTGAAAGCAGATTCTTTCTCCAAGCCAAGGTGAACATGTGTTTGAACTCTGCTCAACCAGAGAGGCAGACTTCTCAAAATGTTAGGCACTTTCATAATCTCCCATCTCCTGGAAGATCCAGGAGGTGATGTGAAGCTTCTGTTTGGCTTCCTATTATGGAGACAATCCAGCAAGTTGAGACAAAAATCAAGTACTTATCTTAGAGCAAAACACAACAGTTTGATTTTATTTGGGATGGGGAGCTGGGAAGATATTCATTCCAATTGGTTCTCAGGGTACCACTCCTCAGGGATTCTCAGGGAATCACTCCTGGGGATTCTGGGCCTCTGGAACTAGATAATTCATTGCTCTGGTCTGTGACTGAGGGGCTGCTCCAAAGCTATAGTGCCTATAACTATCTATCTGAGCCATCCCAAGAGTCCTTGGTGCTGGGAATGGTGGGGAGCCCAGGGCCATACCCAACAAAACTGAGAGACCATGTTGCATGGGAAATGGAAATGTTTTAAGGCCAGCACTATTTCCTTGACTCGTAAATTGTAAAAGCCCATTGTTCAGTTTGCCAATCCATGTCAGGGGACTGAAACAGTCAGAGATGGAAAAAGATTTTCGTTCAGTTCCCACCTGGCTCCTGCAAACTGCCTGGAGCCCTAAAGCCATATTTTCTGCCTGCAACAGTCCCTTGGCACTGACTCTCCACCAGTGACAAGGACAATAAAATATATTAGCAGCCATGACTTAATAAAACTGCAGTAACACTAAAAATAGCAAATCTGGGAGTGGAGTCTAGCATGTTTTTATCTCAGATATTAAACTAAATTTAGTTGGTTTCCATGATGTAAATTAAAAAAAATTTTTAAATACTCAATATACACTCGGAAATAAAAAGTTATTGTTGTTATTTTATACGGTTTTCTTCTTTGTCACATTTTGACAACTCGTGTTCTAAGGCTTGAGAACAGAAATGGGCTTGAGGAGTGTTGACAAAAGTCTAGATATGAAGGAAAGTATTTTTGGTGAGTAGAATAATAATCTCAAAAATTATTTTTTTATTTTATGTTTTTAAATTTTACCTTCCAAACACCTTCATAATTCTAAACATTTCTGAGTGGTCTTTAAAGGTATTTAAATGAAAGCAAATGAGGACATAAAATTCTAAAATACTGAATAAAAACTTGACATTCAGCAATATGTGCATATTTAATAACATGGTTTTAACAGTGCTGTTTGGCTTGAAATTT
Organism: Suncus etruscus; assembly: GCF_024139225.1. Classification (NCBI taxonomy): domain Eukaryota; kingdom Metazoa; phylum Chordata; class Mammalia; order Eulipotyphla; family Soricidae; genus Suncus; species Suncus etruscus. The sequence continues at coordinate 34,638,258 of NC_064851.1, read as the reverse complement.
TGCATAGCTTATTTTGCAATAATGTTGATAGAAAATTATACATAAAATGTGTAATTAAATAATGCTAAAAGATGCACACAGTCATTTGTCTTCATTGTTTACAAAGCAAAAGCAATTGAAGTACACAATATCTTCTACTTGTTTTATTTATAGATGTTGGAAAATCTTTTCTGAAAAGGTGAAAATAGTGAATGTTTTAGACTTAATGGGCCAGCTAGTCTTTTCTGAAGATGCATGACTGCTATTTAAGTCACATATAGCAATGTATTATATTGAGACAGAACAAGCTGTTTTCCAGTAAAACTAATTATAGACAATAACATTTTCATTTATTAAAATTAAAACATAAAACTTACTCTTATTTAGATATTTTGCAAAATAGTTATTTTTAAGTGAGGAGCATTAAGAGTGATGTTATAGATTGTTCCTGGCTCTATATGCAGAGATCACTTTTGGGATCTTTTGGGAGTACTAGGGGGACCAGAGATTGTTAGAGGGTCAGTCTCTTACAAGGCACCTTACATGAAGTACTATCTCTCTATGGTCCTCTTTTTTCAAACATTTAAAAATATAAAATCAGTTTTCAACTTACAGGCTTACAAAGCAGAGTATGGTTTAGATATCTGCAGGATATAATTTGCCAATTCCTGAGTTAAAATCATTACAAAAACCAAATCAATATATATGGACTTACCTACATAAAGCATGTTTCATTTCTACTGTTCCTTTGCTTAAAAGAATGAGAAAAGTCATTAAAAGTCAACAATATTTGTAAAATTCTATTGGGCATACTATACATATAAAATCTAATTTTCATTTATATGAAATCATGGGATTTAAATGAAATAATTTATGAAAATATATCTATAATGTTCAATAATGTCAATATCTAGTTTCTATCAAAAACTAAATTTCTATTTTATTTAATTATTCAAAAATTTGCATTTTTGATCAAAATGTCTAATAACAAAAGAAAGTTTATCATGAAATTATACTATATATTTTTAGACTTGAAGAAGCTCAATAATAAAGACTAATATAAAATTTGCTAATGGGAAAACTACAATTACCGCATATTTTGACCTTTTTAATTGAATTTCATAATGGATCAGTGGGTTTTAATAACAAGATCCAAGGCCTTCTATAGATTCATAACTAACAACTGGTTACTAATATAAATTACAAAGACACATGACCCTTTCTGGGTTTTTGGGGGGTGGGTTGTTTCTTTTTTTTGTTTGTTTTGGGCCACATCCAGTGACGCTCAGGGGTTACTCCTGACTATGTACTCAGAAATCACTTCTGACTTGGGGGACCATATGGAATTCAGGGATTGAACCAAGGTCTGTCCTGGTCAGCCATGTGCAAGGCAAACACCTTACATTTGGGCTATCGCTCCGGCTCCCACCTGACCCTTTCTATATTTCCTCAAACTGTTTATTTTCTCAAAATTAGGACCTCTTAAATAGCTCAATATTTGAAGATACTGATCTCCTTACTAGCTTGAAAATGAAGAAAGAGGCACCTGCTATGCAGTTCAAACAGTCTCTAGAAACTAGAGGACAAATTAGAACATACTCTTCCACAATCTAAGAACAAATATTTACCAGATTTTACCATGATTTTAGTCTAGTGAAATACATTTCAGAATTATAAGATAATAAATGCATGTTGTTTCATACCACTAAGTTGTTTCCAACAACAAAAGAAAACTAACACATCAAGTAAAGATACGCTAGGGAGGGATAATTCTATGCTGGCAACAGTTGCCAAAGGATTAAGGTGGAGATCATTTTAATTTGTGATTCTGACCCGTAATTTTACATTTGACTGTAATATGTCATTTCTATGAACATGGGTGAAGGGATGGATATTAGAACATTGTATGAATGAAACTCAAGTAACTATCAACATTTTAACTGTATATCATGGTAATTTATAATTTTCAGAGACACGAGAGGAGAGCTGGAAGATGCAGCTCACGTCATGAAGCTCACCACATAGAGTGATGAGTGCTGTTAGAGAAATAACTACGTACATCAAGAATTATCCTAACAATGTGAATGAATGAGGGAAGTAGAAAGTCTGTCTTGAGCACAGGTGTGGTGTGGGTGGGTTAGGTGGTGTGAGGGATATTCGGGACATTGGTGGTGGGAATGTTGCACTGGTGAAATGGGGTGTTCTTTACATGACTGAACTGCTATCATACAACTGCTATCATATTTGTAATCACGGTGTTTAAATAAAAATTAAAAAAAAGGTTTTTTTAATCTTGTTTATCAATACTGCTAAAATATTTTCCTATTATGTGGGGTTTTGTTTTTAATTTTGTTTGTTGGGGGCCACACCTAGCAATGCTCATGGCTGACTCCTGGCTTTACATCTAGGAATCACTCCTAGTGGTCTCAAGGGTCCATATGGGATGCCAGAAACCTGGGTGGGCCATGTGCAAGGCAAATGCCCTACCCTCTGTCCAGGCCTCTTTATGTTCTTATGGAAACTACAAAGTAGTTTACAAATCAAAGCGTTTGACAATTTGATGTATAAACAGCATTATCCACACAATCAACAGCCTCAATTTGTACTCTTTCTTCTGTTCTGATTGATTATTAGGTGACAAGAAAACTGAAATATATTCCCAAGTTTATTTGTTTAATTGAAATAAAAAATAGTCTTTAATCACTAATTTTACTGATCTAAATCAAAGTGTAAGAGAATACAAATCATACTATTAAACATACTGATATGTATTTTTATGTAAATGTTCACATACAAAAAGAAATCAGAATTATTCACTTAAATAAATTCTTCTGTTTCCACCAAGAACATGTAATTGCAACTAAATTTTTCAAGAATAACTCATTTAAACTCTTTTCTAAGTGCAGTGAGGTGAGAAGGAAATTCAGTTATGTAAGTTTTCAATAATCACTGTTAGATTTTAAATTGTTCAAAATAACGAACAAAATGACTTCTCTAAAAATTAGATCAGATAACAAAATAATCCAGACTTAGATCATGTTGAAATAGAACAAGATGTAACTTTATTAAGCTAAGTAAACATGTGGATATTTGTAGCTATAAATAATGAAACTACAGAGAAAAGAGGGAGTTTACCATTTTGGGGGGTAATAAAGTGAATTTAGAAATAGAAAATAGGGCAAGAAAGAAAGTACCGAAGTAAGATGTGTGTCTTCCTTGCAGTTGACTAGGTTTGATCCCCAAAACTATTTGGTCACCACTGCATCTCAGTGGTTGACCATGAGCTGAGAACAAGGATTGTTCCAGTAACATCACTCACTGCATATGGCCCCCAATGAAGAATGCCTACATTAGAGTATTTATTAAAATATGATCTCTCTTACACTAATCCAACATGTAGTCATAGAATACCCAAGTAATTTAGAGAAATACTTATATGACACTTTCTTCTAAAATGATCAAAATCTATACTACTACATTAATTGCCCTAAGAAATTCTTCAGTATTTAAAATTTTTAATTTATTATACCAAGTATCTCCCTAATTATTCCACCTTTGACTAATCATTTTTTTTTTTTTTTGGTTTTTGGGCCACACCCGGTGGTGCTCAGGGGTTACTCCTGGCTGTCTGTTCAAAAATAGCTCCTGCCAGGCACGGGGGACCATATGGGACATCAGGATTCGAACCAACCACCTTTGGTCCTGGATCGGCTGCTTGCAAGGCAAACGCCACTGTGCTATCTCTCCGGGCCCCTGACTAATCATTTTTAATCACATTAAAATCCCATATTCTAATACTGTATGGAAATATTTAGGGAAAAAACTTTATTTTAAAGTAAGGGTCAGCAGAGTTTCTGTAAAGGATCAAATAGAAACTAGTTTAGGTTTCGTGGCTTACATGGACTGTGAGGCAACTGCTCAATCCTACCTTTGCAGCTTGCAAATAACCAGAGTTGGTATATTCATGAAAGGATGTTGTCATGAACTAATCAATAACTTTACAAAAAGAAAGTAGACGAGATTTGGTTCTAGGATTATAGTTTTCCAACCCCTAAAATAGGACATGGTCATTCTCCACAAAAAAAGTAATATAAAAATTCACTGTCTGTATTCACTAGATTTGTCTTTAAGTGTCATTTAGGTCTCAATGGCCTCAAGAAATTTCTTTGACCTTTACTTGAGAGGATAGAAAACAAAAGTGGCAGTCTAATTTTAGGAACTAAGGAAAGACACTCCAACTGCTAAGATGTCTATACATTTTATCTTAAAAGAAGATCTGCATAGGTCAGAAGATGATCTAGGATAATGATACAGATTTAAACCAGCTAAATTCATTCATAGAAATTCAGGAAATATAAATGCACCTATACCTCAACTACAGTACTAATATGAATTTATAAAGCTTGAAAGTTTCAAATTAACAACTTATATTTTTGTTTCATTTTGATGAGTATTTACGAAAGTTAAATTGTCTTTTATAAAGTGCTGTTATTATAGAAAAATTATTTGCTTAACGGTGAAATTGAAATTCTCTCCTTGTATATACCTCATGAGATTTAGCCTACAAAAATTCAACAATATTATCACTTTATATAAATAACACCAGATGACCAAAAGAACAAACTAAAATGCAAATTGGAATAGCACAGTTCTTTTTTGTTCTAATTTAGTGTGCAGAAATTCATGTAAATTATCAAATCACCAAATATCTTATCAAGTATTACAGATTCCAACATTCATTTTGATCATTAGCCATTTCTTCAACTCTCTGAAGGTTTGAAAGACCTTTGGCAATTGCATTAAAAGATCTGTTATTTTACTCAATAAATGTCATTTCCTTAATCCAATAATTAATAAAAAAAAAGGCTAGTTCTTCAGTAACTGTTGCTTTTTTGATTACTTTTTGTGCTATGTTTCTATCATTTGCCATTTCTTATTCCCAAAATAAAGTTCATATTACTAATAACTAATAATTAGGTTGGTTAGACAACTTTGCAGTTTTGCAGGTTTCTCTTACCATACCCACAAAGATAATCCCAACTACTTGAAATATTGGTATCTTTCTATTATACTGATCTTTATTCTCTGGCTGCTGAATTACTAGAAAGTGATCAAAAAAGGAGCCGAAGAGATAGCACAACAGTGTTTGCCTTGCAAGCAGCCGACACAGGACCTAAGGTGGTTGGTTCGAATCCCAGCGTCGCATGTGTTCCCCCATGCTGGCCAGGAGCTATTTCTGAGCAGATAGCCAGGAGTAACCCCTGAGTGCAGCCAGGTGTAGCCCAAAAACCAAAAAAAAAAGAAAAAGAAAAAGAAAAAAAAGTGATAAAAAAAAACTATGATATTTGCTAAATAAAATCTTTTATTTTTCATGAAAATTTTTTAGGAAAACTTATGGAATAGTTTTTATATATGATCATAATTACATTGAGAAAACTTAATAAATATTTTGAAATTATTTGGAAATTAAGTATAAATATTAATAATTAAATGTATGACATTTAGTTTTTATGTCTAGTCACCAGAGTATTCAGTTCTTTAATACATTGCCCATTGTCAACAAAATGGCTTATAGGCCTTTCTTATAAGGGCAATTTGTATAATTATGTCATCAGTTCTTTTTTTTTTTTGGTTTTTGGGCCACACCCTGTGACGCTCAGGGGTTACTCCTGGCTATGCGCTCAGAAGTTGCTCCTGGCTTCTTGGGGGACCATATGGGAGCCGGGGGATCGAACCGCGGTCCGTCCTAGGCTAGCGCAGGCAAGGCAGGCACCTTACCTCCAGCGCCACCGCCCGGCCCCATGTCATCAGTTCTTATGCCCTTCCCCTCACCACCAGAGCCACTAAGTCATTTCATGGTGATAGTACAAATATACCAAATCACTAATCACTACTTTAAATGTAACATCCTGTTCCATGCTTGAAGAAGTTTCAAAGGCTCTTCAGTTTATTTAAAACCATCTACCAACATCCTCCACACACATTCAGATATCTAAATTTTACAAAATTAAATCTTTTGAATGAAATACCAATTAGTGATTACCTGTAGAGAAAAGAATTGGAGAAATTAAGATAAAATGCATAAATGTATATTGAAAGACTGAATTGATCTTTGTAGTGTCAGCTTTCATATAATGCACACTTGAAACTTATATAATATTATAGAATTTTCTATATTATTTTAAATATTGTTTGTTTTTTGGGGGGCCATTCCTGGCAATGTTCAGAGGTTACTCGAATCTGCACTCAGAAAATACTTGTGGTGGACTCTAGGGACCATATAGGATACCAGGAATTAAAATCAAAATGTCTGCATATAAGACAAATGCACTATCCACTATAGTTCTGTTTCTGTTATTTTAATTTTGATTGCTCACTGAAGAGTAGTAGCTTCAACTGCCAACTGAATAATAGTAATAACCTCCCAATTTAGATCTTGTTTCTAGGCTTTAGAACTATTTGTAACACTCCCTTTAAGTTATTTTATCTAGTGTTCTAGCAAGTCTCCAGCTCAACATTTCTACCCTTAAAATCAGATGTGCAATCCCATTACAGGCACCCAGTTCAATTCCATGTGTCAAATTCAGAAATATCAGATGGTTCCTAAATTCTGCTTTTCTTGTCATGAAGCAGTCCAATTAGTATTCTCCTTTCTGTCTTCCCGATACTGGCCCTTGTGAACCCTAACACCTTGAATCAAACACCCATCAACCCTCAACTACAGAAACCTTCCTAACCAACCAAACTCAGTGCCTGCTGACTCATAAACCCAATCCATCTGTACATAGGAGCCAACAAGATCTTTTTAAAATACAAATCCAATGATGCCATTGCCCTGTTTAAACCCCTACAATGACTCCCCAAAGCTTTTGGGATACAGTTCAAACTCTTAGTTTAGTATAAAGCCCTCTGCCTGAGCCAGATCAGTGCCCTTAATGGCTCCCTTCTCACCAATTCAGAAGGCTGCGAGTGCTCTATAAAAACCTGCAGCAGCTATGTTCGGACTGTTTAGGAAATTCTTCCAAGCTCCATAGCACATCAGGTCACTGCTTTGAACCACTCCTCTTATCTAATTCTCTGCTTTTCTTCAGTTCCTGTGTCCAAACCAATCACTGGTTAGATGCCTCCTAAACCTTCAGATAGACCAGCTTTCAATTTTCTTTTCCCCATGTAAGATCTTTTTAATTGCCCCTAGTGCTTTGCTGCATGTTGTAACCTAAAGGTCAAGGATATTTCAGTCTGTGCTCCTGAGCCCAACATTCCAACACAGTATGTAGTGTCAGTCTGATGAGGAAGTATTAAGGAATTGCTCTGAAAATTTATTGAAACCTGTGTTCATCCACATACAAAACTTATTTCTAAAAAAAAAGTTTATGTTGTCACTTCACACACAAGCAGTTCTTTGTGCTTAGATTATGCTCTGGCCTCCCAGCATTCACCCATACCACATACCCTGCTGCAGACTACTGTGATCACTGGCTTGCTTAAATGGGCTTTTGAGTTAGCAGCTCTAGGAAGACTGTGGTGATAACCCTGGTCTTAATTAGAAACTTATCTTAGGTTCCTTTAAGCCTCTCAAATTAGTACTGAGTATTTTTGTTTTCTGTGCTATTAGTTAGTCAAAGATGCGGGTCAGTGTCTAATAAATCATAAAGCAGAAAAAGTATTATTCAACAAGAAAATAACTTTCAGAGTCCTGTGAAAGTCATTTTGGAACATATTTGGATGGAATAGAAATTTTATTTCATAGTGATTTATTATTGGCATCAATTGTGTCTTAATATTGGTATTTTTTAAAATAGATACAGGCAAAACATCTCTAAGAATCATGTGACATAATCTACTTTTAACTTAGACTTATAATATATTGACTTTTTAAAAAATGAAATCAATGCCCATCCATTTCTTTCTCTAGACTGCCTGCATGATGAGACAGGGAGTCTCAGCAGAGGTTGTCCATATGCAGTTATGTAGTACATTTGATAGGAATAGATCCCCACCAGGGAATAAAATAAGATACCCTCATTCTAGCTCATTGTGCATTTGCAAGGCATTCAGGATAGAACATTTGCATTGCAACTTTCTAAGCAACTTAGCTCCTGTAGTGTTTTTAATTGTGCCATTTATACCTGACACTATTTTTCCTATGACTAAATGTAATATTACTGAGCATAGATAGTTATTGAATATATTATTAAAACTGGTAAAGACAAATTGTGGAATAGAGAATGCTGATATTATTTTTTCTGGTGTAGCAGTTGATAGTTCAAAGCCCATTCACGTTTTCTCTCTATTTCTCACACATACATACACACATACTTTTTCACACACACAAAATATATACATGTCTTTAATTATATTTAATAGTATTTATATATATAATGTTAATATGACTAACATATATCAACTGCTTAATACAAGACAGAAACTGCCCTGACAATATATATATATATATATATATATATATATTTAACATTTAAAGTTTAAAGCAATTCTAAAATTCAGGTAATAAATCAATAAAGAAAACAAAGACAGGGGCCGGGCGGTGGCGCTAAAGGTAAGGTGCCTGCCTTGCCTGCGCTAACCTTGGACGGACCGCGGTTCGATCCCCCGGTGTCCCATATGGTCCCCCAAGCCAGGAGCGACTTCTGAGCACATAGCCAGGAGTAACCTCTGAGCATTACTGGGTGTGGCCCAAAAACCAAAAAAAAAAAAAAAAACAAAAAACAAAGACAAATAACCTGAGATCAAAAGCTAGAACGTTATAGAGTCAAAATACATTCAGTCAGTCTAATTTTAGTATTTTGTTTTTAATCATTTTACTTGCTATGTGCATACTACAGTGTAAACAAGGATTTTTTTGCTTTACCAAGGAAAAAGGTAAAAGAATGTATTGTTCTTCCCATAAAAGAAACTGTTTGCACATGGAACTTAGTTGTGACTCATCTACACATACTTTTGACCATAATTCCCCTTCATAATTGATGCTAATGGTTTCTTTTTATCACCAGTGCAAAACTTACCTTTATTAGAGATGATGTTGCCAAAAAATGTTTCTTTTATAATTACATTCTTGAAAACCTTCCAATAAAGTCCTATCAATGACTTTGAAAATAATTATAATAAAATACTATTTTAAATATTCCCTTTAATTCTTATTAAGTGTATAAAGTTTATATTGCACTTATCTTCAATTTATTTTAGGTCACAAAGCTCAAACTTGGTAAAGAAAGCCAATATTCAATATCAGTTCTGTTACTACAAATATTAATGCTGCCATGGTATTAAGTACTTTTAACTCTATGCCCTTGCATTAAATTACATCAGATATAGTGTCATAGAGACAGTATAGGGGTTAAAGTTACTGCATGCAGCTGGCCCTGGTTCATTTTCCAGGAAAACATGCTTATCCAATCATAGCCATTTATAGTCAAGGTGGAAAAGGAAAACCCTGGCATCATTGAGTCATAACAACACTGAATCTTTAGACTCTAGCATTGAGCAGTCATTCTGGCCAAATATCCCTCATAGTACATATAGGCCTTCTTACTTATAATTGCCAGAAAGATCCTCAATTAAAAAAACATAAACAAAAACAAAAAAACAAACAAACAACAATTATAATGTTCAAGGGTTATTCCTGGCTCTGCAATCGAGAATTAGTCCTGGGTGGTGGATGACTATATGGGATAACAGGGCTTAAACTTAATTGCCAACTCCAAAGCAAGCACCCTAATGGCTGTACTATCTCTATAGCTCCGCAGTTCTATTATTAAGAAATAAAACAATTATTGATGTGAATTAACAATAATTCTACTCAACCTGGGAATTATGTTTTTATTAGTCCTTAATTCCTAGTTATGTGATCCTAAAATTAAACATTATCAACTATATAAGAATGGGAAGATTGTTTTTATTTCAAGGTAATTTTTGTTTATTTTTCAATTACCAATAGATTTCCAAAAAACAGGATATTGAGCTTTAACATTATTATCAAAGAAGGACTTAGCATTAGTCAAACTTCCAGGAGAACCTTTTAGTACTTTGTATTTCTGTTTCTATATAAGCAATGTTGTATATGAAATTGAATCAAACAGAATTTTGAAAAGTTCCTCCAAAAATCTGATAATCCAACATAATACCCAAAATATGTGTTTAAAAATGAAAATATAGCATATGGGAAATTGTACAGGAGATACGGTATTTGCTTTGCCTGTAGCCGACCTTGATTCAAACCCTGGCACCATATATGGTTCCCAGTGGAGACTACCAGGAATAATCACTGAGAATAAAGCCAAGAGTCATCATAATTAGGTGAGTCAAAAGGAAAGGAAAAAAGAACGAAGGAAGGAAGGAAGGAAGGAAGGAAGGAAGGAAGGAAGGAAGGAAGGAAGGAAGGAAGGAAGGAAGGAAGGAAGGAAGGAAGGAAGGAAGGAAGGAAGGAAGGAAGGAAGGAAGGAGGGAGGGAGGGAGGGAGGGAGGGAGGGAGGGAGGGAGGGAGGAAGGAGGGAAGGAGGGAGGAAGGAAGGAGGGAGGGAGGGAAGAGGGAGGGAGGGAGGGAGGGAGGGAGGAAGGAAGGAGGGAAGGAGGGAGGAAGGAAGGAGGGAAGGAGGGAAGGAGGGAGGGAGGGAAGGAAGGAAGAAAGGAAGGAAGGAAGGAAGGAAGGAAGGAAGGAAGGAAGGAAGGAAGGAAGGAAGGAAGGAAGGAAGGAAGAAGAAAGAAAGAAAAGAAAGAAAGAAAGAAAGAAAGAAAGAAAGAAAGAAAGAAAGAAAGAAAGAAAGAAAGAAAGAAAGAAAGAAAGAAAGAAAGAAAGAAAGAAAGAAAGAAAGAAAGAAAGAAAGAAAGAAAGAAAGAAAGAAAGAAAGAAGGAAGGAAGGAAGGAAGGAAGGAAGGAAGGAAGGAAGGAAGGAAGGAAGGAAGGAAGGAAGGAAGGAAGGAAGGAAGGAAGGAAGGAAGAGAAAGGAGGGAGGGAGGAAAAGAAAGGAGGGAGGGAAGAAAAAGGAAGGAAGGGGAGGGAGGGAGGAAAGAAAGGAGGAAGAAAGGAAGGAAGGAAGGAAGGAAGGAAGGAAGGAAGGAAGGAAGGAAGGAAGGAAGGAAGGAAGAAAAAGAAAGGAGGGAGGGAGGAAAAAGGAAGGAAGGGGAGAAAGGGAGGAAAGGAAGGAAGGAAAGAAGAAAGGACGGAAGGGAGGGAGGGAGGAAGGAAGGAAGGAAGGAAGGAAGGAAGGAAGGAAGGAAGGAAGGAAGGAAGGAAGGAAGGAAGGAAGGAAGGAAGGAAGGAAGGAAGGAAGGAAGGAAGGAAGGAATGTAGGCATCACATATGGTCTCCAGAGCCTGAGCCTGCTAGAAGTGATACCTGAGTGCAGAGCCAGGTATCCCTGAGTGCTGCCAGTGTGGTCCAAAAAAATAAAAAACAAAAGAAGAAAAAAAACTAAAAGAGAAAAATCTTTTTGAAAATCTAGAGTACTTATAACTAATATTAATATAAAATCCAAATCACATTAAATAGAAACTAATGACAAAACAGTACATTTAAGTTTTATTTTTAGCAAAGAAAACCAGGAGTAGAATAATATTCATGATAGAAAAAGAAATCTCATGCTAATGGGTGATAAGTAAATGTTTATAAAATAAATGAATAAGGCTCACATTGAATTCTATTAATACACATATTTATTAGAATTATAAAGTAATTACAACTTAATATTTTAAATTAATATTCAAAATGTGGTACATATTAAAATAATTTTTACCACTTCAATTTTTCTGGTTTATGTTTCCCTAACTGATCATTTATAGACAGATTTAAAAATAGTTAAAATAGTTCTATGACTTTCACAGATATCACAGATGCTTACATTAATATCATCTTTTTTGCTTGTTTGTTTTTGTTTTTGGGGGGTCACACCCGGCAGTGCTCAGGGGTTACTCATAGCTCTATGCTCAGAAATGGTCCCCGGGCAGGCTCGGGGGACCATATGGAATCCCGGGATTTGAACCACCGTCCTTCTGCATGCAAGGCAAACACCCTACCTCCATGCTATCTCTCCTGCACCACATTGATATCATCTTAAAGCATTAGTATCAATGAAGTTTTCTGTTTTTATTTAGGATTTTATTTATTCAAGATTTTCTATAATAGTTATAAAAATTAGAAAAGGTTTCTACTCATTTTAAAATCAGATAACATAGCAACTAAGATTCCATTCAAATATAAAATGCTACCTAGATATACTTCTCTAATTTAGAGGCAACTCAGTACTTTATGTAACATTGGGATTACTAACTGATCTATTGGCCAAACTTTATAAGATCAAATAACATGCTCATTAAAAAATAAAATTTTTTTTTGATTTTTGGGTCACACTCAGCAGTGCTCAGGGATTACTCCTGGCTCAAAGCTTAGAAATCGCTCTTGGCAGGCTCGGGATTCAAACCACTGTCCTTCTGCGTGCAAGGCAAATGTCCTACCTCCATACTATCTCTCAGCCCCTAAAAATAAAACTATTTCTAAGCAGATATAATGAGAAGCAAGTAATAAATTTATTTTGATTACAAAATTGTTTTTTGTTTTAAGAATAAAGTATGGCTCTTTCAAAACTCTGTCATGAAATGGCCAACCAACCAAATTAAAGATCACATAGCCAGACTTAGTTAATAGTATTTTTAATAATATTATTTATTTTGGGGGCTGGAGAGATAGCATGGAGGTAAGGCATTTGCCTTTCATGCAGAAGGACAGTGATTCGAATCCCGACATCCCATATGGTCCCCTGAGCCTGCCAGGGGCGATTTCTGAGCATAGACCCAGGAGTAACCCCTGAGTGCTGCCAGGTGTGACCCAAAAACCAAAATAATAATAATAATAATAATAAATAATATTTATTTTATCATTTATTACCCTTTCTACAAATTATACTTTTTATAAAATGTTTATCTTTCATTTATTCTTGAGGACAATAAGACCATAACTTTTTAATGCAAAATTCAATTTCTGTCAAAATAATTTTAAAAAGTTAAAAATTTAGAATATTTTACTTATTCGAATACAGATTTTATATTAAATGAAGAAAATAACAATAATCAATTGTTCTTCTTGTATGCCTTTCCACAGATTAATATTGATGAAACTTAATTTTTATAATTTGGATCTTTCTCTCTAAAGCAACTTGCCTGCTTCTTGAACCATATTTATCTTATCCTTTTACAAAACACATTCTAAATAGAAAATCTGTTATTCTGGCTGTAATACAACCTTCCAAAATTTATTTTCTGGTTATTTAGTCTTTTGGAAATGTTCCACATTTTTCTCCTCTCTGAAAGGAGATGAATCAAAGAGAAATTGCTTTCACTTATTCTTTAATGATTTTTTTTTCTCAAGGACAGGTGTAATTTCTCCAACATTTTCATAAAGTTTACCAAATTAATATCTCTTAGCACTAATTAAAATAGTATTATTTCATGCTAATTTAACATTATTCTTTTTTATTAAATAATATAATTCTTATTAAAGAATAAATTAGTGGTTTTACAGGTATGGCTGTGGAATACACAGTTTTTATGCAAATCAAATCATTTTGGACTAACAAAAGCTACACTTTTTTTCAAGAAATTGAAACCTTGAAAATGTAGAGATTCAACCAAAGCACCAAGACTAATTAATTAATCCAACCTACTTCAAGAATTCTTATTTCTTCTCACTCTTATGATTTCCTGTTGACTTTAGAGACTATTCAACTGATTGGTTCTTCAGAGTTTCGGTGAAATGCTAAAAAGTCAACTATTTCTTACATTTTATTCATTATTGTGAATAAAATTCATTATTGTGAACATCAGTATGTTATCTTAATGTTTCTCAAGTGAGAAACTCTTGGAGATCAGATCCTCTTTTGGAAGGTGTAGGCCAGTCCTCAACTCAGCCACACTTAATAATCAATTGAACATTTTACCAAAAAAAGAAAAAATAGAAAAGTCTAGCCTCAATCCCAGACTAATTAAGTCAAAATCTCAGGGCATCAGTATTGATGATCCTAGCAGGAGCAGTTCCACTGGAATACAGTGAGCAAATACGGAAAGAGAAAACAGGACTAAGAGAATTAGAGACAGCAAATACATACAACTCTTTCAAGGAATTTTGACCTAAAGGAACTCCAAGAAATAAAATAAGCATCAGAAGCATATTTGCAGACAAAAAAAATAATGATCTGTTTTTTTATCTTTATTTCACTTATTTGCAAGATGGAAATTATTCTAATACATTTATGGGCTGATATGTATGATCCAATATGAAATTAACATCACGGGAGAAGGAAGGTGCAATTATTGTTGGGTAGATGCAAAATAACTAAGAGGTAATGGAATGCAGAGCACAGGAGGTAAGGAAATGAACTTACACTCTCTAGCTGGGAATTGTCTGCCAGAGAGAAGAAACAAAGGATTATAGGCACAAAACAAACAAAAAAAGCTGGGGTAGAGGCAGGAGCAATGATGCAAGCAGTAAGGCCTCTCTGCCTTGCCCTAGCTAGCCTAGGACCTAGCACAGTTCGATCCCCCAAGTCAGGAACCATTTTTGAGCACATAGCCAGGAGTACCCCCTGAGAATCACTGGGTGTGGCCCCAAACAAAACAAAACAAAAATGCTGGAGTGATTGCTGGAGAAGGGAACACATGAAGTGTACTCTGGCAGTTCTTATTTTTTCAGTGAAAAGAGAAATAGGGCATCAAATGAGAATCAGGAAAAAGATGAAAAATTACAAATCTGTAGACAGGTCAAATGTAAAGTAATCATACCATGAGATGAATCAAACATGAAAAATATCACCACTTTTGCCTGTTCCAGAATATCAATATCATTGAAAAATGAAATTTACTGGGGCCAGAACTATAACACTGTTGCTAGGGCATTTGCCTTGCATGCGGCCAACCTCAGTTCTACCCCCAAATCCAATATGGTCACTCTGAACCTGCTAGCAAGGATTTCTAAGTGCAGATCCAAGAGTAACTCCTGAACACCACAGGGTATGGCCCCAAAACCAAAATTTAAAAAAAAAAGTATTATTATGTGCTTTGTTGATCTTAGTATGACCATATAGGAACCTGATGACTATCATTTACTCTTACAGTGTATGAAACTACCCTCTTCTAGTTCATTCTACCCTACTATACATTAAAAAAGCTTACCACTTTCCAGATTGCAAATCATCTATTCTCTTTTTCAATACTAAGAATATTTGGGTCTCCTTTATGGCAATTCATAGTCTTCATAATTCCTTAATAACAAAATTGAACACTGAAAATTGCTCAATATCTCATTTCTGAGTACTTCCAAGACCCTTTGATAGATTTCCACTGAATCAGTGCATTTGAAATACTTTTAAAATACTAGGAGTCCCATATATCTACCCAGAAATAATTTAGCATGGTGAGAAATCCCTAACCTAATCTCATTGAGTTCATTTCTGTCAGCTTGGCCTGTTTCACATCTAATAAATTCTATATTTTCCTTCTATTTCTAAGTTCTTCAATTATCTGACAGTCTCTCTGTATTTGTAAGTAGTTTCAAAGATTAATTTATATAAATGTACTCTTTTCAAATGAATGGACGTTCTCAGATGACATTTGAACTTCTGGAAAACTACAACACTTCAGAGATGAAAAATCACTTATGCTCAGGAAAAACAAAATCATGTTATTATTTCCCTCTAATCTTTATGTCATGCTTTAGTTCATGATTCTTTTTAGTCCCAGAAATACATCTTATTCTCTCCAATTAAACTAAATATTGCTTCCAAGAAAACCAACTTTCACATGAGATTATTTTTTTTGATCTTAAGAAAATATAAAAAATCAATATGATTGATCCCCCACAGACAAGTTCTGCTCTGGGTTGTGAGTCAGTTCATTAATTTATTTTTAATGTAATTGTCCTTATCTGGAAGCAAGGGACCTATTTACAATTATCAAAGTACCTCTCATGATATTTAGAACAACACATTAGGGAATAAATAAATATATATATATATATATTCTCCTATTTACTCTCTCTTGCTTACATTGAAGCCATTTTAATAAAATGACTAGATCCAAAGTAACATTTTTATTAAGGTAAATGCAAACAATTGTGTCTAGTACATTTTTTATATTTCCTATTCTACTCAAGGTTTTATTTACTTGTTAATATTATATACTAATAATTTATTGAAGGTGTTAAAAATCACAATACCAAATAAAGATAGAAACAGATAAAATATAGAAAAATATGTGTATACATATATTTATTTTATTTAATGGTATTAAATTTTCTGTAAAATGTAGCAGCTCAATATGGAAAGGTAGGGTAAGTCCCACAGGTTAAGGTCTCAAACCTCCACTCAGGATTTATCTGCATACAGTTTGAAAATGTAACTTAAATACTTTTGCCTCCACATCTTTGCCTGCAAAACAACTTTAGTGCAATTGTTTTGTTTCAGAGAATAATGTTTACTAAATTCTGGCACATAGTAGGTTCCCAGTGTTTTTCTGCTATATTTATCATTATTATTTTTACAAGTCTTATTTTTTTCTGCAATTCCAGACATTTTAAATAGTAACAATACCTAAAAGCCTGCTGAGCTGGATATTGTTATGATTTTATCTTGTTAATAGTAATGAGTGATTTGGCAGGGCTGGTGCCTTCACATTTTAAACAATACCATCTATTATCTGACTCTTATAACATCTGTGGTATGGCTACAAAGAGATTACTCCAGCGGATGCATATTTTAAACTCACACATCAAATGGGATAGTTATGTGGTATTATATTGCTGAAATCGTTCATTTGCAACTACATGCAGAGATTGTTGTGCTACTCCAACATATAAATCAGTATAAAACTAGGAGCACTTCTAGAAAATAACTCCTAGGACATATTCCTCATTTTGGTATTCTCTCTCTCTTTCAAATTTTTTCATTTGTATCTAACTTGCACATCACAATATTTTGAATTAATAAATGTGGTTAATTCAAAATTAAGTAGAAAAGAGGAGTATATATTATTTCTATTGTGTCTTTTAAACCAAGACATAGCTAATCTTTATTTAGAAGAAAAGAAATTTTAAGCAAAAAAAAATGTTTAAAGTACAAAAATATATCTCAGTATACATACAATATATTTCTCTAAATTTTAGGACATTTTTACCTCAATAATACTTTATTTTCTCATAAAAAATGAAAATAATAAAGAAAACTGAATGTTCTCTATTTAATGATTGTTTTTGATAGTTTATTTGGATTAGTATAGTTTGTTAAATTCATTTAACCAGAACATGGATCTCTGAAAATATCTGAAATGCAGACTCAATTCTTGATCACCATGTATTAATATCAATATAGGTATAAGTCCAAAAGATACTTCAACAAAAGAAAATAAACAGAAAAATTCTTCTTCCTTAAATTTCTAATGAAATCGCTATAATTTATTTCTAGATATTTTTCTGTGTCCATATGACTATTCATATATCCACAACATGAATATCTTCCATCAAAAGACTCACCAAGAATATCCTCACCTCTGAGTGACCTCAGAATCAAAAATATAGCAGATACATAAATAAATATTTAGTTATAAAAACTGGACCAGGGGCAAAATTTTCAAATCCAATGTTTAACATAGTTATTCCATATAGGAGTTAGAGAGACATTATAATGAGTAAGATATTTGCCTTGCACTCGGCTGACCAAGGTCCTATCCCCAATATCCCATAGGATGGCCAAGCCCCACTTGAGCACAGAGCCCAGAGGACCTAAGGACCAATGGATATGAAAAAAAGATATACATATATATATAACTATATATTTCCTATATATGATATATGGACTATATATTATGTAGATATATTCCCCCAAAATATCAGATATCTCACTGTAGAGAGATGCAATTTTATAAGTTAAGGTATCATATGATAAAATATTACTACTAAGTGAGCTCAAAATTTAGGTTTGCTCTTCAAGCCAATATTTAAGTCTCTTGAACACTTGCTTGTCTCTATGTCTTTTTGCTTGTGGCTTTTTCTACTCTAAAGAAGTCCAGTTCTCTCTTAAACATTAATTTCCTCTCTTGTTATCCTCTCACATATTTTAATTTTTTGTTTATTTTTTGTTTTTTAGGGCCACACCCAGTGATGCTCAAGGGTTACTCCTGGCTATGGGTTCAGAAATCGCTCCTGGTTTGGGGGACCATATGGGATGCCAAGATTCAAACCACAGTTTGCTTGCAAGGCAAACACCTTACAGCTGTTCTATCGCTCCGGCCCCTCCTCTCACATATTTTAATTAATTTTGCTCAAGAAACCTATCTTGCTTTGCTAAAACAAAAAAGATAAAAATTCCTATGAATTGAATATGAATGTAATGATCTCATATGAATTTCCATATTTATTATCATAAAATAAAATGAATTTTTTAGTACATAAAAATGTAACAAACTTAGCTTGAATGAAAATCAAATAGAGGCTTGAATAAAATGAGTTTTGGGTACTTTGTAGTACTGAGTTATGTAACACAGTTTTTCAATCTTGGGAAGTACATCATTTTATTTTATACAATTCTAAAGTTACAAACCACGGATAGTTAAGTGGCATCCAGATAATTTTTAAGGCTGCTTAGTTGAGCATGCAAATTAATAAATTGTCCATATAATGGAAGATTAGGTGAATATAGTTGGAGGCTGTTTATTATTCAAAACATACATATTTAATCATTAGATTTCTATTCACTAAGTTAATTTACACAAATATATGAAGATTGTAAAAGTTTCAAGCATATGTATTTTCACACTTAGGAGATCTGTTTTTAGTCAAAGTATATTATTTCCTCAAATATATTTCCTTGAATGCAAATCATATTTTCTCTACAATTTTATGCCCTATAAGAACTGTTGGACTATTGCGATATGTGTTTAGTAATTGTCAGTTTCTTTCATTATATCTATGCACCCTGCATTAGACCTGACAGCATTGTAGAATGAAAAGCCTTTGGAACAAATTTATTAGATTTTATTTTGAAAATATTTAAATATTATAAACATCTAGAACAAGAATTACAAAATTTTAAAACAAATTGGAAAAAAAAAGTATCATATATACTTTCACACTTTAGTTCTTGCCTCAATACAACTAATTCTTAAAATCACATCCTGCATAGCCTTTTTGCATCTAGGAGGCTGACTAGGGGGAGCATTTAAATTATCAGATTTATAAAGGAGAAAATGAGGTTTTATAAGAATATAACTTTTCAAATTGTATAGTTTTCCCACCAATTACTGGTGTAATACATGGGGAAAAAAGAAGAAATAAA
This sequence comes from Suncus etruscus, assembly GCF_024139225.1. Taxonomy (NCBI): domain Eukaryota; kingdom Metazoa; phylum Chordata; class Mammalia; order Eulipotyphla; family Soricidae; genus Suncus; species Suncus etruscus. The sequence continues at coordinate 34,618,948 of NC_064851.1, read as the reverse complement.
CTATTTATTCAGATAAAAGGACCACCATAAGGGTGTTTTACTTTAGTCCTTTTCAAATTTGCTCATTTTAGTTGCACTTCTATTTGGACATCCCTTTGCACTCAAAATATTTTTTCTCAAACTTTTTCTGAAATCTAACTCACTTTCTATCACTAATATTACAACCGCCCCATATTATTCATAATTTTTCCTCTCGACACCCTGATCTGATCAATAATAAGTCTTTTCTATTTATTCCATTTTATTGGCTTCTTACTTAACTTTATTGTCTTTAACCACCAAAAACAGTCCTTCAAACATCTTTTTACTGTGAAAAATAGTCCATTTTCTTGAAGCTGCATTTTCTTTCCACTGCATTTTACAGCATACCATTGAATAAGTCAGAGTTCATCAGAAACTCTGTCTTCATTGTGTTTTGCAACTATGCTTTACTTAAAAGGAAAAGATTAACCCAGTCTAAATAACAAGCATCAAAATTCTAATAAGATACCCAGTTCTGTGTTAAGTATGCCGTATCACTTACCTCATGCAAGTCTCACATTAATCAAATGATGGACTATCCTGATGGACTATTTTATGGATGAAGAAAATTAAATTTTAAGACATTGAAAAATTTGCCTGTAGTCACATCATTAGTGTATCTACTATTCACACTCAAGTTATTTTAAAGCTCAAACTATTAAGTGCTACCTTAAACATGTGTAAGAATGTTTCCTGTGCACCTCAAGTGGCAGAAGAAAAAAACCATTTGGAAGTAGCAAAGCAAAAGTTGAGGGCAATCTGAAAAAGCAACTTTTAATCCTCCAAGTTTCTATTTCCAAGATAATTAATATAAGGAAACGGGTTTGCTTTTTTTTTTTTTTTTTAAGTATTTTCTATCTTTTGCCCAATGTTTCTTTGCATTTCAGTAGTCAGTGGGTTCTAATATTTGAAGTAGTAAATACAAAGTAATGGCTTTTTAAGAAAGGATAGTTTGGCTTGGAAAATTTTAACAGAAAGCTATAATGAATAAATGAAAACATTACAACACAAAAGAACTACAAACCAATTTGTTTTCATATGAATGCCTGACAAGAAATTCAAATAAAATAAAAATGAGATTTTTTAATGATTTTTCTATTTGAATATGTTTATTCATTCAGTGATCAGTCAAGGAAAGGATACACTCACTTTATAGAAGAATAAAAAAAGAATAGAAGAATAAATGTAAAATTTTTCATTTCAAAATTCTGTTTGGAGATACAATTTGTGTTAAACACAAAGACTCTCATACAGACCTAAATGTTTTGGGAAATTCAAAGGAAATGTGAAAATAGTATGTGGATATGTTTGGTTTTATATGACATGTGCCTGGTTTCAGTCAAGACCTTTGAACCCTTCTCATGGGGTATGTGAAATTGGAGTCTAGAAAATTTCTCTACCCTCCACACAAGTTCATTTATCAAGATACTGGGAGGCACAGTGACTATATTTAATACTCGAGTCTTGGAGTTCTGCTTGCAAACTTCATCCTTTTATTTGTTAGGTTTCCTGGACTATAAGCATTGGAAAAACGTCCTGGCTAATGTAAACATTATGGGGATTTAGTTTGATCTTAGAGAACTTAAAATGACAAAGAGGCTGTAAGCCAGGTTTGGATTGTGAGTTCAGCCTTTGGTCAGGCACCAACTTCAATCTAAACATTGAGGCCACAAGAGCACCTTGACCAGTACCTGAGTCTCTGCATAGGACTGAATGAATGCCAACTGTCTTTTAAATGTAACACACAGACTCCAAACTCCCTGTAAATACCAAGAGATGGTTCATTCTGGGAAAAATGCCCACTTTTTAGCTATAGAAGCATGGAGTCTCTTATTCACAGCCCCAGCAAGACTAGAGAGTGGAAAGAGGTCATTCTTCAGAGCACTGCATGGAAGGGGAAACATTGGTGAGCAGCCAAAACCAAAAAGAAAAAAGAAACGGTGAGTGGACAGAACAGAGGTTGCCACAGAAATGTAATTTTATTCTTTTTTGAAGTCTTAAAGAATTTGCCATTATTTTTTGAAAGGATAAAATCAAAGATTCTATTCACTAAAAGGTTTCAAGTATCTATTGAATTAAGAAAAGGCTGACATATTCTCCATACCTGAATAATTGAATAGCTGATGCCTGTCTGGTTCACTATAAGCTAAAATGTAATTAGGCTATATTGCTCATACACCAAAACATTTCTAGTACAATAAAGGAAATAAAATGAGAGTGGGTGGATGAAGCTTTCTTTCACTGAATTTTATTTTAAATTTTGTATGGGGGTCACAATTGGAGGTATTCAGGATTTACTACTGACTTTACAATCAGAAACCAGTCTTGGCGGTACTTGGAAGACATTTGGGACACCAGAGTTTGAACCCGGGTTGGTCATGGAAAGGAAAGAGTTTTATCTACTATATAAATCTCCAGCCTGCACTTTTTATTACACAGGCTAAATGCTACTTACATGATGTAGTGGTGGGGTGATTCTAAGATATTCTCTTCCTGAAGATGCAGACCAGACCATTATATTTTTCACTGGGCCAAAACATACCAGAGTGCTGCTTAGATCTCTAAGGGTTACACTTGGTAGTGCTACAGATAGAATTCAGGGCCATGCATATGCGAGGCCTTTTCTCTGCCACTTGTTCTGTTACCACAGACCTAGCAATGCAGTTATTTAAATCTAAAAATTCTATGACCTCAAGATTCATTGGAGATTATTACTGAAAATCTCTTCATTTTATAAATTAGGAAACTGAGACCCAAATTAAAATGTGACTTTTTCAAGAACACTCTGTGTCCCCATTTGAAAATAAATCTACTATATAAATTTTCTAGTATTTGCTCATACAAATTTTCTCTACTTTTTTCGTGAACTTTAAATATACTGGTTGATTTAGACACACTGATTTAAAACAATCTATTTGTTTTTGAATTTTAAATTGTTTTTCTTCAAAATAATTTTGTTTCTCCAAATGCACATTTTCAACTTGCAACTTAAGTATTTCCTAAATCAAGTTGCCATTAATTGTAAGATGTGCTATTGGAAAATCAAAGTGCTAGAGTCAACTAGAACTTGTTTTCTAGCTACTAAGGATTTTAATTTTACACTTTATTTATATATATTGACTTTTGGGCCATACTTAGCAGTACTCAGAAATCACTCTTGGCAGACTTGGGCGACAATATGAGATGCTGGAGATGAAACCTGAGTTGGCTGCCTGCACGGCAAATGCCCTACCTACTGTGCTATTGCTCTGCCCCTTTCAATATATATATATATATATACATTTATGTATATTTATATATTCATGTATGTGTATATTTACACATACATTTCAACTTCCTTGGAGTACATTTTATATTAGAGCCATAAATACTATACAATAATATCAGTTGATGCAGAATTTCTTAAAAATATTTCTACTCTTCTTCAAAGTACTGACATTTATTCTACACTGAGTCCTTTATCAAATTGTCCTGATTGTTTTTGATGGGAATGTCAAGAGAATGTTATAATATCACAATAGCAATTAAACTCATGAATGTACATGTATTGATACCTTCCTTAGAAATACCACCGAGACAGTAGCTATTGTAAACATTCATTGAGTTTAGTAAAAGTGAGTAGAAATGTATCTATATAATTACAAGGAAAGCTACGTGCCTTTGGATTGATGAAATAAAGCAATATTTTCATATCAGCTTTAATATGACTAAGAAAGTAGCTTCCAACTCATCATAGAATTTGCAATGCCTTTATATATGCATTTATATATACATGTGATATATTATGCAAATAGTCTAAACTTCTCAATTCCTAGTTGACCTTCAGAGAGTAAAGACTATATTATTCCATTCCCCAGTCTGTGTCACAGGAGATGTTATCCATTTATCTATATATGTTTATGTAGATAAATATATTTTATAGATATATACATATATACCATCCTCCATTTAATTTGATCAAAAGCTTGGCTTTTATTGCTTTGAAAAGTTTAGGTTTTTTTTTAATATTTTTCTATTCTTGTTTTAAGTCCAAGTCTTTTTTTTTATTGGGTTCAATTAAGAATGCAGCGTTTCTGGGAAATAAATATTTCACATACATGTAAATGTGCATGCATACACACACTCTCACTCACTCACTTTATACAATTTAACCCACAATGTTGAGGATCATTGTGCTAGCTCTTAAAAGAAGCATAGCCTTATACATAGTGAAGTTCATGGCACAGCAGTAGCAATGCTTTGGAGCTTTTTTAAAATGCAGACCCCCAACTCACCCTGACCTACAGAAGCAGCATCTTCATTTTACCAGGATCCCCAGGGAAACAGATACACATTAAAGTTCAAGAAGCACTGGCCCAAAAGACAGGCTGTTGAGTTAAAGATGAGTATACATTTCCCAGAAACTTGGATTGCTGTAACCATTTTACTGCCATGCTGACATAAGCAGCTATTAGTCTCTGAGATATTTCCAGTCTGACTGCTAGTTTGTAGCAGTTTCTAACCAAAGGAGTGAATAGGAAAGGAAAAGAAGTGGGTGGTAAAGGGCAAACAATAGTGAGAATCTTTACACAATCTTTTGTGACTACGCCTGTAATAAAACAATAGAGAAATAGGCTGAAAGCTGAAAGAAAAACATCTTTAGTGCAATCATTTATTCCATTCCACCAATATTATTGAACATGTTCTATTTTTTTGGCCACACCCAGGGACGCTCAGGGGTTACTCCTGGCTATGCGCTCAGAAAAATCTCCTGGTTGAGGGACCATATGGGACTTTGGGGGTCAAACCGCGGTCAGTCCTAGGTTCGCGCATGCAAGGCAAACGCCCTACCACTTGCGCCACAGCTCTGGCCCCAATGTTCCTTGTTTTTACTTTCAATATTTCTCTACCTATCTAAACGTTATTCACCTCTTTTCTACTCTTCTTATGAGGTTTCATTTGACTGTCAAATCAAAGATTCTTTAATGCAGAATTTCATAGACGCACCTCAAGGCATGTATCAATCTAGATTTGATATGTTTTAAAAGAGGGAATGTGTAGTTCCACGTTTTCAAAGGCAAAAGTTTTATGTTCTTATCAGAACTTCAAAAGAGACTCTAGTCAATCAATACTTAAGAGCCTACTAGTATGCTAAGTAAAGAAATTTTTGCCTATATATATTCTAAACTCATTAATATAAGTGTTTTGATTAAAAAATCATCCAATCTCTTTGAGATTGGGCCATTATCAGATAACTATTACATCTAAAATGGTTCTCTGTTATCACATAACTTTGTCTGGAAGATATAAAGCATGTGGCAACTTCCTAGAAATATAGATGACAAAACACCTTTTATCACATAGGAGGGCATAAAAAGGATCATCTCACCTCATTATAACAGACCCGAATATCATCTGTAATGATGTTGTTATCTCATACCATTTTGCTGTCATATTTTCTTTCATTCTCTACATTAGTAATATTTCTATCAAAAATTTTGTCATAGTATTATAGAATTTGGGAATATATCTTACACCTCAAAATGTGTATTAGCTCTAGTGCATCCATTTTTAAAATTCTAATGTCATACCACTATCAAAATGAGTCCTCTACACCATTTTTCATTCTTAAGGGATAGTGGCTGCCTTTTCTTCTTCAGTGTGATCTTCAGGATGTATGTCCTAGATGGTAAAAATTGTACTGTTCTTCCTGCTTTGTCCCTACTTCAAAATCTCATTCAAGGAACAACAAAGAAAGGTCAGGATTGGCCTTGGTTGACTATCAAAATATGCTCTATCCCCTCACCCTTAGCCCAAGGCTCACAAAGCAGGTGGTATTCTTTAATGTCTTTGAAATTATCAATAGAAATCAAAGAAACCACTTCTAATTCAGTCTTTATAAGCAGAAACCCATTGATCAATGTAGGGAAAGGAATAGCACATCAAGGTAGAATAGCATTTAGAAAGTATGGTTTGATCCATACAGCTGAGTGATCATGGCAAGCTCAAATCCCATCTGAGCTAGAGAATAAATCTATATCAGTGTAAGTTCAGAAATACCTCACTCATGAAACAGGCAAAATTTCACCTCTAGTTGTCATTAATTATCAAATACATTTGAGTTAAGTAACTATTTCACCTATGCTGTGATTCACTACATTTGAGAAAACATGTAGCTACAGAAATTCAGTACTATTTAGGCATTTAACAACACCTGAACTCATTTTTTCTGCTAAATGGTAAATTTTTTGTATTTGCCCCTCTTTAAAGGATTAATTATGCCCATTTGTTTAGATAAAACATTTCAAAATGAATAAATAAGACACCTATTAAAATGACAAAATTCCAGAGCACTTACAACAAAAATTACTGAGAAGAATGTGAAGTGTCAGGAACTCTCATCATTAAAGCAATTTGTGCTTTTGATCACAGTCATCTGTTTCAAAACTAAACATTGTCTAACTGTTTGGAAAAAAGAAAATAGTCTAAAAATGAATCTACACATACAACATAAATATGTGTATGGAATATTTGTTGATATATGTCACAAATTGGAAACAACTAAAATATCTTTTGGTAGGTAAATGGATAAACTGTGATTCATTGAAACAAAGGAATATTATTCAACAACAAAAAATAAATGGTATTAGGATTTTAAAAACAAAGAAAATTTATATTAATATATGAAGGAAGGCAATATGAGGAGAATATATACTAAATAATTTCAACTAAATGACATTTTGGAAAGGGCAAAACTGTTTTTATTAGAGTTAAAGTTAGGGCAGGGAAGGAAAAAATAGAGTGCAGAGATATTTTAAGAGGGTGAAAGTACTTTTGAGATATTTTTAGAAAGTGAAATACTGTGGTGAATGCTTGTCATTGTACATTTTCCCAAACTTTCAGAAAATGCATACATTACTAATGAGTCTTAAGATAAATAAGGACTCAAATTACATTTTACTTCATGTATATGAAGAACATTGTTACTTTATAAGAAACGAAATAAAATCAACCCCTATGATAATGCTTTCATTCTAATTATCAGTTACATAAATTTGCAAGTAAGAATAAATTCTCTTGTATAATTTGTATACAGAATTTTAATACATTCTTATAGTTTCTATTGAAAATAAACCTTAGGGGTCAGAGTGGTGGCACAGCAGTAGGTCATTTGCCATGCACACTGCTGACCTAGGAGAGACCACAGTTCGATTCCTGAAGTCCTATATGGTCCCCCATGTCAAGAGCGTTTCTGAACGCATAGTTAGGATTAACCCCTCAGCGTCACGGGGTTACTCCCCCTCCCCCAATAAAATAAAAGAAAAGAAACCTTAGGATCTAACTACAGAATTAAGATCATCATGAGATGAGGAACCAATAGTTTGAAAGGTTCAAATAAACTAGGCCAGAGGTATGGTGACACTTTTTTAGAAGAGATAAAGTAGTAATGTTTTAAAATGTATCATTTTTAATATTTTTTAATTTTAAATTTAAAAAAATTAAATATATGTAACATTTTAAAATGTAAAATTCTTAAGAATGGAAACATTTATATTCCTATAAATCAATGATACCTTAATTCATACAAAGAACATGTATTTCTAAAAATAATTAAAAGAATTTCTATTTAAAATTAGTGACTATGGGGTCGAAGAAATAGCATGGAGGTAGGGTGTTTGCCTTGCATACAGAAGGATGATAGTTTGAATCCCGGCATCCCATATGGTCCCCCAGCCTGCCAGGAGAGATCTTAGTGTAGAGCCAGAAGTAACCTCTGAGCGCTGCCGGGTGTGACCCAAAAACCAAAAATAAAAAATTTAGTGACTAGCAGGATTTAAATAATGCTGACCCAAATATTAACTGAGATGAAGTTTGTTTTATATTTTCAGTAGAATTAAGAAAAATCAGATTATTTTTCTTGAACATAAATTATAATCAGCTATGCTCATCACATGTAAACTGTGTCAAACTAATGAACTCTCAATTGTTGTAAATATGAAATGATTAATAAGATAAAATAGAGCTGAAGAAATTCGACATATTAAAAATATTTTATCTCCTTTTTCCTAATACCTGACCTTTTTTCTTCTATCTGTCAGGTATTTTTCAAACTTTCCAATAATATACACACAGAAGGGTCAGGCTATTTAGAAAATGCAAACCAAACCAAAAACTTATATGAAGTGGCCAAGTCAATAAATCTTCACACAACTTGACTTTAAAATGATTTTACAGTTGTTTAAACCACTTTTTTCATGACAGAAAATTTTCATAACAATTCTTTTAAAAAAATAGAATATGGGGGCCGGAGAGATAGCATGGAGGTAAGGCGTTTGCCTTTCATGCAGGAGGTCATCAGTTCGAATCCCGGCGCCCCATATGGTCCTCTGTGCCTGCCAGGAGCAATTTCTGAGCGTGGAGCCAGAAATAACCCCTGAGCACTGCCGGGTGTGACCCAAAAACCACAAAAAAAAAAAAATAGAATATATCCAGATGGCTAACATCATTTCTTTGCTTCATGCAATTGTATATTCCTGAATGTCTTGTTGATAAGCCATGAGGAAAGGAGAATTTGTAGAAGTAAGTTATACTTAAGGGCTTAAAAAAAAAAAACGACTAAGGTATCACTTCACAAAAAATGATATTGACCTGCCAGTTATGCCGTCTTTTGGCATATATTGGCATGTATTGAAATCGTCTGAATCAAATTATCATCTAGTTGAGATGGGGAGATAGCAAGGGGATGTCTCTGTGACTCAAAATTCCACAGAGAGGAACTGCAGTGTCAAACTTGTGAGATGGTGTCAAGATAAAATATGCTTTGAATTTTATTAACAGTAGGAAGCATATTTCACTGCTCAGTCAAGTGTCATGCTAGAACTTGGTGAATGTTGCCAATATAAGTGGATGGAGATCAACACTTTTTTGACACTCCTGCTACCAAGAGTCTATAAAATGTTTATACCTATAATTGTGTCAAATTATGCTAATTGAGCACTAAAAAGACACTATAAATTGAAGTATTTAAAAAGTATATTTCTCAGAATCTCATGGGGCTCTTAGGCACTTGGGGGAACTTTTTTCACCTTTGCTAAGTACCATCAAAATACAATGTCTTAAAGAGTCATCTTGGTCTTAATTTAATGTTTAAGTACCGAGAAAGTAAATTTACTTAGATTCTTAATGTTAAGGGTTTTACCTTAAAATTGTTTAGACTTTTTCCTTTGCAATTCAGTTGGAATATTTATTTTGTATAAAGTTTGTGTTTATTATAAAAGATCCTTCAAGTGCAGCTCAGGGGTCTTTAACAATCTCAGCCTCCAGAAGATGTTAACAATAAATCAGGTGTGATTGTGAGTCAGGAAGAAAATGAAATAAAATATTGCTACCAGGGAGATTTTTTTAAAAACTCCTCTCAGGTCAAAATAAATAGGGATTTTTCTGAATGTCATTATAAAAGAATACAACTTCAATGACTTCTCAATTTTATGGGAGAATAGACTACTTTCAGGAATACAGATGACAATCTTTGTGTTTCCAAATTCTGACCGCATTCTATTAAAATCATTTTTCCACTTTTCTGTTAAACTATATTTAATCCTTTGTGTCAATGTGCTGAGGAAGATAGTAAAGATATATCTGAACTCTGCCTTAAACTTCTTTAATCTTTTTTAAAGCTCTCATTCATGTAACACAGCTTCAGCAATCTGATTTCAACATTCCATCTCCCAGGGGAGAAATGCTAAGATTTCCTAGTTCAGAGACCAGTGTGAAACTGGTTCTCCTCGACTAAAAGGTATTTAATTCGAACTAACAGATTCTCTACAGTGCCTCCTGGAGGCCTTTCAAGTCTTTTGAATTCCAGGGGTAGTAGAGATCTTTTGTGCTGGCTAGAGGAGTCCTAGAGCTGAGGGAATTGGTAATGGCATATGGCACAGGTGGTCACAGAGAGTTTTTATCTGGTGTGGAAAACATCAACCCTCTTACAAGGCAGCATATGCCGCCAAGAACACATTTGTCTAAACCCTTTGTTCTCTGTGCTGGCCATGAAGCACAACTTAGCAACCAATTTCAAATGCTGTTGTATTTCCAAGGCCTTTAATGATGTGGGATTTAGCTATGGAAGAAACCAATAATGCATGTTCTGCCACATTCCCTTTGCTTTCCCTGGTAAAATAGAAAAATGAATCTCTCCAAAAATATTTGCTTGCAGGCCCGAGAGTCTATTCCTACCTCTTCACTCTGCTGATCCAAGTGCACTCTGCAGTATAAAGCAGTTCAAAACTACTTTGCCTGTAAACAAGAAGCCCCACTGTTTTTGACCATTTCTTATTCTGGCTATTCAATGTCCCTTAACTCAATTAAAATAAAAGTCACTCTATCTCATGCCCCTTTAGTATAGTTCTAACATTTTTTTCCAGAAATTATATATTCCAATGGTAGTAAAATTCCCAGGCCTAAGGAGAACTGCTGGCAGATGGAGAGCAAGTCAGAGCTCTCTAGGCTTGAACTGACAATAAAAATATCTAGCCCAGATTGGCGATGATTACTACCTACCAGTTTTCCAAAAGCTTTATGACCCAAGCTGACAGTGACAGTCTATGCAATGGCAACAAAACCAAATTGTGATTGAAGTACATACTTGATAAAGAGCCTTTTGTATGAACAGATTTTGTAATTAGTTTCTTTTTACAGAGAGAATAAGAGATTGCATTCACCCAGTGTCATACAACAAAACTGGCAGAACAACCTTTTTTTTTTAAGAAATCAACACTCCTGAGCAAATATAAAAAATCATTATCCTTAGTATATATTAAATTACAATACCAAGGTGGTCCCTATAGAAACTAAATTTAAAAAAAAAACAGTCAACGTCAGAAAAGACAAAGCATTAATACACCTAATATCTTAATTAATATAGTTGAGGTTCCTTTTATCAACAAACATTCTAGATAGTGGAGACCATTTTATTGGTACTCCTACAAATAACACTGCTAGAAGATTGTTTAACTAAGACAGAAAGAACTATCTTAAGCAACCAAACTCTTTCTACACTGCATCTTTTGTTTCTGTATTTTTTTCCTTTTTGGAATATATTGTCTTTTTTAGGAAAGGGATTTTTGTTGGTCCCTGCACTCAAATCAGGATGATGAGTCCCTGAACTCAAGTCATAAATGATCAGACAGTTGTAAGTGATGCCTTTCTATTTTTCTTAGAAAGTAAAAACCAAAAACCAAAAAAAAAAAAAAAAAAAAAAAAAGTAAAAACCAGGTAGGAAGATGGAAATAGGGAAAATTAATTGAAGTTATTCAAGCAGATGGACTATTTGGGTTTCTTTCTTTTTTGTGTGTGTATGTGGTTTTGTTTCTTTAGTTGGTTGGTTTGGGTTTGGGGGTCAAATTTGGTAGTTCTCAGGGCTTACTCCTAGCTTTAGCTCAGGGATCACTTCTGGTAGATTCAGGGAACCATATGGGTGCTGAAGATCAAAACTAGTTTGGCCACATGCAAGATCAGAGCCTTTCGCACTCTACAGTCCCTCTCTGGCCCTCCATTTGGGTTTCTGTCTCAAATTTCTGAAGGGTTAGTCTTTACAACTGTGCCAGAGAGAAATGAGTGCTTTTAAAAATGTTAGGGGAGGGCCAGAGAGATAGCACAATGGTAGGGCAGAATGCATACAGCCAAACTAGGAGAGATCCAGTCACCAGATGTGGCCTCAAAACCAACCAATCAATCAATAAATAAATAAAGTTTAAAAAAAATTAAAAAATAAAAATATTAGTGGAATAGAACTCAAGGGAACAGGAGTTTTAACATCTTATCATTTTCCTGCTTTGCCATTCCCAGCAGATTGGAATTGACCCTGAAGCTTGCCACATCCCTTCTTTATTTCAATCAAGTGTCTCCAGTCTTCACAATACCGGATGGCATGATTAAGCAGAGCAAGGTAAAGAGGCAGGAATGATACAAATAACACCAAAAATATTGTTAATTAAAAAAATGTAGTCAGGGCCGGAGCAATAACACAGTGGTAGGGCGTTTTCCTTACACCTGGTCAACACAGGACTGATGGTGGTTCAAGCCCCGGCATTCCATATGGTTTCCCCCCACCCCACCCTGCTAGGAGGGTTTTTTGAACACAGAGCCAGGAGTAACCCCTGAGCATTGCCAGGTGTGACCCAAACTCCCCCCCAAAAAAAAACAGTAGTTGTTGTTTATAACTCCAAACATGAAATAAATACATGAGTCCATTTAAATATAAATAAGCACAAATCTCTATGCAAAATAATAATAGATAACTTATATATACAACAGTACAGATTCATTTTTCATGAAAATAGGTTACTCATGCTGATATCCTCCCAAAGGCACAGTATAAAATCTGAAAATGAGTAACTCTATATGAGTAGAATATATGCAAACACTACCTCAGTCATGTGATTGAGATTAAGATCAATACCGTTATGTTCATAACATATACACTTGATTATCATGTAAAGAAAATGGCATTTTGCCTCCCTACACTTCCTCTGCCAGATTTATAAGTTGAATAATAATGAGCAAACATCTGAAAAAATACCAACTGAGGAAAATTCCATAAAATAATTGATTAGCACTCCTCAAAATTGTCAAAAACTCTAATAGGAAGCAAAATAACTCATTTCAACTATAATACATAATAAGGAAAGCTAATTTTCCTGTAGTTCCTTCCTGTGCCCTAGAAGAAATAGAATTTCCATAGTTAGAAGTTTGACTATCCAAAACACAGATCCCAGCTGACCTGCATTGGGAGAGAAATTTGAGATTGTTTCTACAATAAAACGTGACCATCCTAACAGACACACATGTTCATATTATCTATCACTTGATAACACAGCAAATATCAAAATCTTCCAGCAGAAAGCGAATTCCTTAGGGGAAGCATACTTATCACTATGTGTCTCTACTAGGGAAATAAAAAAATGAGCATTTTAGGCAGAATTAGAAAAGAAACAAAAATGAGTCTTTTACATGATTGGCTTCCTGCCAATATAGACCTTCTAAACCTTTTTAGTAATTCTGTTCTATCGTAACTATGGAGATTTATCTTCACTTATGATAGGAAAACGGTTCCTGTTGTACTTGGTACATGGGTTTTGCATATAGATTCAGGATAAAATTCATTGTGTCTGGAGACAATTTGGGAGTTTGCTCTCTTTTCAAACCACACTTGACATTGGTTCTCTTTTCATGAATGGTAAAGGACAAGTAATAATATTTTTGAGACAAAATAATGTTTTTCAAAAGGAAAATTCTTGAAAATACACCCAGAAACAAAATAGTGGGAAAGGTTTGTTATTATAACCCAATTTTAAGAGAAAAAAAATACCTTTTGTGGTTTTTATAGTTAGTTATTTTTTCCATACTAATGCACATTTTTTTAAAATAAAAGAAACAAAAACTGTTGTAGAGAAATAGAGTAATGACTCTCTTGAGGAAATATAAAACTTTTTAATGCACTTGATAGTACAGTACTCTAGGGTTTCTAAAAAGAGAATTTGTTCATTTCCCCTCTAAGATTTACTTTATCTGGAAGCTATAGAACTTTTTTAATTTTAGAGTTTTCAATCAGATGCCAGTTATAGCTTTATGTTCTCACCAATTACATCTGGCAACAAGTTCCAAAGTCAAAATTTGTTTTGTTTAAAATATATTTGCCATTTTATGAGCCAGAGAGATAGTACAGAAGTTAAAACATTTACCTTTTAAGCAAATGACTCCAGTTTGATCCCTGATACCATATATGGTTCCCTGAACACAGGTTCAACATATGGTTCCCTATGCAAAGGCAGGAATATCCCTGTCTCCTCCTCCTCCTCCTCCTCCTCATCATCATCATCATCATTATCATCATCATGTATATTTGCTATTTTGAAACACGGAATTCTCCTCTTTCTTCACTAGGTACACAAATAGGAAATTAACCTTTGTCATGAGAGTTTCTATGTCTTAAAAGCAAAATATCCAGAGTAATAGTACTTCAGGTAGGGCAGTTGCTTTTCACATGGCCAATCCGGATTCAATCCCCTGCATCCCATATAGTTTCCCTGAAACTACCAAGAGTAATCAGAGCCAAAAATAACCCCTGAGCATTGCTGGGTGTGGTCACAAAACAAAACAAAACAAAAAATAATATAGGGTTTATCATCTTTATATTTTAAAGACAATTTTTATTGTAACTTTTCTCTTAATGGCCATAGACTTAGTAAAACTATTACTGTATATAACAGATTTTTCTGCAGAATTGAACGTTATATATCTGTATACATCATATTAGAAAATATTGCCTTGCTTAACTCAGTAAACTTTATTGGAATGATTCTAGCAAAATTCTTGATTGGCTACTATAACAGTAGATTCAGTACCTAATATTTACTTAAAACCAGGAGAGTAATTGCTTTTCACAAAAACCAATTTTGTTATCAATTCATATCAGACATTATTTAAATGTCAGATTAGTTATTTATAAATTAAATAATAGGTATGGAATGGAAGTTGATGCCAAAAGTAGTAAGAATTTCAATAGAACCAGGCTAAGAGTGATATCTTAAAAAGATGACTTGAATATAACTATATAGAAGCATTCACAATACAAATATATTTTAATAGAGTCAGAAAAATAAGTTAATTATAATTTCAGTGGTAAAATTATGAAAATATGGTTGAGAATGCTTTAAACAGGGCCTCCAATAAAGTATTCTAATGAAGTAAATAACATTGCAACAAGAATAACAAATAAAATATTGAAATGTAGACAGAATACTTAAAAGTTTCAGCATTTACCTAAAATAATTATTTTGCTTTGCACATTAATCTCTCTAAAATAAGCAAGTGTTATTTATTCCTCCATAAATGCATCTAAAGTTGAATGTATAACACTCAGGAATCCTACTGAGCTCATCTGTTCTTTTGTAAACTCTGAGATACATTTTAAATAGCTCAGGTTTTGTTGCTCTGGTAAAGTTTATCATCTGCAACAATACATTTCATATGATTACAAGGAAATAATTTTCAACAAAAAGGCCATAATGCTTCTCCCTCTAATCATCATTTTTGTTACATTTCTGTACAAAATTCATGATGCCCTCCCTTTACATTAGTGATAATGAAACAGCATTTTCTGATGACCAAATCACAGGCAGAAGCTGTGTGCCTAGAACCCCAGAGAATATGCTGAAAGCATCCTCCACTAACGAGTATGAAGACTCTTCATCCACAGAGCTGGTACCATACCAATATGACTGACCAAGAGTACAGGGCTATTCTAAGAAGGAAAGTTGAACTAGAAAATGTAACTGGTTAAGGATTTTCAGATATCTTACTCCTGTGATTTTCAGTAGGCAAAATCTGTATGATTTGTTTTTTGAGCCACATCCAGGAGTATTCTGTGCTTACTCCTGCCTCTGTGCTCAGGGATCAGCCATGGTAGTGTTCAGAGAACCATATGTGATGTCTGGAATCACAATCTGGGTTAGCCATGTGCAAGTAAAACTCCATACTCAGGATAAGATCACTCAGGCCAAAAGTCTTTATTAATGGAAGAGGATAGAAAAGATCAATCTTACCTTCTGTTTTAGAAGGATTTGAGGGATTTATTTGTGGGTGTGAGAAGTGAGACCACATCCAATGGTGCTGAGATTACTCCTTGCACTGAATTCAGAAATGACTCCCAGACAACTTAGGTAGACCATATGTGGTGTCTAGGACAAAACCCAGGTCAGCCAGGTGCAAGGTAAGCATCCTATATTTTGTATAACCCTAATTCTTTCCATTTGTTGTCCTTTCAGTGATGTTACCTAAAAGCTTTCACATCCCCATAGAGTTTTAAGAGAAGAAAAATAAAGTGTCCTGGACTGTTTACTAGGGTTGGGTTTAAAATTGGCAAAATAGAATAGCTTAAACCTTTAAAATATCCTACCCTCTTGGGACTTGGGATGTGTTTCAAAGTAATGTGTTGCCTACTTGAAATCCTGTACTCCATCTGTAGCAGAACAAGCCTGCAAGCACTACCAGTAGCTCTGGTGACCCCCACAACTTATAGCAGCAACCTCAAATACTTCACCTTTTAATAATTGTGATGATCAATTTTATGTGTCAATTTGACTGGGTCATGTTTGACTAAACAAGGTGTTGGGTAACCTGTGAAGATGTTTCTGAATAAGATTAACATTTGAATTGACAGGCTGAGTAAACTAGTTTAACCTCTTTAATGTGGGTGGACCTCATGCAGTCAGTTGATGTCCTGAATAGAACAAAAAGAACTGATTCTTCTAATTAACAAAGTTCGTCCTACATAATAAGTTTTGAAGGAAAACGTTGACTTTCCTTTTGACTTTTGACTTTTCCTGAAGCATTAGTACTTCCTCAAGTCCACTGTCTTTGTATTTAAACTTGGAATTGTGTGAAACTAATAGACGATCCAGAGAGATGATATAGGAATTAAGGTGCTTGCCATGTATATGGTTCTTCCTATTCCCAGCATGACATATAGTCACCTGAGCACAGAACCAAAAATAGACCCTGAGCACCAAAAGTTGCACATAAACCACCACCTGTCCCCCACTCAAAAAAGACAAAAAATGGAACTTTCATGTTTAGAAACAAATACAATTTCCAATTCTGAATTATATATCAGAAATAGCAGAGGCATGGGTATAGCTGACTGGCAAAAGAACCTGCTTAGCATTGTTGAGGTTAAGAACTCTGACTTCAACACCACCCCATGTGCTTGGGTTTAATTCAAGCAGTTCTGCTGTTTGGTATTTAAGATGGCAAAACAAATGTATGCAACTTTCCATGTCCACAAACAAATATGTGTGAGCTCTGCAGGTAAAGTAGACATCTGTCACAATCAAGTATGACTCCCCAACAAGCACCATAATCA
Organism: Suncus etruscus; assembly: GCF_024139225.1. Classification (NCBI taxonomy): domain Eukaryota; kingdom Metazoa; phylum Chordata; class Mammalia; order Eulipotyphla; family Soricidae; genus Suncus; species Suncus etruscus. Next base: position 34,602,027 of record NC_064851.1, on the reverse strand, counting down.
AGTATGTCTGTGTGACCTCTAGACACTGTAACAATAATGGAGGAAAGAAAAGGGGACTTTTATTTCAAGAAATAAAATTAATTTTTAAAATCATTTATAATACTTATAAATATTTTATAATAAACATATAGAATTATTGTAGCTAAAAACATTGAATTAGAAATAAAGAAAAAAATGCTCTGTTTTCTATGAACTATGAATGAAAAACAGCTTTGAGATATCTAAAGTTTCCTACACAGTGGACCTGGCATAACATCAGAGGAAGGGATTTTCTTACATATAATCTCTATGCTGCTCTCAGAAGAACCTTTGTTTAAAGGTTGGATGGATTTCACCAATTGTTGGCCCCAAAAAAGTCAAAAGTGCTATGTAGACAAAGAACACCTAGCCCAGACAAACCAGGAAGGACTAAAGTTGAAGTTATTATACTTCAGCACTCCAGTCCAAAAGGAAGAAAAACTTTTGCTCTTAATGATAAAGGAAACTCTAGTTGTGACAATTACACAATCTATAGCTGAAAGTTACTTTAAAAAAACTCTTGATGTTTCATAATATGCAAATTTTGAATAAGGTTAAAACATTTATGAATTTAGGTTACTCTGAAATTTTTTAATATTTTGACCAGCAATAGTCAATTATAATATGAATTCCAAAATTGCCTCCTTCCAAAACATAGTATATCTATGTCAGCTACAAATGGCATTGTAGTTATCAGAGTCAAATATGACTACCAAAAACTTTACCAACCCTATATGATAAATTCAGGGTGTCTATTATTTTCACATGAATTTTATTTTTTTCCTTTTTTGATTTTTGGACCACAACCGGTGACTCTCAGGGGTTACTCCTGGCTATGTGCTCAGAATTTGCTCCTGGCTTGGGAGAACCATATGGGAAGCTGAGGGGATTGAATTTTGGTCCATCCTAAATTAGCCACGTGCAAGGCAAAAGTCCTCCCACTTGCACCACTGCTCCAGCCCCATGAACTTTTTTTTAAAATAGTATCATTACTTTATTTGGTCAGGAGGAGAGCTCAAAAGACTGAAATACATACTTTACATCAAGGAGCCTCGGTTACTATCTCCAATACCATTTGGTCCCTGAGCGTCATAAGGAGTAACACCCCCTATTCCTTCTCCCAAAAATTATTTGTTTTGATTCCTTGATTTATAATTCATTGATATTTTTATGATCACATATCTTTTCATTATAATCTATTTTTGTGGGCCCAGAGAGATAGCACAGCGGTGTTTGCCTTGCAAGCAGCCGATCCAGGACCTAAGGTGGTTGGTTCGAATCCCAGTGTCCCATATGGTCCCCCGTGCCTGCCAGGAGCTATTTCTGAGCAGACAGCCAGGAGTAACCCCTGAGCACCGCTGGGTGTGGCCCAAACCCCCCCCCAAATTCTACTTTTGTGATTTTGTTTTACCATTCCAAAGTTTTAGTTTTAATGAATCTTGATTTATTACAGAAGCAAATAATAGAAATAGATAAAGGATAATAGAAAGTTAGAAAGGCAACTGGACTAGACTATACTGCTAGTACTACTAAATATATAAATACTATACTAGTATATACTACTAAAGAGAACTATTCTATTTGTTTTTGTTTGCCATGTTACAACATGGTAAGACCTAGAATAAAGGGGTTAGGTTTAACATTCAAGAAATAAAAGTAGGGGTCCAGAGAAGATAGCACAGCAGTAAGGAGTTTGCCTTGCACACAGGTGACCCAGGATTGATGATGGTTCAATTCCTGGCATCCCATAGAGTCCCCTGAGCCTGCCAGAGTCAAATTCTGAGCACAGACCCAGGAATAACCCTGGAGCATCACAGGTTGTGACCCAAAAACAAAAACAAAAAAAGAAATAAAAGCCTAATTCAGACACCTATTAACTAGGACAATTACTGAAGTTTCCTGTTCTATAGATCTTATATTTGAAAAATAGAATAAAATCAATTTATGTATATCATGTAAACACCAAACACAATTACTTCCTATCATGTGTCAAAAAAACACCCTCATGTCAAATTACCAACCTCCTGAGTTGATAGTGCAGTAAAAAAGACAGGTACACATACATACACAAATTAGAAAAAATAGTATTTTTTAAAAGTGATCCCATAAAAAGGCAAAAAATATAAATTAGAACAAGGAAAACCTCTTCAACAAGTGGTGTTGGGAAAACTCATTGGCTACATGCAAAAGGTAAACTTAGACCTTTCTCTAATGCCAATTGACAAAAGTCAAATCAAACTGGATTAAAGACCGACATCAGATCTGAAACTATATAGTACATAGTGTAAAATTTTGGCAAAAATCTCCATGACATTGAAGCTAAAGACATATTCAAAGATAAAATATCACTAAGTGAGTGTAAGCAAAGATAAGTGGAAGCAAATGGAACTTCATTAAAATAAGAAGGTGAGGCCAGAGAGGTGGTGCAGAGGTAAGGCATTTGCCTTGCATGCAGCTGACCTAGGACGAATGGTGGTTCCCAAAGCCAGGAGCAATTTCTGAGTGCAGAGCCAGGAGTAACCCCTGAGTGTCACCGGGTGTGGCCCCCCAAAAAACAAAACAAACAAAAACAAAATCTACATCTCAAAGGAAATAGTGACCAAGATACAAAGAGTGTCCACAGAATAGAAGAAACTAATCAACTAATAACCATCTGTTAAAGGGTTAAGATCTAAACTATATAAGACCCAGGTAAAGCCTAACAAGAAAAAATAGCTAATTCATCCAAAAATGGATAAACAAGAAAAAAATAGCTAATCATCCAAAAATGGATAAACAAAAATAGAAAAAAAATGGATAAATGTTTGTTTTGTTTTTGTTTTTTTTTGTTGTTGGTTTATGTTTTTGACCGTACAGATGGTCAAAAAGCACATAAAATGCTCCACATTATTAATAATCAAGAAAAGGCAAATCAAAACAACAATTAGATATCATCTCACATCTCAGAGACTAGCACAAATCAAAAAAGAACAAGAACGTCCAGTGCTGGTGCAGACTCAGGGAGTTAGGGATTCTCATTCATTGCTGGTGGGAATGTTAATTAGTCAATCCTTTTTGGAAAATAAGGTAGACATTTCACAGAAAGCTAGAAATTGAGTACTCATATGACCCAGCAATGCAGTTTCTAGGAATATAACATAGGAGCCCAAAAACATAAAGCAGAGAAGCCCTTTGCACTCCTATATTCATAACAGCTCTATTCACAATAGCCAGAATCTGGGAAAAAAGCCAAGTTCCTAAGAACAGATGAGTGGATAAAGAAATAGTAGCACACAATGGAATACTATGCAGCTGTTAGGAAAAATGAAGTGTTGAAATTTGTTTATACTTGGATATATATGGAGAGATGCATGCTACACAAAATGAATCAGAGAAAGAGGGAGAGACATAGAATGATTGTGGTCATTTGTGGAATATATATAAAACAAAGTATAGAAATAATATCCAAAAACAATGGAGGTGAGACCAGAAGGGCCAGTCTATGTTAAGACACTTGCCACAAATAGTGGGGCAGAGAAGAGTCCACTATGGCTATATTAGTTGGAAATAATCACTATGGACAATAACTGGATGTTGAAAGGAGGTAAAGAGATATGTATGACACCTCTTCAGTAACAATATTGCAAACCACATTATCTAAAAGGGGAAAAAGGAAGATAGAGAGAAGAAAGAGAGGCAGGCAGGTGGGCGAGTGTGGGAATAAAATTGGGGACATTAGTGGTGGGAAATGATTGTAAGACTGAAACTCAATCATGAACAACTTTATACCTGTGTCTCACAGTGATTCAATTAAAGAATTTATTATTTTAAGACTGAAAAAATGTAATCCTGATAATACAGTTTAAATCATATTACCAATTAATTTCATTTATCTGCTTCACTCAGGAACAAATTCAACATCTGTCCATAACCTGCTTCACAGATTCCTTGCCTCCAAACCCAGGAAACAAACTTCCATTGCTCTCATGTTCCACTCTTACAGTTATTTTTCGTTCCATGCTATAGCCCTAAACATGACTCTTACCTTGATTATTTGAGTTCATTCAATACTAGTCAGATTGTGAAGTTCTGACTTTAAAAAATAATAATGAAAATAACTAAAAATGCTGGCACACTTAAATGTAAAACTTAGAAGAACAACTCATTCCTTTTTCTCCTTGAAATACAAACACAAACACTTCCGAGCAGAGGTATTCGATTTTGGATGATAAAAGTTATTTATTAGGAACAATAGTAAGTTTACACTTGAGAAAGGCAGCTGACTCTAAATTCACCAAGTTACCATGGTGAACATTCACAACAATAAGACTTTACACTTCAAGTATTCTTCTGCACACAGTGCAAGTATGACTTTAGTAATATTCTTGCCTCAAAATGCATACACTTAATTTAATGATGACAAGGAGCAGACAAAACAAATTCAAGAGACCTTGTGCAAAACAACTAATCAATATTCTGGGAAGATGTCAAAGTCATAAAAAGAATCCTGAATTACAAAGTTCAAATTTTTGTCAAATTGGAGGTGACATAGTAACAAGAAAATAAAATATATATTTCACATAAATAAACCCTGAGACACAAAAAGGGCAAAAAATTAAAAAAATAGAATTTAGATATTCTTGAAGTTTAAGCATTTCCTTCATGTGATAGCAATATGTAATAATAAAACAATATAATGAAAATTCTAATTTTGTTTATGAAAATTCTAATTCTAATTTTGACATATTTGCTATCATCAAGTGAGTATTTCTCAAGCCAAGCATATACGTGAATCTCCTATACAGTCTTTGACACACCCTGAAAGTCTAAAACTGTTTGAAGATAAAAAGTTAAAAAAAAATTAAAGTAAAAGGCAAAAGGTTTTGTAAATTTCTAAGTGAACCTCAGTGCAAAGCTGCTTTCTCTTATATTGCCATATTAATGTCTGCGCACATCAAAAGCTTCTTTACAAAGTGGCAAATTAGGGACAAGTGGGAAACTCAGTCATGAGACTGGCAAAATGTTTTGATTGAGTGGACTACAGAAAGCTGGGAACTGAATTGAGACAAGCTTGCTAATTTCACTCAGACCACCTGCCTGGTTCGGATACAAGCCAGTGACCTAAACATGATGGGCCATTACCAACCCTCTGCTGACATTCTGAAATGACTACATAGGAGACAAATTTGGGAAGGACGAAATTTGCAAATGGCATGAGAACTGCTGAGGAGTAATGACTTTTCATGAGCGTTCTGAGAAACACACATCCCCTTTACACACACACACACACACACACACACACACACACACACACACACACACACACGCACATAGTCACCAACAGCTAAACTGCATGAATTTTTAGGGAATATTCACCCAAACTAAAAATTTTTCCCAATAAGTTGTAGCATTCAATATAATGCATTATCCAAAAAAAAAAAATCTCAAAATAGAACATTTCTTTATATATCTTGAGGCAGCGAAATAAAAAAAGTTAATACAATTATTTCTTGGTTTGCTCTTTTCCTGTCAAGCATGCAACTTTTTCTGTTCTTCTCAAGCAGTTTGTATTATGATGAGTGAAAGAAAAGAAATAAAAAGAACTCTGATGTGTCAACCACAACTGAACATGATTATGTATTAAAAAAGAACTCCCACCAGAAATCCTAGAAGCTTCACAAAGTCTCATTCTTTTTCATATAATAATTCTACTATGAACTGAACCATCCTTCCTTTCTTCTCTTTTAAAGTACTGTCATTGTCCCCTATGCATGCACCATCCAGTGATTTTCACTGTGCCAGGTGATAATGCATTAGTAAATTTGGTATTTTAATGGCTATAATAATTCTAATAAGGAAATTAAAAAAGATGTCATAGAATGTACATTTTTGGGCTGGTAACAATAAATGATTATTATAAAGCAAATAGTACAAGGCTAAATTACTCCAGGATAAATATTATAAAGCAAAATGTATATCCATTTGCAATTGAAAGCGTGTGTTGAATCCACTCTAAGATAGGCAGAAGAGACTTCTGAGGTGGCAGGTGAGGATGCATGGGGCTGGATCCTCATCAAAAGTGGTATTTTCATCCTGAATAGCACCCCGTACTCTTCTCATCCTCTGAACCAACCAAAATCCTAGAATTCAATCCCATAATTTTAATCTGCATATAATTTCACACCATTGATGTATATTACACACCATGAGTAAACAGCGGGGAGGGGCTAAATGGAAAAACTCATTTGTTAGTTTTCCCACTTGGAGGTTGTTATTTTTTAAATTACTGATATTGGACACTGTAGGAGTGCCCTTTTTCATACACACTGAAGCACTCCACTGGCCCCAGGAGTCACTAAGACTAGTGGATTTTAATAGTTATAGATCTTAAATGGAGGGTTAGAAATTGTTTCTTTTCATTACAATTACAACAAGGAATTAACCCCAAGGGTATCCACTTAATTTCATAATATATAGACTGGAACGCTAATGTGGCTCTTCTACGATGTAATAAAGAGGCAACTGGCCCTTCTCTCCCCAGGGTGGGTTTCTGTAAAATGTATCACAAAAAAAAAATTTGTAAAATGAAGAAGATTTGAAGTTAACAAGCTCCATAATGTCACCAGATCCATTGGCTGGCATGAGCAGAGCAGCCCTCAAAGGCACTGAACCCTGGTCCTCCGCGCCCCCCCCCCAACCCATACACACACACACACACACACACACACACACACACACACACACACACACACCTCCCACAGTAGGAACTCAGTCCCAGAACTTTTCCTTGAATCACTTCACTGACACTAGGAAAATGAAAAAATGAGAGAAAGACAGATAAAACAAAGTGAACCTCAGTAAACTAAGATGGAGGAGACATTTGGACGAAAGGAGACTAGCAATGTTGCCTGACCAATTCTGGACCTGTTTAACCCTTTGCAAGGATTTCAGCTATTTTTTGCAGGAACTCCTTACTTACCAGAGTGGAGTTATGCCCAAAGGTTAGGCTTTTCTATCCTCAGGCTCCACATATCATCTGAAGGCATTTCCTAGCAGAAATCAGAAGGCGTGGATCAATGATAATGAGTCCTTTGGACATAAAGGCATTTTTATTTCCCAAAGTTTTATTATTCAACTATGACTCTCTGGGACAAAGAAGAAGGACATTGCTTCAAAAATGAATTTTTAGCATAAGGAGACAATCAAAAGTTTAATAATTTTTAATAAACCATTCTTCTCTTGTATTTGCATTTTTGACATGGTTTAGATATGTTGGCTTACTGCTATTTCCAGTCAGACATATCTTGGGATTCATTGTTTCCTTTCCCACTGAAATTCAGTTCTCCAGAAATCTGCAAACTAGCCATTCAGCTAAGGAAAGGGTGTGATAGAGAGAAGAAATAGCTGATCATTCAAGTCATTTGTTCCTATCTCCTATGCAGATCTCATTTCTAGAGACAGTTAATTTCCCATAGGAAAGCCACAAAGACGCTCTGCCTTCAATGAAGAGCAGCCTTTCCACATCAAAATCCTCAGTTTCCCTCCTGAGACAGGAAACAGGTGTCAAAGGGACTGACAGGGGAGCATCAGAGTTGAAAAGTCTGGAAAGAGACCCGAGGGAGGTATTTGTCACAATGCAAAGCTGAGAGAGTTCTCAAAGCTGACTCAGCTACAGTGACCATTTCTGGGAGAGTTTAATGTCTCTCACAAAAACGGAAGTAGTAGAAAGATGGTAAGGAAAGTCTTGTTTTCCCTCCCAGAAAACACACACAATCAATATTTTACCACAAAATATATATGTTTTAGTAAATGATTCTTAGTTAAATAACCAAGATTTTGTAAATATAGGCATCAAAGATAGTGGTATCGAGGATAGTGGAAGCAATTATACGCTGATTAATATTCACAAACTTTCTGTTCCTATATGTCCGAGTTCCCCAATTTGTTCCTTTAAAAACCGCATTGTTCTAAAAGCTGTTTACTGAATTTACCAAGTGTTGACTAACTGAACATTGTGTGCATCTCAAAATAGCTTATTAAGCGTTTTCCCCCAATGACTTTAATTGTATTTGTTCTGGGATCATAAACTTAGGGAACTTGAAGCACTTAAAACTATATACGCAAGTCTGGTATGCAAATGTTTTTGTTTTTCTAAGCTCAATGCACACTAATTAACTTTTTTCTTTAAAATTATAATTAAAAAAGAGTAAGGGCACCTATGTAGAAATTTCTCATTTCTTTATTTACTTTATATTTTTTTCATGCAGGGAACCGTTAATGTTCTTTGTTTTATATTAAGTACAAATAAAATGCAAAAAAAAGAAGTCTCTAATTAGAAGTACATGGAATAGATGCCTTACAAGTTTGATTTCCTGAATTTCCCCCTGACATTTTCAAATTGAATATCATATTCAATATCAATCTAAACCAATAAAAAGCAATTTAATTTTTATAATGAACCAAGAGAATATCTAAATTTGGCATGCCAGACACATTTTTGTCTCTGCTGAATTCTTTTAGGAAACGTTTTAGTCACACCAACTTAGAATAGCAAAATTCATATCCTTCAAGTAATATTATCACTATTTAGAACTACAACTTACTCATATTAAATCTCCTTTGAAAAGTTGTCTGAAATACCTATTTCTGTTTGTTCTGTTCATAGCACTGTTTGAGTTACAGTTATATGTTCTCTGAGATTGCAAGCTTCTCAACAACAGAAAAAGCATTTTAGTATTTGAATTTTTCAATATGTATCCCATCTACAGTGACCATTTGGAGTCAGCAAATACATCTTATGCTTATTAAATTACATAAAATTTTACAATAATATAAATAGGATAGGCAAGTCTATTCTATCTTACCTCTATCAAATGACACTATTCAAAAATCGAATAAAACCACACATATACAACCTGAAAACTAATATAGAAGTTTGGTTCTTTCCTATATTTTAAAAATTACCCTGGCATATTTCCAGGAAGAACAAAACATATATGTCCTGTAGATGATATATTGCTGTGAAAATCAGAGACACTTTTGAAATATTTTAACCCTGACCTGATGGTCTCTTAAATTTCTGCCCAATATGACCAATGGCTCTGCAGAGAGCCAAAATCAAATGTTTTGATTCTATCATAAAACTTTTATTCTCTAAATTTTTCCCTTTTTGTTAAAGGATATCTAAAAGCTATCTAAATGCTTATTTAAAATTTAACCACAGAAATTTTTGGACATGTTAATTTGAAATATTTCTAGACTTACATTAAAAAATTTCAAGCAGCCATTTACTGTAGAGCTTGGGTCTCTGGGCTGGAAGGAAAAATTAGGGTAATTCCAATATAGAAAATTAATTTAACTTTATAAAATTTCTGAAGTGATTAAAGTAGATGAGAAGGGGGGGGAAGCATGATGCTGAATTACATAGGATGCCAAAAATCTTGAAAAGACAAGAGAAAACAATCAAAGAATGGGAAAGAAAGAACACAGACATCAGAAAGAGCACAGTGGGTAGGAGTTTAACTTACATGCAGATGAACCAGGTTCAATCCCTGGCATCCCATATGGTCCTCCCAAGTACCACCAGGAATGACTTCTGAGTCCAGAGCTAGGAGTAAGCCCTGAACACATCTGGCTGTGGCCCCCGAGCAAACAAACATATATTGGTCACAAAAAGACAGACAGTGAGATGTGCAATGGAGGAACCCCAGCTGGTTTCCTCTATTTCCAATGAGGAAGCAATTTCAAAGAGTGATCAGCTGTCAATGCTATGATAGATTCAGTTTACATAGTTATCAAGAGACTATCAGCATTGTGATTATTAGTGGACAAGATAAGAGTCACTTCAGTGAGCTCTGAAGTGAAAAATATGACTGGTATGACTCAAGTTTTAAGAGGGAAATACAAAGTGAAAATACTTAAGAAATATATAAGGGATCATAGATAAATACAGCAAGACAGGTGCTTGCCTTGTACATAGTAGATCCCAGTTTCTTTGGCCTTCACATGATCACCCAAGAACCACCAGAAGAGATTATTAAGCACAGAGCCAGGAGTATAACTTTACAGTAATTTCCCCCTACAAAAACAATGAGACAGAATATATGTTTTAGTAAATAATTTTTAGTTAAGTAACCAAGATTTTGTAAATGTAGATTCTTGCCTTGTACATATAAGCTGTCTATAAAATAATAAACATTCATTGAAGGATAAAAATTATTTTGGCTATAAGAGAAGAGGAAGTATTAATATTTTTAGGATGAAGAAAAATACATTAAACTTACGTATTATTGGGAATACACCATTAAAATGAACTATTATGCTCAGGGCTGGTACACACAGCTAATTTTCGGAGAGCTTTATCACTCGATAAAGAAAGCTTTATTAAAGGTAAAGCTCAGGGAAATAAAAGAAAAAAGTGAACTGTTGGTTTTGCAGCATAGCAAAGAAATAATTGCTGTATTAATCCCTTGAGCAGAAAAAAGGGAATGGGGTACAATTGAAAGTGAAGGTGTCAAATAAGGTGACTTCATCAATTGTACGGTAGAGAAGGCAAAGTTCATAAGATAGAGATGTGGTGATGGCAGCAGATGGAAATTTCTCATCTGACAGTTTACATTTTCTTATCCTCAGGTCTTTGACCAGCTGTGATTTCTCAGGGCCTTCCTTGACTCATTCATCTTCACAGCACTTCATCCATAGGTCCTATTACAATTATATTTTACTTCGAGTAACATAGATGTTATATTTTTACATTGTTGTATAATTTGCTTCTATGCTTTCCAACTAAATTCATAGAATTTACTTCCATGCTTGACTGCTAGTTTCCCAATTTCCTTCACTGAAATGCAAAGAATACAAAGGGTTGATTCATCTCGGAATGAATCAATGGCCACTTCAGAAACAAGTAATCCCTACATTGAAATGATTTCAAATGTGGTATTTCTAGACTCTGGTATTATTTAAGTGATTATCATGAGTGACTCCTAGCAGTGCTTACCACATCAGTGCTATTTGTGGTGGTTCACAGGGGCACCATGCTGTGCTAAGGATAGAGCATAGAGAGTCTCACTCATGGTGTCACTCAGAGAAAACACATTGGGATTGGGTACTGGGAATGTAAACTCAGTAAATCACAAGCAAGTTAAGTGTCTTATTCACTATGCTATCACTCTGGCCTTCTAGAGTAACTTATTAGTAGCAAAATCTGCAGAACTGTACCCTGCTCTATTGAAAATGCACATACTCGAGATTACTATAATTATAAAGAGCAGGATTCTCCATGAAAAATCAGACTAGTCTAGATGAGGTATCCTGCTGGGCATACAAAGAAAAATGCAGACAAGGAGAAGTGCAGTCAGAAAATAAAGAAAAGCTCTGGAACTTTAGAACAAATAGGAGAAAATTATCATTAAATATTTGTCTAGCACAAAAATGTTTAGTTTTTCAGAATTTTTATTAGAACTCCACCAAATAATCATAATCCTTTAATAATCATTTAAAGTTGTTGGACTTGTTTTACAGAGATGTAAATTAAAACATTATATGATTAAGACCTCTACACTTAAAGGAAGTTTATCTTTAGCTTCTGGCAAAAAAAAATTGCAATTATTTTTTTTTTGCCTGCCTAAGCCTTCAATACCTCTAGAAGTTAGAATATGAAACCAATGTTTGGGTGATTGCTAACAATAGTAGTTGTCCACTATATATTTTTTTATATATTGATATTACTTCTCTAAGCTCTCTTGCATTGACATGAATCTTTTTTTTTAAATAATTCATTAATACCAGGTCCAACTCCTACTTACAGTGTTTGTGCCATGGTTGAGCTATGCAAAAAAAGCAATTATACATTACCCAGTGACCCTGGTTTTGATCTGTTATTTATATTAGTTAGGTACTGGAAATTTATTAAATTATCTATGGTGAAACACCTTGGAAATTTTCCCAGAGTATTATTCAAAGGTTAACTGTATTACTGGTCATCCTTGCCAAAAGAAATAAAGACAAAATAAGAAATAAGAGGCTAGATATGAAAGAAAGAAGGAAGAAAGGAGAGAAAAAACAAAGAAAGAAAGAAAGAAAGAAAGAAAGAAAGAAAGAAAGAAAGAAAGAAAGAAAGAAAGAAAGAAAGAAAGAAAGAAAGAAAGAAAGAAAGAAAGAAAGAAAGAAAGAAGAAGAGAGAGAGAGAGAGAAAGAAAGAAGAAAGAAGAAGAAAGAAAGAAAGAAAGAAAGAAAGAAAGAAAGAAAGAAAGAAAGAAAGAAAGAAAGAAAGAAAGAAGGAAAGGAAGGAAGGAAGGAAGGAAGGAAGGAAGGAAGGAAGGAAGGAAGGAAGGAAGGAAGGAAGGAAGGAAGGAAGGAAGGAAGAAGGAAGGAAGAAGGAAGGAAGAAGGAAGGAAGGAAGGAAGGAAGGAAGGAAGAAGGAAGGAAGGAAGGAAGGAAGAAGGAAGGAAGGAAGAAAGAAGAAAGAAAGAAAGAAAGAAAGAAAGAAAGAAAGAAAGAAAGAAAGAAAGAAAGAAAGAAAGAAAGAAAGAAAGAAGGAAGGAAGAAGGAAGGAAGGAAGGAAGAAGGAAGGAAGGAAGGAAGGAAGGAAGGAAGGAAGGAAGGAAGGAAGGAAGAAGAAGGAAGAAGGAAGGAAGGAAGAAGGAAGGAAGGAAGGAAGGAAGGAAGGAAGAAGGAAGGAAGGAAGGAAGGAAGAAGGAAGAGAAGGAAGGAAGAAGAAGGAAGAAGAAGGAAGGAAGAAAGAAGAAAGAAAGAAAGAAAGAAGAAAGAAAGAAAGAAAGAAAGAAAGAAAGAAAGAAAGAAAGAAAGAAAGAAAGAAAGAAAGAAAGAAAGAAAGAAAGAAAGAAAGAAAGAAAGAAAGAAAGAAAGAAAGAAAGAAAGAAAGAAAGAAAGAAAGAAAGAAAGAAAGAAGAAGAGGGAAGGAGGAAGGAAGAAGAAAGAGGGAAGGAGAAAGGAAGGAAGAAGGAAAGAAAAATTAGAACCCAATTTGATAGAAAAGTATAAGACAGGGGCCGGTGTGGTGGCGCTAGAGGTAAAGTGTCTGCCTTGAGAGTGCTAGCCTAGGATGGACCGCGGTTCGATCCCCCGGCATCCCATATGGTCCCCCAAGCCAGGAGTGACTTCTGAGCGCATAGCCAGGAGTAACCCCTGAGCGTCACCGGGTGTGGCCCAAAAACAAAACAAAAAAAAAGTATAAGACAAAATCAAAAGTTTGCCGTTTTCATTGTTTTTAATTTTATCAGTGTAAGAGTCGTTATTTTGAATAGTTGATCATTCTTCTTCTAAAATTTGGTTTCCAGATGAGAAATAACATTCCATTCTGTTCTAAATCTTCAGTGATAGAGAATTTTACACCCCACGTCCAAACCACATATTATGATAATAATATTCTGCCTGGGGTGTAGAATGACTCCTATAATACACCCTCTGATTCACCACACAAAGACTTTAGAAAAAAATAGAATACAAAGCTATATTGTTTGATTATGTTTCCCGAAATGAGGTGTCATTGGTTCAAGGGGAAAATGGAAGCTCAATTTACAAAACCCATAATGTATTAGAATAATCCAGGTTTGCTCATTCTTTCATGCTTTTTTTTCCCCCATTTTCTTTCCTTTCTATTAATTTTTCATGGTGTTCACTGTCAACCTTGGACTTTCCAAAACAAAGTAATTAAGGTCTGGTCATTAACAAATGTCCTTTTCAAACTGACATAGAGAAGATAGACTTGTTAAAGTAATACCTTTCCTGCCTTTTTTTTTCTTTCTCTGATCAACTGTACAAGATTTTCTTGACCTTGACCTTGATTTATTTTCAATTTCTGAATTTCTATCCAAAGACATATAGAAAATTGTAAAATTAAGTACAAATTTTAAAATAAACAAAGGAGAGACATTGCTGCAATGAGCAGAATTAAGTATATATTAAAGTATTCTATGTGAATTAATATAGTTTTAAATTTAATTACAATAATACTTAGAATGCTCAGTATGAAATAAAAATAGAATAAAAATTTGTAACCTTAATATATAATTATAGAGAAAGTAAGTTGTGCTTAAAGATTTGTAGCCTGAAAAAGATCCATATGTATTCCAATTGCTCCTTTTTCTCTTTAGGTATTTCTCAATTCTTGGAATAAGAAAGTTTGTGGGCAAGAAATATGCTCAGATTCGGCCAAGTTTCTGTTCTCTGAGTAGTTGATAAGGACAGGGATTTTGAAGGAGAAAGTTATATAATCAGAATTTTATTAAAAGTGTCTGGAATTTTATAGATCATCTGTTTGGAACCCTGCATCTTATAATGGAGAAAATGAGAAGGAAATAATAGGAAAAAAATAGGAAGAACAAGATACATGGTGGAGCTCATGAACATGTTGTGAATTTAATGAAAGTTTTTTAATCATATGTTTTTCAGAGCTCCAAATCTGGGCTATCACAGATGTAGGTGATAGAAGTCTGCTCTGCTTTCTTTCTAGTCCACTTCCACCCTGTTCTTTTCTAGTTACTTCAAGCTCTTGTTGCTAAAAAATGTTTTTAGGGGCCGGCGAGGTGGCACTAGAGGTAAGGTGTCTGCCTTGCAAGCGCTAGCCAAGGAAGGACCACGGTTGGATTCCCCCGGTGTCCCATATGGTCCCCCCAAGCCAGGGGCAATTTCTGACTGCTTAGCCAGAGTAACCCCTGAGCATCAAACGGGTGTGGCCCGAAAAAACAAAAAAAAAAAAATGTTTTTATTTTTTTGTAAATGTCCTGAGACAGGACAGGGGGTAAATTGCTTGCCAGCCTGACCTTAGCTCTGCATTAGGATCTGCCTCCCACCAAGAAATAAAAAGCCTAAGAACCAAATTAAGCAAAAAAGCGATAGGGACACAATACCATATCTGTTAAAGAAATAGAGAGTGTGACTGCAATATGGAATCCCCTTAGATAAGAGGATTCCATTTCTTACATGGGAGGTTTGCTGACCTGGCTGCCCATTTATTTATTTATTTATTTATTTATTTATTTATTTATTTATTTATTTATTTATTTATTTATTGGTTTTTGGGCCACACCGGTGACGCTCAGGGGTTACTCCTGGCTATGCACTCAGAAATTATTCCTGTCTCGGGCAACCATATGGGATGCCTGGGGATCGAACTGCGGTCTGTCCTAGGCTAGCGCAGGCAAGGCAGATAGATGCCTTACGTCTTGCGACACACTCTGGCCCCTAAGTGCTCATTTTAAATCTCTCTTTTTATCTCCCCTAGTCAAAGTTGCCCCACTCATGTCATACCTGTTCAAGGGTGTCAGTCTGTACCCAGTGTTTATTCACTAAAGTTATAAAAATAAACGATAGTGGCCAGGTAGCAAGTATAGAGGGTAAAAAGCACTTGTCTTGCTTGTGGCTGGCCTGTATTCTATCCCAGGCACTATGTATGGTTTCCCAGAACATTTCCAGAAGTTATCCCCGGACACAAAGCCAAGAGTATTGAAGAGTAGAGCTCCCAAACCCAACCCAAACAAAATTAATGAAAATTACTAAAAAGGGATCAAGGCAAAAAACAATAAATAAAACTCCTTTGATTCAGGACAACTCTGTGTAACATTGGAAAAGCAGAACTCATGGGGCCAGAGGGATATCACAGCAGTAGGGTGTTTACCTTGCATGCGGCTGACCCAGGACAGACCCAGGTTTGATCCCTGGAATCCGATATGGTCCCCCAAGCCTGCCAGGTGCAATTTCTGAGCACAGAGCTATGAGTAAAACCTGAGTACTCCATGTGTAACAAACAAACAAACAAACAAACAAAAAAACGCAGAACTTTGAACAGAATTAGTTGCTGTTCTACAACTTGTGTACGGCAGGAGAACTCCTCCCTAAGCCAATATTCTCTCTTATTTCTCAGTAAAAATGGGCAAATCTGCCTCTGAAAAGTCTATTTTCAAGATAACTTATCAGTGTAACTGTCTTTCAAAGTCTGTTATAAAACCTATGGTTCACTGGAACTTTGGTGGTAAGTGAAGTGATTCTGATACAGATAGAAAGTTGTTAAGCTACAACCCTGAAATTTTATAATATTGCAAATCAATGATAAATCACTAAAATGGAGGAATAAAAAAGCCTATAGTTCATTTCGATTGAAATCATTTGCTTTCAAATTCCTGCTGATAAGTCAAGAAATCAAGTGCTGAATTATAGAACTCATAGCAGCAAAATTAGGTAGAGAATTAAACAATTGTGTATTGAATCCAATCAATTTAAGTAACTAATCTTGCTTGAATTATCCTCTCTTAATAATAACAAGTCTGCTTTGATTCATTTTCTTCATTATTTCTACTTTATGCCTCTGTTAAAGTTATAAACATATATGCTAGGAAAATTACCATGTGGTTCATCTTTATCTTTGCTATTCAAAATGTGATTAGTCTGCTAGTGGCAATGGCATCAAATGGAGCTTTTTGAGAAATTCAGAATCTCAGCTTCATTTTAGATATGTTGACTCAAAATGTGCATTTGATCAAAACTCTCAGATGCTTTACATACACATTATATCCTGACATGAATGGACTTTTACTACTGCTGGCAAATCAATTTACACCCCAAAATGGACATTGTCAAAGGCCAAATAAGAGTCAGGAGAATTTTGTTTGAGTCCCTACTCAATTCCCATCTTACTTGGGCAAGTGAAGTCTTCGTTTCTTTGACATTTATTTCTCACCATTATAAGTAATTATAGCAAGTCACAATTAGAGGACTTTTATGAGAATATTTGCTCACTCTAATTCAGGTAACTTTTACTGGTAACTGTGATGGTCAATGCATTTAAAAAAATCACTTGAACCAAAGAAAAAGAATTAGACATAGTTAAGTCCTATCTGTCAGATATTCCAGAAGCATGCATTGACTGTAGACCATGAGCAATAAAGTTATAATTACAGAAATAAAATGGGCCCTTCTAGAATCAACAGTTGGAGACAAAAAACATTGTATGTCTTACTACAAAATAAAGTTAGTGTTAGAAGTAAATGGAACAGAGTTCATATTAGGGAAGCAACTCAATTCTAGAGGAAAGAGTTCTCAAAACCTCTCCTTCATTTTGCTTCCCTATTAAAGAGGGTAGAGAAATAAATATAAAATTCCAGGATGATAACAATTGTAATCTATTAGTTGTGGTGGCATAGGAGGCCCATAGCATGTATGATGAGGATGGGGCACAGGACAAAAATGAAATAGAAGGGACTGAGGGGAGATTGCCCAAAAAAAAAAAATACAATTAAGTATTTTTCTTTACTTCTGTAGTCTTCCAAAATGAGTATGTTTGATTGTGATCAATGTAGAAAATAGAATGACACAAACAGGGTAAAAGCACAAAATAACTAAAGATTAAAAATAAATAAATAAGTGACATAATCAACCCCATACTCTTAAAGAGATTCTGCCTTTTAGAGAGAAAACTAGATGAACTGAGACTTGTACCTGGGCCTCTAGAACTCTATCTTTTGTCCTCTTCAGCTTGCTTTTTAACTCATTTCAAAACTAAAGAGATCTCTGTGCCAAAGACTCACATTGCTACTTTATCTCTGTTATTGTATTAAGCTAGTCTCCTTATTCTGTTGTTGTCACATCTAAGGTTTGCTGACCTTGGACAGACTACCCCTCCCAGAACAAGCCAAGTCCTGCAGATTTTACACACTTTGCCTTTCTTATGAAAATTAAATAATACTGAGCCTCAGCTTTATCTCTTCTGTCTACTCACACAACATTTTACTATAACACAACAATTACTGCCTAACTCACCCCAGAGCCAGTACTAAAGATTTTTCCTTACCCCAGAGCCTTTAAATATTTTTCAAACTAGCCAATCCCAATGCAGCTAGTCCTGCAAATTCCTTACACACACACACACACACACACACACACACACACACACACACACACCAAAAATAAAGCCTTTGCTTTATTTATGCTATCTCCCTTTGTCAACAAACCAACACTATTTCTTCCTGTTGTAGTTCTGCATTGTAAGGTTTCTCAGTCCTTTGTAAACTGTAAATAAGAAACTATATTTTCTTTTTTGGTTTGGTAGCTACGTTATATGTTGCTCAAGTGCCACTCATAGTTCAATGCTCAGAAATTGCACCTGGTAATGCACAGGGAGAACATGTAGTTCGGGAATTAAATCTTGACCTCCTGCATGCAAAGCATGACCTTTGGTCTATCTTCCTGGCCCTAGAAACTGACACAGTAGTAGTGACTTAGTCTACACTCCCACAGGCATGAATAAGCTGAAATCTTTATATTAAAATAGTTATTTCATTTTGCTTTTGTAGCACGTTTATAGGAAAAGATTTGTTTTCAATGGTTTTTGAGATAAGAAAACTGAGATACATCTATTTTAAAGTCTCCCACTTTGCATAAGCCAATACAAAGTGGTGAAAAGAAAAGGTGGTGAAAAGAAAAGGTGGTGAAAAGAGATATTACTAGTAAAATAAACTGGCCAGTATTCAAATCCCACCCAGTATAAATTTGGCAGTGATAAGCAACCTCAAGAATCTCAGTCCCTCTACACATAAACATGTATTATTCCCTCTCACCCATCCCAAGCACGTTTTTATTCTCTAGGGAAGACGCTTCCCAGCAGTGAATCATAGATCTTTTCAGTTTCTCTTTTGCACTCCATGGTCTCAATACATGGCTTCTAGATTTTCCAAGATAAGCAAAACAAGAAAAAGAAAGCAGTCACAGCTGATCATCATTATTATGGTCTGCAGGTTACACATGTCATATCCATTCTCAGGCCATGACCAAAACTCATTATGTAGCTTTATCTTCAAAGCAGGTTGAAACATTTCATGGAGAGTATAGACAGCTATTGACTTGCATTGCCTATGACACATACTATATTCTTCAGCTTATTTTACATTGGTCAGTAGTTTTATCTCAGCAATATTCTATCCTGTCTCAAGTACAGGACCCAATAGCTAACATACTGAAAACAATGATTGGATAATCCCTTCCATGTTAGCACATGGGCACAATCAGAACTTCAGACAATACTCCTTTCATAGCCAGTAAGGACTTCAATATATTTCATTGTTTTGGTAACCTCTTTCTTTAACTTATTATATAAATTACTAAAACTAGAATGAACTTCCGCTTATTTTTAGAAACACTTCCAACTTTGGTTTTGACTTGATTTTAGGTTGTTATTTCTTTATTTAATTTTAATTCACTTACCAGGAACAGACTTAGGTACTGAAAACTATATCTTAGTATTCGAATAGATCCAAAGAAACTGAAACTGGGGCTAGCGAGGTGGCGCTAGAGGTAAGGTGTCTGCCTTGCAAGCGCTAGCCAAGGAAGGGACCCGCGGTTCGATCCCCCCGGCGTCCCCATATGGTCCCCCAAGCCAGGGGCAATTTCTGAGTGCTTAGCCAGGCGTAATCCCTGAGCATCAAAAGGGTGGGCCCGAAAAAACCAAAAAAAAAAAAAAAAAACCCTGAACACCTTTCGATGAAACCACAGAGGCTAAATCAAATGATTAGTCTCTTTAAAAAAATATTTATTTGTGTTTCTATCAAGGTCTTTCTGTATGATTCCAAATTATGCCCTCAAACAGATCATGTTTTTGGTTCAGCTAAGTCTGTTCCTAGTTTAGCACCTCTTTGGTTCTCACATAGGCCCCTTCATAGATCATATAACTCCATGTGTTCTATAACTTATCTTTTGAAGCTACACTTATGAAAAAGTGTTGGGTGAGACGAAGTCTCTAGTTGCATAGTTACTTTTCCAAAAATAACATTGTGAAGCTTTTGTTTTATTTTTTATAATGGATAAAGCTATATTCATTATTTTCAGTTTACTGTTGGCATAAAGTAAGTAGGAAAATATTGAACCGTAGGACTAACCACCCATGTCAAAACAGATGAGTACTTCAAGACAAAGAAAAATATATGAACAAGATATTATCTAGTCATTCTATCTCTATCACAGATAGACTTTTTTTGAATGAAACCTGCAACCTTCTATAGATTTTTACAGTCTGTTTCTTGTAGTATTGGATTTTGTTCATTTACATTTTGAATTATTATAGAATTGATACTGTTACCATGACAAAAATGCAAACTGAGTTATTCTAGCAAATATACAGGTCACCCAGTGAGCACAAGAGAAAACTATGATAATTGTAAATTTAAGCAAAAAGAGAAAACAGATCAATTTTGAGCAAAGGGCATGACTAATCTATAAGTAACCTTTATACTAAGAAGCATTATGTAAATATTAAAGGATTTTTAAAGGGTAAAAAGTAAGAAAACAAAATTTAAAATGTATCTCATATAGTAAACTTTTCATAAACATAAGGAATACACATTATGAAAGAAAATCTATCAATTAATAAGTAAGTATATTTTCTAAGATGTTGAAGGTTTAATTGTGATCAGAGAAGATATTGGAAGAAAATTGAGACCATTACTGGAAAAGTGAGTAAATCAGCATTAAAGAGCTAAATGTATATCATAAGGAATCAGGTGGCAAATAAAAACAACAGATGGAATTTGTTCAAAGCAATCTAAATAGATATTTTTAATAATAAATCAAATAAGCAAGCTGGAAAAAAAGAAAGGAAGGAAAGATATATATTGCCTGATATCATTTATATAAATTAAAAACATTTTTATATAAAACAATGAAGCCAACTTGAAACAATATGAAACAGAGTGTTTTCCCTAAATACAGAGTCAGGAATAAGCCCTGAGCATACCTGAGTGTCTCCAGCTACCCATCCCTCACACACACACATACACACACACACACACACACACACACACACATTCACATAAAAATGATTCCTTATGGTACTGGGCACCACATCCAAATCAGGAGAATAGGGATGTTGTGGCAAGTTCCATATACAGCTACAACCTATATTGCTTCTAAGTTGGTCTCTGACTCTTACAATGTG
Organism: Suncus etruscus; assembly: GCF_024139225.1. Classification (NCBI taxonomy): domain Eukaryota; kingdom Metazoa; phylum Chordata; class Mammalia; order Eulipotyphla; family Soricidae; genus Suncus; species Suncus etruscus. Next base: position 34,581,086 of record NC_064851.1, on the reverse strand, counting down.
ATCATTGGTACTGTAACCACATGTGCAAACCCAGCTTACCACAACCTAATGTAAGACCATAACTAAAGATGTAAGGCCTGCTACACCACAACAACAGCAATAAAGGAATAGGAGGGGGAGAATATATTTGACTGAATTTACTGAGTTCCCTTAGTTTCTATGTGTCATTTTTGATGGCTCATATTATGGAGGGTAAGATTCTCAAACTAAGGTTCTTGAAAATTCTATTCTAATAGACTGATACCTCTGAGGGGAAATCAGCAGGGGAGAAATTAGAGGGAGTAAAATTCAAATAAATCTGAGTATGTTCACTAGAGAGATAAAACAGAGGAAGCATTTCATTATAAAAATGTTTAACTAGAAGCCGGACCGGTGGTGCAGCGGTAAGACATTTGCCTTGCATGCTTCTGACATAGGACGGACTAAAGGTTCGATCTCCTGGAGTCCCATAGGTCCCCCAAGTCAGGAGCAATTTCTGAATGCATAGCCAGAAGTAACTCCTGAGCACCACCAGGTGTGGCCCAAAACCAAAACAAAAAAGCAAAGCAAAAAAAAAAAAAAATCCAACCTTTACCTAGATTGTGGATATTTATTTTATGCCGGGGTTTTTGTTTTATTTTGGCTATAATAATAGTCTCTCTGACTATCAAGAGGCTCAAGACATTGAAGACCCAAACATCTAGGAAAAGGATGGAAACTAATAATCAAACCTTAGCAATCATTTAATTAGTTGCTTATCCATCAGCACAAATCAATGAAAAAGCAATAGACTTAAAACTACATAGAGATGTGGATTAATCATCCACAGTATATCCATCACTTGGTTAGGTTTGGGATTCTGTGAGCCACAAATATGTTCCAACAAGTTGAATGTGACAAGTAGCCAGGAAAACAAAAGACAGTCATCATACTAAATATTACAGGTGATCAAAAGTCAGGTCCCAAACCTTCACACAATTGAAAATGATTAGAGAGTATTCCCTACAATAAAGTTTCAGGGCATTAGATACTGGTGAACCTAGCAAGGGTAACTTTTCTACAATAGAAAAGGGAAAAGTTCAAGAACCTAAGTAATAGAAATAGCCAGGACTGATTTAAAAGCTTCCAATCACACCTAACAAAAACATTGTTTTTTGAGGATTGTACCCAGGTGGGGAATTGGTTTATGAAGACAAACTCACTGTGACATGATTTAGAACTCAAAAACTTTCTAATACAATTTCACACAGTGACACACTGAACAAATTATATGGTTTTCCAATGAAATTGCATACAATATGAGAGATGGAAACAAGATTTTATACTTTAAGAATCAAATCCCAACCTTTCTTGCTCTTTCTCCTCCTCAAAGATTAGAACACAAAAGAGAGCTCTTCCCAGAACTGCAATGGAAGAAGATCCCAACCCCACTCTCCAGAGCTGAAAACTCTCAAATAGAACTACAGAAAATAAGATCTGTGTCTCTGCCTATTTTCCACCAGAAAGAACAAACTACAAACACACTTTACTTTTTATTGCAGAGAAACATTATACAGCTTAATTCTTTTTATATTGTTAAGGAAAAGTTTTACCATTTGTTGAAACAGTGAAGCAATGTTTTTAGTAAAACCATTTCTTTCTTTCTTTCTTTCTTTCTTTCTTTCTTTCTTTCTTTCTTTCTTTCTTTCTTTCTTTCTTTCTTTCTTTCTTTCTTTCTTTCTTTCTTTCTTTCTTTCTTTCTTTCTTTCTTCTCTTTTTTCTTTCTTTCTTCTTTCTTTCTTTTTCTTTCTTTCTTTCTTTTTTCTTTCTTTTTGTGTGTGATGAGTATGCATGTTAATAAATGGTCTGAGAGACAACTCTTTTTTTTTCTTTATTTAAACCATTTGGTTTACAAAGTTCTTCATCGTCGGGCTTCAGAAATACAATGTTTCAGAGCCAATGCCAACTAGATTCAACCTTCCTCTACCAATGTTCTCACAGTGCATCTCATGGCACCACCCCCTGCCCCCCAAAGACAATACTATTATTACATAAGTATCAAAGTATAATTTCAAGATTCTGGATGTATACCATACTACATATAGATATAGCATGGTGAAGCAGTTTATTGGGACTACTGACATATATATGTAGTTTATGATTGACTTGAAAATATTAATCAACACTTGGCTATAAATACATCTGTAAGTTCATGTTAACCGAACAGGTTAATGTTATCTTGTTTGCTAAAACAGATATTTTGACTATTTAATAAGAGGATGCTATACTATGAACTTAGAGACATATTATATACCACCCATACAGTGATTCAGAACACGGGCTCAAGCTTGTCTTGATCATTTAATAGCTTTGGAATCTGTCAGTTTCTTAACCTTTTCTTGGATCCATTTTAGTCTCCTTCCATATAAAATGCAGGCAACAAGACAAGTAGCAGAGGATTCTTTGGACTATTAAATGATTTTTATGTCAAAGGCCCTTAGAGTGATATATATAAAAGACATTCCACAATTTTTAGTTATCTGTATATGTCTCTATAGCAAATACAAATTCTCAGTTGATTCTACTAATTCAATCCAAGAAGTATCAGATTTTCTAAAGTTTTTATAAATTATTTAAATTTTTATAAATTATTCACAGTTTACCTAATGGATTTGTTATCATAAATTCATTGTGAATTCATGTGAATAGTAGTTAACTATTCACAAATGAGCATATCCTGGCCCAACAGTTGAGAATAAAAAAAGTAATCATAAAACTCCCAATTAAAGGGGGACTATAGTTATGGATGTACAAGTGCAATGCAATGATTGATTTTCTATGGGGGTGGTCAAAGAAATAATATGTTGACACCTATTAGGAAGCCCAACAGATAAATATCTTCTTCATGTCTCTGAATAGAGGTCAAGCCACACTATTGTGAGGTCAAAACTTATATGTGATAGAAAACTTCTATTTGCATGAAATGAAATAAGATTTTACTAGTTCAAGGTAAGTTAGGCTCCCAAAGGTTTTTAAGTATGATCTATTTTTAGATAGACTCATTTTGGGTTTCTGGGGAAATTCACCTCCACAAAGGGCCCTATAAATTGTCTTTAGGGAAATAAAATCTGACTCTTACTTAGTGTTCAAGCACTGACTGACACAGAAGTGTTCGATGTTCTATCTATGGTGGTAACTTCCTTGCTTGCATAGTCTTGGCTTTTCACTTTAACACCAGACACAATAATTGACCTCAGAAATGTACCACTTTTGCCTATGGTCCCTGATTTTTTAGCCTGTTTTTTCCAAGTTAGACTATGGTAGTCTCTGACAGGCATGCTGCTGTTTAATCCCCCAAAGTGCCCAATACTTCATTCAGAAAATTCCATTTTAAGATTGGCCATACATTTTCTGAAACTTCCTTCTGGAACCAAGGGAGACTTCAGATGTGAGTTATTTCTGTGCCTGCTTCTTGTATACATAAAACAGTGTTCTGTTGAAGCTGCTTCTTTTCAGACCATCATCTCCATCTTAAGTTCTAAGAAATCATGAGAATGAAACTCCCTTGTGTGAATGATTCCTAAAATTATCTGGGATCTCTGTTCCACTGAAGCTTTGGGTTCAGGCTCAGTTCAGGACATTATACTCTTGCTTCCCTCTTACTCTGTCTCACCAGGGTCCCTGCTTTTTTCTCTCTAATGTTTTGGAAAATTAGTTTTGGATTATGGTCTACATATTCTGTATTCTGTGACTTATGGTGAATCTTTCTTTCTTCAGTTCTCTGCCCTCTTAATATTTTAAAGGAATAGTTAATATTTAAAGCAAAGCTTCCTTTTTTTCTTTCAGCAAACCTGGCTATCACAAGTGAATGCCTTGGCTCTTCACAACTGTTGCCTGTGAAATTAGCTTCAAGAGCATGTTTTGGAATTCAAAACCTGAACATTGTCTCCTTTGTTCTTGGCTGGGTTCTGCCCTTCCCCTGAAGCAATGAATATTATGACTCAACAGGCGGGCATGATTATGGAACCAATGAACTAATGGGAATTAAAAATACAGAAGAGCAAGTTTCAAAATCATGCAATCTTTGTCCCCTCTTTTTTTAAAAGTTAATTAGCAAAAAAAAATGTTTTTACTAACAAAGTAGTATTGGACACATCTAACATTACATACATAAATTTGCCAAACACCAACTTACAGTAGGTCGCAGAAATATAAAAGCTGTAACATTCAAAAACAGGTGAAGCTGTATCATCACCCAGATTCACAGGACGAGTGAACATTCCAACCTCAGCAAAAAAAAAAAAAAAGGCTTTGCCTCTGTCTGCAATAAACAAGGTTGTTCAAGAGAGAGGTGAAGGGAAGGACAATGAGGAAGGCTGACAGACATGACAGAAGCCAAGGATTTTTTTTAAATATCCCATGTGACAGTCCATGAGCTGATCAACCATAGTTATATAGTGATGCTTTCCAATATCACCTTAGAAATTAACATTCATTTTTCTAGCCCTCCAATGCTAAAGTTTTTCCTTATTTTATTTTTGATTTAATTCTCTTTGTGAAAAAGATTTAAGTAACCCAATTTCCCACTGAAATTGAACGCTGAAGTTCACTTACTTTTTTAAAGCTTCAAAGCAGCAGTGATAGATAGAAAGAAAGCAAATTCAGACCTCACCTGTACATTAGGAGAATTATTTATATTATTCATTCTCATACAAAAATTTCTTCTTTATACTCTTCTTTCAAAATTACTCCTAATTTTTGGGAGAATGGTATGAGTATTAGATCACCTGAAATGGTACTCACAGGTTACTCCCTGTTAGATGCATAGGGTTGTTCCAGCAAAGCTCAGAGAAAAATCTGATGCTGGATCATCAAACTGAGATCTTCTGAATTAAACCATGTATTGAAGTATATTGAGCTATCTTCTATCCCTTAAACTATTTTTAGGGGTCATCTTTACTAGTGCCCAGGGGATCCTGGTGTTCCAGAAACTCTAACCTCAGCACATGCTTGGCATATGTTCTCCCAACAGAGCTGTTTCTCAGCTCTCACTCTTGTTTTTATTTCACAATTTAAAATTATTTGATATTTATTTTTCCCAAATACTGATGGAATGCGATTTTTATAATTCATGCAGCCTTCTCCTCGCATTATTCATGATATGATGTGTTAACCTTATTGAATATTATGTTTTGTTCTATGTTTGATCTATTCTATAAACTGAAGAGGCTGGCATTCTTCATGTATATCATGGAATATGTCTATTTGCTAGCCAGTGTTTACTTCCTAAAGAAGACATTCAATCTTTGTCACATTTCGACTCCCACCCAAGGTAACTGCTGTCTTTACCAACTGTCAAACTCATTCCTTCTAGAAGAATCCTTTTCAAAGATTGTTGTCCCTATTCATGTGTTAGATCTGACAAACTATCTTCTTAGAAAAATGGACTATCAGCTATCATAGCAGAAAATTAAAGGTAGCACAACTATAATAACTTTAGCTACATAAAAAAATGCTAAAATATAATGCTTTTAAACAAATACCATTTGTTTTGCTTACAACTGTAGGTCAGCAGTTTGGTTGGTGCATAGCTGGGCAGTTCTGGTCTTAGATGGGTTTAATCAATGCATCTGTGGTCAGCTGCCAGGTCAGCTGAGAACCAGCTGGTTTAGGATGACCTCAGCAGCAGTGGTGTCTAGACTTGCTCACAACACAATTGAGCAGAGGTTTAAAGAAAAGCATAGGGAAGACACAAGCTTTGAACTGGCATGTCATCATTTCTGCCATTCTATTGCCTGTGTAAATTTAAAGGTCAGCCAAGATTCAAGGATTGGGTAAAGGGAAAGTATATTTTGATGGGACATGCTAAAATAATCATGTTGCAGATATAAGTTGATTTTTGTATCATTCTATCAAAGTAAACTAAAATTGATCAAACGTCATTTTCTTTGAGTATATGACTTTCTAAGACACACAGAAATATGCATTTAAGCATTTGCCAACTTACATGGTATAAAGTAAATGAGAATTCTGAGAGAGTGTTAAAGGCACTTGACTTGCATGCAGCCAACAGAAGTTTGATCTTTGGTACTATGCATGGTTCTTCAGCACCTCCAGAACAAATCCACAAGTAAGTCTGAGCACAGACAGCTATAATCTAAAAAACAAACCCTCCAAAAGTAACTGATTGTTTAAGTACAGCAATTTAACCCCACTATGTTTGCCAAATACTCCACATGTCAGCACTAAATTAGTCATGGAAATATTAGACAAATGAATCAGTTATTACCATTAAGATCCAGGCAGCCTAGTAAGGATGTAAATAGATTAATATAGGGTTACAACGAAAAAATATATGACTCTGGTAACGTTTCTTAGAGAAGTTTATAGAATATTAGGTTATCCAAAAAATTCAAGATGAGAAAAACTGTTTTCTATGCCTGTAAATAAATAACACTAAATACAGAACTCCTAAATGTGTAAGAAAGTCAATAAACTACTTCAGTAACAGGCTTGTGTTCTCCTGAATCCTGTATTTGATATCTGGTACTGTGAATAAACTGGGTCAGCCCACCAAACCCTGATTATTAGCTTCCATGTAAGAATCCCAAGGAAATTTTAGCTTGTATTCTCTGCCTGCTGCTACAATAACAATTAACCAAGGGCCAGCTATAGTCTAGAACTACTACATAATGGTAAACAAGATAATTATAGACTCTATTCTCATGACTCTCATAACCTGTAAGCAGAGATGAACATTAAAGCAGGAATTTCCCAAGTGATTTTCAATTGTTTATATGTCCTATAAAGAAAAATATAAGGTGTTATGAGAACAAAGTTAGAAATATCTAAATTAGTTTCATACCTGACAGATGAGTAGAAATGACCCCAAAAGGAAAGTGAACAAGTCCTTAGGAAGTATCCCATGCTAAAAGCAGTGCCATGCTGGAGCTGGTTGTCAAGGATCTGGCATGTGGGAGGAGCAGAATGGTAGTCTGTATAGCTGCAGTTCAGAAAAGGGGACTCACAAGAGGTGAGCCCCTGGGTAGGAGGCGATAAAGAAAATATCCTGTGTGCTCAAGTGGAGGAACCATTCTCTAAAATCCAAAGTTAGAGCATTTGAATTGATTTTCAGTTTACCACTCAGAGAGTCCACAAATTCTCAACCCATGGGACTGCTCTCAGCTATCTTCTTTTAGCTTCTTTAATATTTCTTCAAAATCGGGTCCAGTGAACTTTGGTTCAACTAGTCAGGAAGCAAATATACTTATAGAATAAAAAATATTTTTCAGAGGATGCTACATGTTTAAAAATCTCCCAATGCATAAAATAAAGGGTGATTTTTTTTTTAAAAGAACAATAAAGGAGCAGAGCTAGAATCTAATTCCCTTTGCTTCCTCCACTTCCTTATCCTTAGAATCTAAGCAGAAGGTTAACCCAGAAAATTTTAAGGATTCCTCAGTCTGGAATGTGTGTATGTGGGGTGTGTGTGTGTGTGTGTGTGTGTGTGTGTGTGTGTGTGTGTGCATGCGTGCATGCGTGCTTGCGTGCTTTGAGGTGCCAAGGAGTTGCCTATGGAAAGCAAAATTGTAGAGAGTCAAACTACATGTCTGTGACTGACATTTGGTCAAATTGAATATTTTCTTTTGTTCCCTATGTTCTAACTAGCCAAGGAATTAATGAGCAACCACTATTCTTTGGCTTTTGCTGCTATTCTACACCCCTAAAACTCTGTGAAACCAACGTGTTCTACAGAAGGGCCACTATGATATTCCCCACCACAACACAACAAAGTCCTGTACTGAATTCACCATCAATTTTTTTCTACACTTACTCAGCATGAGACACTTTAGTCTTCACTGTTCAATTCATTTAAATTTAAAGAAAACCGGTGCACATTCTGAGGTCAAAAGTTTGTGGATCACTTCTTTTCCCAGGATATCATTTGAACTGGGAGCACAGTGACATTTACCATCAATTTTCAGACTTTGAAAAGAATGTCGAATTAAAACACTTTGCATTGTGGAAGCTTAGGGTTTTGTTATTTTATAACTCTAGCTGAAAAATTTCTCAGAGGTGACTGTTTTTTCTAAGTCCCCACCGGGAAGCCACTGTGAAGGACTTCTCACAATGCCTTTTTGAGAGTCACCAAGTTTCTTTATTTTGCAAGCTAAAGTGTTAGATACATAAATGCATGCCAGGGGTATCCAAATTGAAAGAATAAAAATTCTAAATGGCAAATTTTACAATGAATAGAGAAACAGAGAAAGTTTAACTTTAAAAGGTAATAAAACACAAACAAAATTTAAGGACCAGAGACAGAGTACAAGAGGTTAAGCCTTTGGGCCAGTGTGATAGTACACAGCTACGGCCCATGTAGAGCATGTCAACAACCCCTGACAACCTCATTTCCCAAGCACCACCCTGAACACACAACCAGGAGTAAGTTCTGAGCACTTCTAGCTGTGGGTCCAAAACAAACAAGCAAACAACAAAAACCTTTAGCCTTGGAAGCAGCTGATGCTGGTTTGATCCCTGGCATCATGTAGGTCACATTTGAGAACGAAGAGCAGAAGAGCACTAAGAACTAAAAACAGCCACTGAGCATTACGAGATGTGCCCCAAACTTTGTTCCATACTCTCCCTGCCTCTCACATACACACAAAAAGCCTAAAGTTTTGGGTTCAGATCTTACCCTAAACAGAAGGGTCTTAAGCTGTCCTTGTTTTCCTACCTAGTCACTGGTACTTGAGAGCATCTTTTAGAGATGAAATGAATGAACTCCTGTAATTCATTTTTTGCCATTAGCTTTCCTAATGTCTAACTAGCCAGCAAGCCAAGACAGGGAGTAACTCATGCTCTGTTTTTTAAATGAACTAATGGAGATTCATTGATTTATGCAGTCAATTATAAGTGTGGGGCAACAGCCAAATAGGCAATGTTACTTGATGAAAAAAAAAAAAAATAAAACCCTCAGGTCAGTGAAGCAGCAATAGCAAGTATTGCTGGAGAGATGGGAGGGGTGGGGTGAAAGAGGGAAAAGCAGAGAGGAAAAAGGCCTGATGAGGCAATATGCCTTTATTATCCTCAAACATTTCTTCTCGTCCTTCTTTTGATGCCATAAGACCCCCTGCAGTTTCCAAAATAAAATAAGCCTGAGTTTTGTTTTGCTCTTTTTAAATAGGAACATAATAGGCACTGTGGAAGCATGTTCTTAATCAAAGGTATTAAACTAAGGCTGCTCCCCTTCATCTTGAAATTGCCTTGGGTTCATTATTATCAAGGGGAAAGAGAAGTCTAAGTCACCACTTAGCGCCCTTCTTAGTAAATTAAAATATTAATTACAAAATATGTTATTTTTATCTTATATCTTAAGCTATTAGTTACTGTGGCTGGGAAGATTCATTTTATGCTGAAGTCATTTTCCTAACAAAGCATCCATCATTACTTTCCAGTTCCTGGAAATCAAATCAGTACATGAAATGCTGCATTTAAAAGAACCATCTGAATAAATTAGATAGCAACTTCGTTTATTTTATTTTTTTTGTCTCAGAGATAAGTGTGCCATTACAGTGGCTGTGTCCATGTGCGTTGGATTTGTGAATATGCAGATGCGGTGCAGGCTGCAGCCAATGCCAGGCAGAGCTGGAGAGGACAGAAGAATGTTTCCTTTTCATTTCTGCTGCACAATGCAGTAATCGATCTTATGCCCGTGGATACAAATACTCAATCTCTGAAAAGGAGGCAAATAAAGCCATAGAGACATCTAAAACCCTCATTGTCTGCCTCTTCAAAGACTCAAATTACCTGTGAGGTATTGGCGATAGGAGAAAGTCATAAAAAAATAAATAAAACCAAGCAATGACTGACCAGCAATCCGACAAAGCATGTGGCAGACTCCTGATACCACAATACTGACTGAAGTCATCACAACATACACCAAAATTGGGAAATTGGGGTCCTAATTTTTGAGGTAGGAAGTACATCCCATAAGGTAATCATGCCTTGGTGAGTTTATGTGGGGAAAGTCAAAACCATTCGCCTTGCAACGTGTTTTTACCTTTTCTTACCACTTGCTTTGTATCAGTATTTGAAAGGATAATCTCTTAAATGGGTCACTAATACTTAAAAAGCTAGGACTTTGGGGCCGGAGAGATAGCATGGAGGTAAGGCGTTTGCCTTTCATGCAGAAGGTCATCGGTTCGAATCCCGGCGTCCCATATGGTCCCCCCGTGCCTGCCAGGAGCAATTTCTGAGCATGGAGCCAGCAGTAACCCCTGAGCACTGCCGGGTGTGACCCAAAAACCACAAAAAAAAAAAAAAAAAAAGCTAGGACTTTATAGCTAATATCATTTATTTAGTACTCACTATGTACTAAGTAGTTTACATATTATTTTCTGGAATCATTAGAATAAATATTATGATAGACATTTTTGGGGAGGGGGAGGTCACACCAGCAGTGCTCAGGGTTTACTCCTGGCTCTACGCACAGAAATTGCTCCTGGGCAGGCTCGGGGGACCCAATGGGAATGGGGGCCGGATTCGAACCACTGTCTTGCATGCAAGGCAAATGGCTTACCTTCATGCTATATGAATAGACATTTTTTGCAATACTTGTTACTGAAAAGCTGAGTCATTTGGCAGATGGAGTAACTTGAACCATTGATAAATTTCAAAGATAATCTAAACTCAGTAACTGGTTTGTAAAGTCCTTGATTTCTCTATCATCTTCTAGCTGATGATTGTGGTTGAGCATTAGGAACAAAATATTGAGGCATTGAAAAGCAAAGGTGAGCATGTCAAGGGAAGGTGAACTGGGATGCCAAAGGAAAGGGAGACACACCCTCAAGGAGAACTCCTTTGCCCACACTGCTATATGAATGTATTAATGCTTGAATTACTCATCCCTCCCATTAGACACCCTCCAAAAATTATTATTTTTCAGACCTTTGTGCACACATCTCACTAGACTGCACCTAATCCAGAGTCCCCATGGAGGAGCAAAGCAATTTTTATTATTTCATAGACATGTTTAAATGACTTTAGTAGATTTCAGATAGATGTACCCCCTTGGTAAAGGCTCATTGGTCTCAATATATCAAATGTACTGTTAAGTAGAATTCAGGGTTGAGACAAGGCAAGTCTCCACTGTCCATATGTGTAGCTTAGGAGAGTCTACCTATGGTCTGTGTTTTAGATGTTCCAGTCAAAAAGAAAGGAAACCAAGCACAGTGCCTCCTTCAGAGAACTTCAGTGACCCACTGATAGGACATGTTGGGTGGATGATATTGATGAAAGGTAGCAGTATTGTTTTGAAGTACTATAAAATGTGTACTAAATAATGGGCCAGAGAGATAGCATGGAAGTATTGTGTTTGCCTTGCATGCAGAAGGTCAGTGGTTCGAATCCCAGCTTCCCATATGGTCCCGAGCCTGCCAGGAGCGATTTCTGAGCACAGAGCCAGGAGTAACCCCTGAGTGCTGCTGGGTGTGACCCCCCAAAAATGTGTACTATAAAATTATGTCTGAGTCAAATACATTTGGAAAATATTGACTGCTTGACTCACCTTTGCAAATGGTAATAAGCTCTTAGCAAATAAATGACATCCTTGACATTTCAAGAAAATTATATTAGGTACTGAAGTGGGTAGGGCCATTTGCAAGTGCACTTAGTCCACCCAGATTTGATCCTAGGCATCCTATATGGTCCACTGAGTTCACCATGAGTGATTCCTAAGTGAAGAGCCAGAAGCAACCCTAGAGTGCGGCTGGGTGTGCCCCCTCCCCCCCCCCCAAAAAAAAAGAAAAAGAAAGAAAATAAGAAAAGAAAAAAAATTAAGCAAGAGAGAAAAAATAAAACTATGTTAAGAAATTCAACATGACTGTTGGAGACAGCAGATAGGGCACTTGCTATGTACTTGGCTGACTTGGATTCAATACCCCATCATCAATTATGATCCCTCAAGCACCTGTCAGGAGTGATTATTACCTGAGTATAAAACCAGGAATAACCTCTGCAGATTGCCAAGTGTGCCCCAAAAACAAAACAAAAAATAAATTCAGCATGCCCACAATGTGAAGCATACCTGAGAGCAGTGTTCCAAAGTCCCTACAAGAACCCTGAACCAGAATAAAGTCATGTGAATTCCAGTGCACTTAGCTGTACTTCTGTCCCTGTTATGGACATATGCTGGGTGTTTTGGGGGCTTGGGTTTTGGGTCACACCTGCCAATGGTCAGGGTTTAGTTCTGGTTATATACTTAGGAATTACTCATGGAAGTTCTCAGGGAATCATATGGGATATTAGGGATCAAATCAAGGTCAACAGCATGCAAGGTAAAAGCCCTATGGGCTGTACTATCTTTCCAGCCTCTATAGTCATACTGTGAATTGGAAAACCCACTATTTTTTCTTCTTCTTTTTTTAATTTTTATTGTGAACAAAGTGAAATACAAGTCTTTCACAGTAATATTTAAGGTACATAGTGATAATAAATTTAGGGCATTCCCACCCACCAGTGTTGTCCTCCCCGTCACCCCTGTTCCCAGCATGCATCCTTTATTTCCCTCCTTTGCCCACTGGACTGCTAATGTAACTGGTCCCCTCTGTTCATAGTTTGCTGTAGATTGGGTATCGATTCTGTTGTTGACTTTTTGGTTTGGTGTTTAAGTCTGATCATTTTTTTTTTATTTCTACTCAATGTTCATATAACTGTTTGGTCCTAATACCATCCCTTTTCCCCCCTGAATTTATGAAGCAGAACAAGATGATGCAAGTTATGTGGTTCTGTTTGAAAAAAATAAATAAAAACAGAAAAGAGGGGCAGGAGCAACAGCACTGCAGTAGGGCATTTGCCTTGCACGCAGCTGACACAGGACAGACCGCTGTTCAATCCCCAGAGTCCCACCTGGTCCCCCAACCCAGGAGCGATTTCTGAACCCATAGATGGGAATACCCCTGAGTGTCACAGGAGGTGGCCCAAAGTTAAAAAAAAAGAAAAGAAAAGAAATAAACTGGGAGGAGTCCACCTAGTGGTTTATAAATATCAATTCAAAAAGAAAGGAAAAAAAGAAAAAAACATAACAAAAAAAAAAACCCAACCTACAAAAAAACACCCTATTTTAATTAAATGATCAACTGACCACTTATAGAGAATAGCCTTGAAAAAGGGTTGTTCATCTCTTAAGTTTTTACACCGTCTCTGTGTCTGTTTTGTCAAAAACAAGAATCATTCTTAGTCATCACTTAACTTCAAACATTTAATCAGAGCCCTAAATGTTGTCAGTGTTCAGAATATTTTCAGAGTAAAAGAAGGAAGAGTCTTCTGTGGTTAAAGTGAGGGTTGGGGAAATTAGATAATACAAAAATAGGATGGGGGCTCCACACAAAGCTTGGGAAGCCCTGGTACCTCACTTGCCATTCTTGGTCCAGTAACTGACAGTGATTTCATGCAAGATCATAAGGATGCCATGCTTTTTGGGTTCTTTTGTTCTTGTGATACCCAAGTCATCCTAAAGAATCTGGGGAATTCAAGCCTGTGCCCAGTGGTTCTTAGAAGGCTATTACCATGGGTAATGTATATGCTAGGAATGTACCCTAGACCAGCTCCAAACAACATAAATTTATTTATCTGTGAAACCCCATAAACCCACATAGTCGATGCAAATCCTTCTAAAACTAGTACTTAAATTGTTTAAGGAACACAGGAGGTTAACTGAGAGTTGGTGAGATATTGCTATGATAGATGAAGAAAGAGGAAGCAGAATTGGGCAGGGAGAGCCTCATACTGCAATGCAGACATGAAACTCAGCCAAACTGATGGGGTTCTCTAGAGAAAAGACTGCCCTTCAGTGTCCTGAATTCAGCAGAAACAGCCCCCACTATGCTCAGTCATTGGCTTGGTACTGGACAGAACAGTTTGGCCCAGGCTCAAATGCTGCTGCTGCAGTACCAGCAGATCCACCAAAGCCTTTCAATGAGAGACTGTAGGCTTGCCACCTTCTTCACTGATGAATGGGAAGTAACATCTTGAAGTCAGATCCAGCCACTTTGATCTTCGTTAGATGTGGAATTCATTAGGTTCAGATATCAACAAAGTTTCAGTTATCACTATGCAGCAGTGGGATGGGAATTTTTTAAATAATGATTTAAATTAATCTAAGCAAACAGTAGGTTGGTAGTTCCCCAAGGAAAAAAGTACACTAAAGTGGTTAACAACATATGCCATGAACCAAGCAGGAACAGTACTTGAAGAATGACATCAGCTAGTCAGACCTCAACCACCCTTTGCCATCTAAAACTGTCCTTCAGTTCTCAATGATCACTTTTATCTTATTTTCTCAAATCCTTCTATCCTTTAAGGTCTTTCTTTTTATAGTCATCTGCATTTACCTTTTCTCACACTTATTGCAGAATTTGCACTATGTATACTATGCTACAATTATTACTTTCTTTAACCCTAGTGTGACCATCTACATTAATAATCAAACTATAAATAATTTTGCTGCTAGAACATTTCCTATTTTCTGACAATTTACTATTTGAAGAATCCTTACACTCTAGAGAATTAATAGCCGATCAATGTCTATTTGATCTGGAATGAATGCAAAGATTGATGATAATGTCAGAGAAATCAGAAATCTTGATGTAGAAATTTATTTTGACACCAATGCTTCAAAAGTCAGGTGTGAGTATCCTCAATTGGAGATATCTTTGAGTATAATTATACATTTATGTTGCAAATGATCTGTTTATCAGTCCCTATATACCCTTGGGTAAATTCAGTGTATCTGGGGTAAAAGCCAGAAGCATTTAGAACATTTCAATAATCTCTATAAATTCCATTTCAGTCTCATCGTTCTCCTCTGAAATATTTTAAGTTTGATTGTTAATTTGATACGAATCTCTACAAGCACAACTTTAAGAATCCTGGTCACCAGTCCTCCTTCCAACAATAATGCAACTACTTTGTATCACAGGCAGAAATTCTGCAGCTGTTTCTTCTACTTTCCTCTGAAATTCAGGCAGATAATAGAGTATAGTTCTAGTTCTATTTTCTCCATCAAAATCCTCTAGGGACTGAGGTAGTCAACTCTACGTTGCTTAAACTCTCCACTTTTGCTATTTTGGTTCCCATCCAGCCACTCTCCTCGGATCTACTTTCCAGTTAACTCTCTGTAAAAAGAAATAAAGTGACTTAAGGGGGGAAATGTTAAGATAAATCTGGGTATCATTCCTATAAAACACTTTACCTTCTAATAATACACTGGCTTTATTTACAGAAGTAGAAAATACTTGCTTTTTAATTTACTGAAGCTGAATATATATTCCAATAACTTTATCATTTTTTCCTTTTAAAATTATAACTAATATTATAAGTTTACAGTTTTTTGTATTTAAAGTAAATAATAGTTTTCTGAAAAATTCTCTTAAATCCCTATCTTAAAAATTAATCCTCATCATATTCCATATGTTTACATGGTCAAAATGCCATCTTTACTTTTAATGCTTAGTGAAAAGATATCAGAAGATAAGTGATTTATTGGAGGTCACAGTAAATCCAGGGTGACTCAAAGAATAGAAGCCAGCTGTTTGGTCTAGCTCTAATCACCTCATCTGAATTTATTCTCACACACCCCATTATTAGAGATCCTTGTCCCAAAGTCTTAATCAATTAACCTTCTATAAAAGGGGCTAAAAAATACATGTACCAACCTTCCCACTTCTCTAATTTTATTAGTCATTGAGAAAATTTTACCAGTAATGTTTTTCAGATCAAATAATCTGTTTAATATATTATCTAGTTGTTTTCTTATAACATAAACTCAATATTGTGCAACCTAAGTGTGGAAACTCATCCCCAGATACACACACACACACACATACACACACACACACACACACACACACAGGTGCACATGTGTGAGTTCAAGCCCTTTGTACCTTACTGAAATCATCTGGAGTTCTTCTTACATATCCCACATTGGAAACACGGCTTGTTTTTTTTTTTTTTTTCTCTGCTTCAAAAGTTGGTCATTACCTGTGGAAGACGAACAATTAAAGAGACAAGAAAATATATCAAATTTTATAAAAGAAATGACAAGCACTATGTAAATTCTCAAAAAATAATTATCAATTAAGCTGGTAGAAATCACAATAAATATTTAAAAACTCATTTGTCAGAAAATCTAAAGCAGAGTTTAGGAGTTAAATTTCCCACTCCCTGCAAAAAAATAAATAAATAAAAAGATATATTGATATTTTAGCTATAGTACCTTAGACTCCGACTTCATTTAGTAGAAGTGAAACTGTAATCAAGCATGACGTCCTTGAAGTGAACCTTTACCCATTGGAAGTGGTTTACTTATAAAATGGGGAAATTTGGACCCAGATACTCTATGTCAAGACACACAGAAGGAGCCACACACAGAGTGAAAATAGCAGGGGTGGTGAACACCCGGTTCTCGAGCCTCATGCGGCTCTTGGCCAAAATGAATGTGGCTCTTTGCCTCTTATCATGATTTTGTCTACTGTGGCTCTTAGCCAAGTTTGGATTTTGTTCTGCTGCTTCTGAGGAGGGACCTCTGAGGAGAGATCTCCAAGCGCTAGTCCCGCCCCCAGGATGCATCCTCCCGTCCCCCATCCCTGGAAACAACTGCACGGGCCAGCGAGCGGGACCGTGTGGCACATGTTGGGTCACATCTTGCCATTAGTTCTTAGTGTGGAAGACGCAGCACACCCTCACCATCATTGCAAGATTTTGACCTGCACTCAAAATGGCAAAATGCAATATGTGTTTCATATATTATTGTTGAAATTATATGCTTTTGTGTGAATGTTTGTCTGTTTTGGCAGGTCACTGCGTGGTGTGGCTCTCTGACTCGCACAGTTTAAATTTTTAGCTCTTTGTGTCCAACTTGTTTGCCACCCCTGGAATACAGGCAACAGTGATGAAGCTATAGCCAAGAAACTCCCAAAGATTTCCTACAAACCCCCGGACACTAAGAAGAGGCAATGAATTCTTGCAGTGTTCAGAGACACTTTCTCAGCATTTAATCTGAGATTTCCAGTTACAAGAACTCTGAGAAAATGTGATTTGGCTTAGGGTAACACACCTACATAGCATTCTGTTACAATAAGTCTGAAAAATTTAAGACAAGACAACAACGGAATGTTTTAAGTAAGCAAAATTGAAGAGGAAAATGCTTGGGAAAGGGTGCCATGCACTGGTAGGAGTGCAATCAAAAGATGTTAGGATCTGGATCTAACTCAGTCAGAGGCCTGCAATTGAATATCCTTGAATTCTACTGTAGCTGCCAGGGTGCCCACAAAATCTTAGTGCTTCTACTAGAGAGGGAAAAGTTTCTGGGTGTTGTATGTTCTGTATAAGTGCTGATAAGCTTTAAACCTCGCATTTCCTCTACTATCAGCAGCTTGTAGCATCAAAGCTTCTGTTTCAGCACCACATCAAAACTCAGGAAACTCTAAAGTTCATCCAAATAACCAGCTCTTGCTGAAAGAAGACACCAGGACTCTGGAGACAAGCAATGGACTGTATCAACAATGCTCTAAAAGTAAATATCTGATAAGTGGGCCCTTCTTTACATCCCGGAATGTCTTTTCTCACTTCAGTTCTACTCCAGCCAGAAACACAAGGTGCTAAGTCAGTTTCATGTCAGGAAGGGCATTACCTCAGTGTTGGCCACAAATTAAGGCAAGCAAAACTTCCACTCTCAGACAGCAAACAATTCTAGTGCCTTCTGCTCTATCACAAGACATCTAAGGTCATCACCCTGCACCAAACAAACATGTTTCCTTGGGAACTGTCTAAAATTAGAAGTTTGGATTCCTGTTTGAAATTCCCCACACTTAAGAAGGCATTCTCAGCCAACTTCCTGTAGTCTAGCTTCATGCATTTCCTGCCAAACATCTGAATGGAGAAGAGTTCATCTGATCTCCCAAACTGGGGAAGTCTCTTCAGGGAATCTAGTCTTCAAAGTGCTGTGGCCACAAACAAGTAAGGGAATGGAGAAGAAACACCCTACAGGAAGATGTATTAAGGGTTAACTTTCCGCCTTTGATGTGGGTGGAAATACAGCAGAGAAAGTATGCCAAATAAAGAATACAATACCTGGCTGTTGGGTATGAGTCTGTATCAAAAGGAAAAGAAGTTTTGATTTCTCAAGGCTTATTAGACTCCTATTGGAGTAGTTTGAATGTCTGTAGATTTGGTTGTGGTCGTTTGGATTGCTTTTTTGCTCTATATTAAAGCCGAAGAAACTTAAATGTAGGTTTATTGCAGGGTGCAACAAGTAAATGCACCACTCCAAAGAGCAGCAGATTCTGTTTTAGTCTGGCAATAAATGTTTACTTATATTGAAATGCATGTAACTTCCCTCATCCTCTGCAGTCTTCATCTGCAGTTTAGTAAACAATAATATTTTATCAAGTCTCTTTTCAAGTCAGCACTTTGAATCTACAACTCCCATTCCATAATAGATATAAAATAAACTCTTTCCAGATTAATTACTAGTATACATCTTGCACAATCACAACATAGCAGAGTCAAGTTTGTCATTGGCTAGTCTTTTATTTTCCAGAGAGTTCTACCAAGAGGAACAATATCTGCATTAAAGGCCTACAATAGGAAAAGGTAAGAAAAAATCTTAATACTGTTGAAGAACTCTTCTAAAATGGGAAAGAAATTAAACATCCAAATATAAGAATCTCAGAGAGTCCCATAAAAAACAAACACAGACACACCACCAAAAATATCATAACTAAAGTGTTATAATTAAAGATAAGAACATAGACTAAAAGCATATATGGAAAAGCAAAGTACATAAAAGGGAACACTCATGAGATTATTCATAATCTTGTTCACAAAAACCAGACTGGTCAGAAGGGAATGAATGACACAAGACAGTCAAGGTGTTAAAGAAACTTTGCATGAGCATAATTCTGTCTAGCCAAATTATCATTTAGAATTAAGAGTTTTATAAATTAAATCTGCAGTTTTTCACTACCAAATCTGCAAGAAATATTAAAAGGTCTCTTACAAAATGCAAAACAGATCTAAATAGCTAACTTGATAGATGCTTTGTAGGCAGAAGTATGCCATTTTGATGTACATACTGAGTGACCTACTGTAGTACTGCTGTTTGAAATTTTGGCTCCATTACACAGTGCAAATCTCCAGTGTACTACACTCAAGTGTATATAAGCACTATAACTATGTGCCTGAATCCTAGCAAGCATCACATTTAAGTATCTGAGCATCATAACAAAGTAAACTAGCTCCAATCATCACAAAAATAGCAACATCAAAGGGAAGGAAACATTAATCAATTTATTAAATGATTTGCAAGAAAAAAAGTAAGACACTTGAGGGAAACAATAAGAAGGTGAAAAGTAAGATGGTGCCCCATTAAAATGAATTTAACATCAATATGACTGATTCTACAAATATAGTAGTTGATACAGGAACCTCATGAAAACCTTAGGGCAAAATTAGTTGAAGAACACCATAAGAAACTAAAGAAAAAATTCAAACAATACTCAAAAATATAATTTTAGGTTTTCTTTACTGAAAAAAAGATGTATATATAAAACAATAGCAAATCAATAAGATACCTAAAACAAATAATATAAAAAGTATTTTTTATAATTACTTAAATTTTAATGGTCTAAATGTACCAATTACAAAAAGGATAGTAACAGAATCGATCAAAAGAAAAGATCCAACTTTTTGTTATCTACAGAAAACAGATTTTAGTTTTTAAAATGAATACAGGTTTAAAATAAAAGGGTACAAAGATATCTTTTAAACAAATGATAACTTAAATAAAGATATATTTAGACTTATGTAAGATAATATAGACTTCCAGATTTAAAAAATTAATGAGCTAGGAAGCTAAAGCAATAATATAGCAGGTAAAGCTCTTGCCTTGCATGAACTTAACTTGGGATTGATCCCCTCCCATGAACTATATATAGTCCCCAAACCTGCCAAGAGATGATCCCTAAAAATAGACTCAAGAGTAAGCCCTGAAGAGCTCTGGATGTGAACCAAATCCCTAGAAAGAAAAAAGCAATGTGATATGGAGAGATAGAGATAGCATAGGGGTTAGATCAGTTGCCTTATTTATGGCTGACCTCAGTTTAATATCTGCACAGTGTATGGTTCCCCAAGTACTGTTGGAAATGATGCCAGAACCAGGATGAAGACCTGAGTACTTTAAAGTATAGCAAAACATACATCTTTAAAAATTAAAAAAGCAATGTGATGGGGCAGCTATTGCATGATGGTTAATACAGCAAGAATATCTTAAATTAATGTTTGAGACATACATCCCAAATGAAGGAGACTCAAATATTTAACTATTAATATAAAAAAGATGATATTGATGGCAATACAAGTAGAGAATTTAAAAACCCTATTTATAATTATAGTCAAATAATAAACAAGAATTACAAAAACAATTACATTAAATAATAGCTTAATAGAACTTATGAGATATTTAATTCACAATAACAGAATTTAAATTATTCCTAAACTGTACACAATACTTTTCCAAGGGATATGCATGTTGGGACATAAATCAACTATCAATAAACATATAAGATTTGAATTTATACTAGGTGATGCTTTCCAATACAGGAAAAAAAAATTCCTCCTAATTATGAGGACTAAATAGTATGTTTTTTAAAATGACTACTTCACTAATAAAATTAAAGCAGTTATTAACAAGTAACAGAAATTTAAAACATTGTCAGAACTATGAGATGCAATAAAAGTGCTGTGAAGATAAAATTTAATAGCAATACAGGAAAAAAAAAGACAAAATAGATAAATAAACCTTTTTACCATCCTATTAAGTTAACTGCAAAAGAACAATAAATAGAGCCAAAATTAGAAGAAAATAAGTAATAAAAATGAATGGAGATAAATGGAAACTAAAAATAAATTTAAAACAATTCATCTATATTATTTTTAAAAATAAAATTGATAAATTTTTACAAATTTATCATTGTTTTTTTAAAAAAGAAAACCCTTATTAGCAGAATCTGAAATGACAAAGAAGATATTGTAACAGAAATACAAATGATTGTAAAAAGTGGCTGCTAAAACAGCTATATGCAACTGCATAAATTTCAAAACTGGATAAATTGTATTACCTAAATCAATCTACAAGACTGAGACAAGAATAAATAGAAACCCTGAATCAACTATTCACAACTCTGGAACTTGAAACAATAATATTTTTTAAAAAATAAAAACTCAACCCAAAACTAAGTCCTGAATAAGATTGATGGCATTATCAATCAATGAAACTTTCTGAGCCTGTAAAGAACTTTAACTTCTCTTCAGGCTTCCCAAATTGAAGAAAGAATCCTAAACATATTTTATAGAGTCAAAAATTACCTTTATACTTAACCCAAATGAAGACATTACAGAAGAAGAAATATTAACTACTATAAAATATCTCTGATAAACATACGTACAAAAATTTCCAAAAAATACAAGCAAGTTGAATTTAAAACACATCAAAGCATAGATTAAAATACATCAGTATACTTACCTGGCAGGGAGATACCATGATCACAAAGATAGTTTCCCCAGGGCGAGGCTTATCCATTGCACTCCAGATGTGCTGACCCCTGCGATTTCCCCAAATGTGGGAAATTTGACTGCATAATTTGTGGTAGTGGGGGCTGCATTCGCACTCTCCCCTGAAAAAAAAAAGCATCAGTATTCACCATGACCAAGTAGGGTTTTTATTCCAGGCATACAAGAAAAGTTCAGTATACACAAATCAATGTAATATGCTATATCAACAAAGGAAATTTTAAATTATATAATAATTTAAGTAGATGCTTAGAAAACATTTCACACAAAAAATTCAGCATTTATTATGATTTCAAGTCAATGAATGGGAATAGTAGGTGTCTATGATCTCCACCACTACATAAATTCCATAGAACTTCCAGGAGTGATCCATGGTCCTTGAGCACAGAGCCAGGAGGAAGCCTTGAGCACTGCTGGCAATGGGGGAAGGAAGGAAGGAAGGAAGGAAGGAAGGAAGGAAGGAAGGAAGGAAGGAAGGAAGGAAGGAAGGAAGGAAGGAAGGAAGGAAGGAAGGAAGGAAGGAAGGAAGGAAGGAAGGAAGAAGGAAGGAAGGAAGGAAGGAGGAAGGGAGGAAGGGAGGAAGGGAGGGGAAGGAAGGGAGGAAGGGAGGGAGGGAGGGAGGGAGGGAGGAAGAGAGGGAGGGAAGGAGGGAGGGAGGGAGAGAGGGAGGGAAGGAGGGAGGAAGGAAGGAAGGAAGGAAGGAAGGAAGGAAGGAAGGAAGGAAGGAAGGAAGGGAAGGGAGAGGAGGGAGGGAGGGAGGGAGGATGGGAGGAGAGGAAGGAAGGAAGGAAGGAAGGAAGGAAGGAAGGAAGGAAGGAAGGAAGGAAGGGAGGGAGGGAGGGAGGGAGGGAGAGGGAGGGAGAGAGGGAGGGAGGAAGGAAGGAAGGAAGGAAGGAAGGAAGGAAGGAAGGAAGGAAGGAAGAAGGAAGGAAGGGAGGGAGGGAGGGAGAGGAGGGAGGAAGAGGAGGGAGGGAGGGAGGGAGGGAGGGGGAGGGAGGAAGGGAGGGAGGGAGGGAGGAAGGAAGGAAGGAAGGAAGGAAGGAAGGAAGGGAGGGAGGGAGGGAGGAAGGGAGGGAGGGAGGGAGGGAGGAAGGAAGGGAGGGAGGGAGGAAGGAAGGAACGAAGGGAGGGAGGGAGGAGGGAGAAGGGAGGGAGGGAGGGAGGGAGGGAGGGAGGGAGGGAGGAGGGAGGGAGGGAGGGAGGGAGGGAGGGAGGGAGGAACCAACAAACGAACGATAGAACGAAGGGAGAGAGGGAGGGAGGAAAGGAGGAACGGACAGAGGAAGGAAGTAAGGGGTTCTTGAACTAGGCAAGATGCCCAGTATCATCATTTCTATTTAATTTTGTATTAGAGATCTTGTCCCAAGAATATAGAAAACAGGAAGAAAAATTTTTAATCCAAATTGCACAAAAAGAGAAATTATTTTCAGATATGATAACCCCAAAAACTATATACAAAATACCTTAAAACATAATTTGAAGACTATTTATTAAAAATAATTAATGAGTATAGCAAGTTGACTGATAACAAAATCGATGTGTAAGACCTATTGCATCCTTATATGCAACTGTTAAATAAAAATAAGTAATTAGGTTAATAATTTTATATATAATTGCAGTAAAAAGAGCCGTCACTTAGGAAAAAATTTAACACATAAAGTGAAAGGCCTGCATAACAAACCATAGTTTTATTAAAAGGCACAGCACACAACTTTAAGCAATAAAAAAGCATTGAATGTACATGGATGGGAAAAATTAACATAGTGAAAATGTTTATTCTACCAAAAGTAGTACAATTTTGAAGCAATCATAGTCAAAATTCCAATGAATAATTTTAAGGACTAGAAAAATATACTAGAGTTTATAAGAAATCATAAAGATCCTGCATAGCAATTCTAAGGAAATAAGAGAAAAACAAAAGCATTGTGTTAGAAGACTCCAAACTACACTACAAAGTAATTAAATTGTACAGTACTGATCTAAAAATAGTTATAAGTATTATTGAAATAGAGTGTACAGATGAAATGTGCACCTATTTATCAATAATTAATTTATAACTAGAATTCTAAGAACATGTACTGTAGAATAAGAGTATCTTCAGCAAATGGAAAATATATTGAGAAACCTGAAAAACCATGCACAAAGAAATACAATATAATTGATCATTAATTCCATGCACAAAATTATATTCAAAGTGGCTTCAAGACCCATACATATTTAAGACTCAAAACTATAAAGAACGTAGAAGGTAATGTAGTGAAACGTTGCATGACTGTTACAAAATGCTCTTGAGGAGTCTACTCTAATTTCAATTGAAATTAAAGTAAGTAATTGAGTTTTTTAACATTGAAAAGTTTTTTATAGTAAAAGAAAAGATAAACAGAACAAAATGGCATTTGACTACATATATACATACATATTTACATAACATGCATCTGATAAGGAATTAATATCCAAATATAAAACATGCAAACAAAAGAGCAAACCACAGATAACTTAAAACAAAAGCCTAATTAAAAATAGGAAAAAGAGGTGATATAGCAACAGTAAAGCAGGTAGGGTGTTTACTGTGTCTGTGGCAGGTCCTGTTTGATCCCTGGTACCTCAAAAGATTCTCCAAGCACTGCTGGAGTGATCCCTGAATAGGTGCAATTCCTCAACATCACCAGGTGTGGCCCCCAAACAAAACAAAAATAAAAAGTAGACAGAAAATCTGAATATAAAATTTTCCAATAGGGACATGGTATTGAACTTCAGACATGGGCATTCCCATCATCATGGATCTTTAAGGAAAATCTAACTAAAACTTTAATGAATGCTAACAGCCTGAAAAATGTCTTCTATCAAAAAAGAAAAATGAGCCATAGTAAGTATTAAAGAGGATGGTTGTGAAAGAGGGTAGTACATTTCTACTATTGGTGGACAGGTAAAGTGGGGAAGTGTTTGGAAAATGCTATGGAGCTTGCTCAGAAAGTTGAATAAAGAACAGTAGTAGTCTCCACCAATACCACTTTTGGGTATCTATCCACTCACGAAGATGAATACATTAATAGAAAATTCAAAACCATTCTCAATGCTTACTGCTGCGTTGATTACAAGAGTTAAAAGAATGAAGCAAAATAGTATATTAATATAATGGATGCTCTTAGACTTTTAAAAATATAAAATGTTTCATTCAAAGCAAAATGGCAAGAACTTGAGATTATGGGAAGTGAAATAAGTCAGAATGAAAAAGACATACACTATATGATCTCACCTCTGTGGACAATAAAAGAATATAAAATTGACCAATAGACAATACAAAATAAAAAGATAAAAGGCTAGACATAATAATAGAATTAATGTTACCGAAGAAGGGGGACCCCTTTAAGGTAGATGAGAAAGTGGGAGATAAAATATATGTAAATTTGTTCCTTGCAAATATAATAACTCCTTTCTAATCATGGTGTCTTGACTCCCTCCCCTCTATGAACACGCTTAGTTTATTAGCATTAAAAATATTTCTTACATATAAAAATACCAAACTGATTTTTGTTTTTGAGTTTTAAAAGCACTTCTTAAAAATTAAATGAGATTTCAAGCATGAACTCCATAGCTTGCTCTTCCTGGAAGCACTTAAGTGAATGAATATCTGACAATGGAGATAGAGAATGCATCTCTTGCAGGCCTGGACAGTCACAGAGTCCACAGGGCTTTTGTTATCTAAATCAGGGGCCATTGGGAACACTGATTTCAGGTCTGCATTTGGGTACAGAGTGAAATATTCTTAAGCCCCCGGGTACAAATTTGTAAACAATTCACTTGCAAATAGTTAACCAAATAAATTCAGCTCCAGAGTGAATTGCTTGAAAGATGAAAGTAATGTATCATATTTGTATAATGGAGAGGTCTACCACAACTAAAAACAACAGCAAAATGAAGCCCCCAGCTAAATCCTCATAGAGATGATTATAAAAGCCCAACCCCATGTGAAATGACTCTTCTG
This sequence comes from Suncus etruscus, assembly GCF_024139225.1. NCBI lineage: Eukaryota > Metazoa > Chordata > Mammalia > Eulipotyphla > Soricidae > Suncus > Suncus etruscus. The sequence goes on along the minus strand of NC_064851.1, from coordinate 34,555,516 downwards.
TCTCTGCACAGTCACACCACCATCAGAGAAGGACACTATCAGTTTCTTTCTTTCAAGGCAGCAACTTCAGCGCAACAGAAGAGACCTGAGGCCATGTTTACAATTAAGGCCCAGGACAGATCTTCCTGGGTTGTCACTTTTAGACACCACTGTTTGAGTGCTGGCCTTTGCTCAGTGATAGGCACCAGAAATAAGCTGTGCTTATCCTTATGCATGCATCAACAAAAGAACATTCAAAACACATAGTTTGTCTGTTTGCTTTTAGAGCCATGATGCAAATTATACAGTAGCTCCAATAGAAGAGGGGGTTTATTGAGATGTTAGAATCATGTATTATTGAACAAGATAAAACAGTCAACAATACAGACATATTTTGTGAGTTGCAGAAAATCTGCTCCCAGGATCCTGGCTGGAACTCTGACACACAGCAGGAGCAGGTCAGTTCATTCCCTGGCCATTGTATTTGGTAATGTATTTCAAGCATATGTCATGGCTACATGGTAGAAGACATGGTCTTTTTTGCTAAAAAAAAAAAAAAAAAAAGTCTTGTCCCCAAATAGGTCCCACAATGGCCAAAGGGTTATTCAAGTAATTCTCATGGAATCTCAGTGGCCGACTGCCCCAATAGGACTGGTATATATATACAGTCACTATTAAGATTTTCTATCAGCAACCAAGTAAGTGACTGTGATTATCACTTAAGCATGGCTGAAATGGTAAAGAAGCAAGTGTTTGCTTTTCTAAGATTTGGTACCGAGACAACAGAAAACTGAAATTTTAAAAGTCCTACAAAATCAGACAACTATTGGTTCCAAAATATTTTTATGGCACTTTAAAATTATGACATGTAACCAGACAGTGATATACAATAGTTTATCTCAGAAATTTAATTAGCTTTCCTACCTATCTACTTCATACCTTCATCAGCACAAGATTGAGAAGTAAGGCCTTATTTGCCAGAAGGGAACAGAAAGCATAAGTCAATGATTTCCATATAACAGTGCTTTGGAACCAGTCTGGAGCGAATATACCCTATTTTGGGACATGGCTGGTCCATCTTAGATGTAATCAGAAAAAGATTTTGTTAGGGAAGTAGAGTATGATTCCTATTAATGAGGAAACTATGATCAAATAGCGCACTTTATTGTAAGAAAGTTTATTACCAGAGCTCAAAATATATGAGGCATTAGGGATATATTCTAGCACATCAGTAAAGGAGCCAATTATATTCTAAGCATATCAGCAACACTAATGGAAATAACATCACGTATTCTAAAAAATAAAATTATTCAGAGAGTCTTATGGTGAAATGAAGGCTAAGATTAGGGCTTGGGGAAATATGAAAACAGAAAAGCTATCAGATACATTTGAATAAATGTGTTTAGAAAGAGAAATATATATGTTTATATACATATATATTAATATCTTTGTATCAAGATCACAGCTTCCACAAAGAGCCTGGAAATAAGTCAACAAGAAGCACAACTAAAATTAAGCTCTCTCATTTTCTCCCATAAAACCCAGTTATCCAAGGGGAGAGATCATGTGGCAGCTGTTGGTTAAATTCAAATACTCATGAGAAACAATGTCATACAATAGAGAAGACACTTTTTAGTACCAGGCAAGCTAGAGTGAGAATCATACTACGTTGTTATAGCAAATTACCTCACCTACTGCAGCATCAGTCTTTCTTATCAATAAAATACCAGGTGGTTTGAAGAGTTAAGATTATTTAGGTAAAGTAGTTATATAGTGCCTGGTAAATTTCAAGTGTTCAATAGAAAGGAACTATTATTGTAGCTAAAATATTAAATTACATTTACCATCAGCACAGACTTGTAGAAAATGAGATTCGGTAGTATTCATGGCCAAAAGCAATTTGTCCCCTATTAAAAGAAATTTAAATGTCAGCAAACAAGAGGGACAAAGTTTTCCTTATATATAACAGAAATAGATATGTAAGTGAATGGTAGATTAAAACTTAAAACTGCATTAGATGTAATAAATCAATCGTTCAGTATAAATCCTGGGGATGAGTCTTTTCATTTTTATTTTAACAAGAGGGAAAATCAAGAAATAAGGAAAAGCAATCATGGAGAATGAAGTAGACAAGAAAAAGGAGAATGAAAAGTTCTTAAACTGAGTTTTAATAATTAAAACATAAATTTGAGAGGGCTAATGAATTGTCCACAATTAAAGTCTAATTAAAAATAAGTGAACGTGAGGCTGGAGCTGTGGCACAAGCTTACCTTGCATGCTACTAACCTAGGACAAACCGCCTTTCGATCCCCTGGCGTCCCATATGGTCCCCAAAGCCAGGAGCAATTTTTGAGCGCATATTCAGGAGTAATCCCTGAGTGTCACCAGATGTGGCCCAAAAACCAAAAAACACAAACAAACAAATAAGTGATAAGATAAATAATCTATAAAGTCTTTTTAAAATATATGACTAAGTGATGTTGAGAAACAAAAGTAAAAACCAATAAAACAAGAATCCATGAAAATTCCAAATTTGTCTTTTAGCCTAAGAATTTCTACCAGCGTTGGTAATCTTAGGCTTTGTCTTTGACAAATGGTACATTAGCAGCTATTAGAAGCTAGAAATCTGAGGTTGCTCAAGTAGGATTTAGTAAAAGATACCAGTGTCAAATGAAATACCTGGGATCTTTAAAGGTTTGCAGCTTAGTAAACAAAACTATGTCTTATTACTCACTTCTTTTATATGTAATGATCATAGAGATAACAGATTTGGATCATTAAGTTCTAAGTCTACAAAAGTTTACTTAACGTAATATCAGTTAATTCAGTGTTGGCAGACTCAATAGCAATGGGCCAAAAGCAAATAGAAAATCTATGTAAAGAACTGAATACAACTGAATCTTAAACTATATCTAAAAAGACATAATGAAGATAGCCTATGTATATTTTTAAAGAGTAACAAAACATTTCTTTATTTTTTCTTCTATAAAATATTTATTTAAGCACCATAATTACAAGTATGATTGTAGTTGGGTTTCAGTCATAAACAGAACACCCCCTTCACCAGTGCAACCTTCCCACTACCAATGCCCCCTCATCCCCAAAGAGAAGATATTATTAATGAGATCAAGACAACTCAGGACAACAGAGACATCAGAAACTACGTGTTGGCCCATAAATTCTTCATAAATTGAGTCAAATACTAAATGTTAAATGAATAATATTGATTTGGTGGGGCTATATTTTTTGGGGGGGGTGTAAGGTTCTTTGGGCCACACTAAGAGGTTCTGCTGGAGTACTCCTGACTATGTTTGAGGGTTACGCCCAGCAGTGGTTGGGGGAAATCATGTAGTGCTAGGGATTGATTCACATTTAATTATATGTTGATCAGACTCCAACTCCTTTTTAGTTTTGTTTTTGTTTTGGGGCCACACCCAGTGGTGTTCAGGGATTACTTCTGGTTCTGTACTCAAAAATCATTCCTGGTGGACTTCAGGAACCATATGGGATGCCAGGGATCTAACCTGGGTCAGCCTCATGCAAGTTAAACACCCTACCCATTGTGCTATCACTCTGGCCTTCTCTGTATCCATAATTTGTATTAAAGTTCTGGTTCATTTAATTTTACAAATTGAGAAAATTAAGTATAAACATCCAAAAAGAAAATGGCTGAGGAATTACCAGAATTGGTAAAACAACACTAATGCTCATATGGGAAAGTTATAAAACAAAAAAGCAGAAAATTATAAGGACCCCATATTACTTAAATTATAATCAACTATAAAGTGCAATTTAAGTGAAGACCCTAAATTAAGCAACATAATTAGTAGTACAGTTAAATTAATGTATCTGTGTGAATAACAGTAACGAGACAATAAATTAAAAAATTTACTACTTTGCGGAAAAAATCACTTTCAATAGAATCTTGTGTATGTTAAAATTTGAAGTAATATTTCAAGAACTGTGAAGTAGGGAGTAAGTGGAAAATTTTAGAAAAACAAAAACTGATATTTTTTAATATCAAAAATGCAATCACATTGAAAACTTCAACAGAACTTCTTCAGGCTAAAAGACTAAGAAAGCAAGAATATTGAGTTAGACATTTCTTTCTTGTGTGTGTCTCTCATATTCTCTTGACCAAACCTTTAATTATAGTTCCATAACATCAACCAACTGGATACAGACTTAAGTCAATTTAGTTAAGCTGTAGCCTGACAAAGCTGTAACTGCCTCAGGGACTTTTACTCATGCTTATTCCCAGAGAAGGAAGTAATTAATACCTTGAATACTGGAAGTTGTTCTTGGAGTTTTGTGTGTGTGTGTGTGTGTGTGTGTGTGTGTGTGTGTGTGTGTGTGTGTGTGTGTGTAAGAGAGAGTTTTGAAGTGTCAAGGATTGAACTCAGGACTTCATACATATAATACGTTAATACATAAGTTGCAACCAATGGAACCTAGCAGTAAATAAGTAATGCTCCCCACCTCTTAGTTCTTTCCCAAAGTGTATAGTCTCAAACTTTTTGAGTAAAGTTTATTTCGGTTTTTTATTAAAGCTCTAGAAGTTTGAGAATCCATTTATCTCTAGTACTTGTTAGCTCAAAATTCATTTTTATGTTAACACCTCCCTCTTTCCATATTTCACACCACCATTTCTTAGGCAACAAGATATCTTATACACCCAAATAAGCTATTTGTTTAAAACTTTGACATAATTTCTTCTTCCTAGGAAACCCAGGTTGATGTGATATAAATAGTATAGAGGTTAAGGTACTTGCTCTACAACCTGGCAACCTAGATTCAATCCCCGGCACAGAACTGTATATGGTCTCCCAAATATAGCCAGAAATGTTCCTTGAATACAAAGTCTGGAGCAAGTTCTGAGCACTGTTGGGTGTGATCCCCATTCAAACCCCCACCCAGGGAGGTAGAGATAGAGACAGAGAGAGACAGAGAAAGAGACAGACACACAGAGAGGGGGGGGGGGCACTGGTGCCAAAGGTTAGGATAACAAGTAACAAGTAGATTAGATATTCTAAAACAAAGATTTCTTGATAAGTTAATGCCCTTTAAAACCCTCTTATTGCTAGAGCAGCAACTGCATTTTGAAATAGTTATGAATCACTAAAGGAATAGCCATAAACCATAAAATACCCAAGGAAGAAAAAAGGAAGAATAATTTTGAGGAGAGGGGAATGTTGAAAACTTATCTAATACAAGAGAAAATAATATAAGACCAAGTAATTGCATGTAACTCCAGATAGTACAAATCCATAGAGTATACAATTGCAAAAGCAAACCCTCATGGATACTATGAACATTGGGTAATAAAAATATCTGAATACAGATTTGTCATTTGTATTAAATGTATTAATCTGGTAGATGAGGCTATGTAAATGTGGGAGAGAAGGTACTGAGAAATCTTTGAGTCTTCTTGATTTTGCTTAGAATCTGAAACTGCCCTATTAAAATGTCAACAACGAAATAATAGAAAAAAGAAGGGCAATAGAAAGAACAAAATACAAAATTAAAATAATTTCAAATATATCAAATAAGTTGGTTAAACTCTTCAAGTAAAAGATTCTTCTGAATGCATGCTGTTTATAAGACATCTTTAAAACATAAAAATACTGAAAGTATACAGTTAATAAAACAAATAAGAAAAACCAAGTCTGAAGTAAACTAAATAATGTGTTCAAGGTCATAGGTTTCTATGTGCTTATTTCTGATCCCTGCATCCAATTGCTCCCCATTATGCCCTGCCAGTTACTAAGGATAGGGTCACTATCTTATCATCTTTATTTTTCTTCTGTTCAGCATCTCAACAAAGCAATAGCTGCTGCATTCATGAAACCAAAGTAGTACAAGTGTGTAATCCATCAAAAACATATTGGGCATTCTCAAAAAGCAACAATGTTTTATATAATTTATGAAGATTGATTCCTTCTGATATTTATAACATAATAAATGAGCTTTATTTCTCCCTAAAGGATAAAATCAAGGCATAACTCAACCCTGGAAACATCTACATGTGTGGTCATTTATAAGGTGACATGCATGATCATAGAGGATGGCTTTCATTCATTCATTTATTCTATGTATATTTATTTACCTAATCTGTGCCAGATACTGCATAGTCATATGAATACAATGACAAATAAAACAGACACAAGCTTCTCTATTCTGGAAATAGATAGAGCAAAACTATATTATAAACTATTTGCAATTTAGATTTATCTAGATTTCAATTTTCTATGCTTTAGAAACTATTTGTTAAGGAAACCCAGGGCTGTAAAAAAAATTTCAGCAAATCGTTATGAACTGTTTATTAGTGGATGGGATTAGAACTGAGTGTTCTGAGGATCTACCCCCCTGTTCTGTGTTTAGAGATTATTCTCAGAGCTCTCAGCGGGGCTCCTGAATGGCTAGGGGTCAAATCAGAATTGACTGTATGCGAGTTTTAATATACTAACTAAATAATCTTAAGTATTTCATTAGATCATTTACTGCCCTGACATTCAAGTTTCTTTTGCACACTTACATATCTGAAATAATCCCAATGTCCTGTGACAATTATCTAGCATAGAGATTTGAATTAAAGATCAATTTTCTTTTGGACAAAGTTGATATAATACCCAAGTTAATATTACCACTCTTCACTTGTAAGTAATAAGCATTATGCAATATAGGAATCAAGTTTCTGAATTGGGGAGCCATATAGACAGTAAGACTGTTATTTATTAGAAACAAGTTTGTTGCAGTCCAAAAGGGAATATAATATGTGCACATTTATTCATTCTTTGTATTTTTTACATAGATGGCAGACTACTATATTTGAATAATCTAATGCTACTTACTTATAATAGTGATTTTATTATATCTGTATAGTTAAAACATAATAGGGTATTGCATTTCACCTCCCAGAATGCATACAAATTAATGAAAAGTTACAAATTAATGACAAGTTTACCATTATCTCCAAGCTCACTCTTTACCTAAGCAGATGGAGAAATATATTATTGGATATGCTGCATAAAACTAAAGTCTTTGAAATTAATAGAGACCTGGTTGCCACAGGATATGACTATACCTAATGGACTATTAAAAAATGATTAATACATGTCTCAGTGGGCCAGCAAAGAGAAGGACCATGAGTGAGAATGAAAATGAAGAATTAATTTGACCTACCATACCAAAAAAATGGCTAGTCCAAGCTGCAACACGCTGAGTAGGGAAGAGTCTAAAGCATTGATTGACTCTAATAATATATATATTTTTTAAATCTTAGTTTTTAAATAAAAAAGAGTAGATTTACTCGAATGAGCCTGTGTTTGGTCTTGCTGCAATGGTTCAATCTCTCAGTGTTGAAAACTGTTTTGCCTTTGATTGGCTCTGTCAGTGTGCTGTAAGTCAATAGCAAGAGAGGAGGTTTAAGCCATGTCATTGGGGAAAATACTAAGAATGCTGAGACAAAAGGTACTTTGTAATTGCAGACTTTATTATGGTTATAACACTTCTGTTTCTTCAATATTTTCCATTTTTATATCTGCCGTCCAGAATAAAAACAAAGATTTTTGAATTATTAGAAACATCTCTATCTTTTATTCTTCTGCATTCAGGGCCATGTATAAATAATTTTTTTTCAATAGCTATAATGAACCTTAAATCTCTCAGATACTTTAGATATCTTTAGTTGCTGAATAAAAGATTTTTATCATCCAGGTTCTTTTAAGTATTTACTTTGGAAACATTCTGTCTCTAGCTTCTCTCTGAATATTGATGATGATGATAAAGATGGTGATGATGATGCCTTGCACACAGCTTACCTAGGACGGACCTTGGTTCAATTCTCCAGTGTCCCATATGGTCCCCCAAGCCAGGAGTGATTTCTGAGTGCAGAACCAAGAGTAATCCCTGAGTATCACTGGTGTGGCTCAAGAACCAAAAAAAAAAAAAAAAAAAAAGATAAGTCATGGGGTAATAAGAAAATTGATTATGACATCAATAAAATTGAAAACACATTAAATAGCCTTTTTAAAAATAAATGCATGTTATTAAATTTGTTTTTTATTTCTAAAATTTAGTTTTGTGTAATTTCCAAGTGTTTTTATCCTTTTCTGTTGGTGATTAATTTTCATTTTCAAATTATTATGATCTGAGAGGATATTTGATATTATTTCTATCTTTTTAATTTTATGGAGACAAGTTTTGTGACCCAGCATGTAATTTATCTTGGATATCACATGTGCACTGGAGAAAATTGTGTACTCAACTTTTGGGGATTGTGGAGAACCATGTATATGTCTAATAGGCACCTCTTCTTTTAATCCTGTAAATTCAGTGTTTCCTTGTTGAAACTAGGTCTAGTTGATCTATCTAGCTGTTACAGGAGTATTAATGTGACTGACTACTACTGTATTGCTCTCAGTATCATCCTTATGTTTCTTAGCACTTGTTTAACATTCTTTGATGGCACTTTGACCATGTATAGGAGTGTGAGTTCTTCTCATGTCTTTGATTATAAGAATTAACTATCTTAGGGGCTGGAGCAATAGCACAGCTGGTAGGGCATTTGCCCTGCAAGTGCCAACCCAGGTTAGAACTCCAGCATCCCATATGGTCCCCTGAGCATGCTATGAGTAATTTCTGAGCTCAGAGCCAGGAGTAACCCATGCACATGCCTGGGTATGGTCCCAAAACAAAACAATTAGCCATCCTTGTTCCTATGGCCTTAAATTTTTTTTAATTGACTCATTGTAAGTTACAAAGTTGTAAGATTATTTATAATTGAGTTCCAGGCATACAATTTCCAACAGCAATCTCTTTACCAGTGTCCACTTCCTTCCACCAATGTTCCCAACCTCTCCCCTTTTCCATCACCTATATTTCTCCTCCATCCTTCCATTTCCATATACCTCACTTTTAAACTCCCTGTTTTACAATACTGTTGCTGATAAAGTATCAAGCGTATAGCTTTGTTTCCTATTAGCACACCTTTTAAAATTTGAAGTCTATTTTATCTAAGTATTACTACCCCAAGCTTTTTATGGGAATTGTCAGCCTTGTCTTTAAACCTGTGCGTATTCTGATGGTTAAAATGCATCTGTTGTTGGTAACAGAAAGTTGGGTTCAATTTTCTAATCCATCGTGCCAGTCTGTGTCCCTCAATTGGTGAGTTCAGGTCATTGATGTTGAATTTTATTATTGAAATAAAAGAATATATTTCTATTATTTTGTAGGAGCTATGTATATTTTTGAATTTTGCATTGACTTAAAGAATCTCCTTCAATTTTTCTTGCAGAAAAATGGTTTCAGGGTTATGAATTTTCTGTGTTGTTCTTTGTCCATGAAGCACTGTATCTTTTTTAAAAATCTGAATGACAAACTAAACTAGAGTTTTCTTGGTGAGGATTTTCATTTCCTCAAGTTTTTCTACTATACCCCACCATTCTTATCTGCTTGTAAATCTTTTCCATAGATTTACTGTGAATCCTATGGGAGTTTCTTGGTATGTAATTTCCTTTCTTGATCTTTCTGCATTCTGTTTTCTGTCCCTGTGTCTAACTTTTATCATTCTGATTACAATGTTTCTTGGAGTTTTTTACTTGGGCCTATTTTAGCTGGGATTCCTTCAGATCATGAATCTGGGTGCATGCAATCCTTAACTCTGAGAAATCCTTATACACAATTTCTTTGCTAGCTTTTTTAAAAAATAATAATATCTTTATTTAAGCACCATGGTTAAAAACATGTTTATAGTTGGGGTTCAGTCTTACAAAGTAAACCACCCTTTCACCAATGCAACCTTCCCACCACCAATGCCTCCCCATCTCTCTCTCCTCCCACACTCCTTACCTGTCTTCAAGACAGACATTCTATTTCTCTTACTCACTATCATTGTCAAGTTGGTTGTTAATGTAGTTATTTTTCTAACTGCACTCACCACTTTTCTGTGGTAAGCTTCATATTGTGAGCAGTTCCTTCCAGCCCTCATCTATATTGTCTTTGGGTATTATTACCATACTGTCTTTAATTCTTCTTACATATCACAGATAAGTGAGATTATTCTGTGTCTAACTTTCTCCCTTTGACTTATTTCACTGACCATAGTAGGTTCAATGTATAGAAAAATTTCATGATTTCATTTTTTCTGACAATTGAACAGTATTCCATTGTGTATATATACCACAGTTTCTTTAGCCACTCATCTGCTGTCAGGCATCTGGGTTGTTTCCAGATTCTGGCTATTGTCAATAGTGCTGCAATGAACATAGGCAAGCAGAGGGCATTTTGGTTTTGTGTTTTTGTGTTCCTAGGGTATATCCTTAGGAGTGGTATAGCTGGATAGTATGGGAGCACAATTTCTAGTTTTTTGAGAAATCTCCATATTGTTTTCCAAAAAGACAGGACTAAACAGCATTCCCACCAGCAGTGAATAAGACTTTCTTTCTCCCCACATCCCTGTCATCACTGATTGTTCTTGTTCCTTGTGTGCCAGTCTCTGATGTGACATGGTACCTCATTGTTTTGATTTGCATCTCCCTGATGATTAGTGATGTGAAGCATGCTTTCATGTGCCTTTTGGCCATCTCTATTTCTTCTTTGAGGAAGTGTCTGTTTTTGATGGGGTTATATGTTCTTCTTAAGTTCTATCATGTATCTTAAATTCTATTATGTATCACCATTTCCTTGTGTCCTCTTTAATTTTGTGAAGCAGTGTTTTGTAGTTTTCTTTGTATCAGTCCTACATCTCTTTAGTTAAGTTGCCTCCAAGGTACCTGAGTTTCTATGGCACTATTGAGAATGGATTTCTTTTTTTTCCTTTATGTCCATTTTTTTCTATCATTATTTGTGTATACGAAGGCAATTATTTTTGCATGACACTTTGCTATGCCCTCTATTTTTTCTAGAAGCTTTTTTGGTAGAGTCTTTGGGTTTTCTAAATACAATATCATATCATTTTTAAATAGTGAGAGCTTTACTTCTATCTTTCCTTTCTGGATGCCCTTGATATCTTTTTCTTGTCTAATTTTATGGTAAGTACTTTTCCAGTACTATGTTAAATAGAGTGGCAAGAGGAATTTGTCTTATTTCTGTTTCTTCAATTTCCTGAAAGAGCCTGAAAAGAATTGGTAGTAGGCCCTTTTTTTTTTCTTCTGGTTTTTGGGTCACACCCAGCAGCACTCAGGTGTTGCTCCTGGCTCTATGCTCAGAAATCACTCCTGGCAGGCTCGGTGGACCATATGGAATGCCGGGATTCAAACCACCGTCCTTCTGCATGCAAGGCAAATGCCTTACCTCCATTCTATCTCTCTGGCCCCCTTGGCCTCTTGAAAGGTTTGAACAAATTTGTTAGTGAATGCATCTGGACCTGGGCTTTTGTTTTTGAGAACTTTTGATTACCATTTCAATTTCCTCAAAAGTGATGTGTTTGTTTATATATGCTAGGTCACTGGGGGTTCAACGGTGAAAGATTTTAAGAGTTCAAGAATTTATCCATTACTTCCAGTTCTCTTGTTTTGTGGCATAGAGCTTTCCCTGCTTACCTTTTGAATCTGTAGTATCTGAAATGATCTCCCATTTTCATTTCTAATTTGGTTTATTAATTTTCTCTCTCCCTTTTCTTCTAAGTTTTGCTAGTGGTTTATTAATCTTGTTTATTTTTTCAAAGAACCAACTTTTGCTTTAATTGATCTTTCAGATTGTTTTTTTATTTTCACTTCATTAATTTCTACTCTAAGCTTTGTTATTTCCTTCTGCTACATATTTTTGTTTTATTTTGTTGATCACATTAAATCATTTATGAAGGCCCCTTTTTTCTTCCTGATGTGTTCTTGCACAGCTATAAATTTTCCTCTTAATATCACTCTTGCTCTGTCCCACAAATCCTGATAATTTGTTTCTTCATTCTCATTTGTTTCCAGGAATGTTTTGATTTCTTCTTTGATTTCATCTCTGACAAGTAGCTGTTTAATTACCAGGTGTTAAAGTTTTTCCTCTGTGTCTGTTTGTAGTTTATTTCTAGTTTTAGTGCATTATGATATGAGAAAGTAGTTTGTACAATTTCTAGCCACTTGATTTTGTTTTTGTTTTGGGTTTTTTGTTGTTGTTGTTGTTGTTGTTGTTTTTGTATTTTTGGGTAGCATCTGGTGATGCCCCCGCACTCTGAAATCATTCCTGGCAGGTTCTGGGATCATGTGGGATGCCATCGAACCACTGTTCATCCTTGGCAGGCTGCATGCAAGGCAAATGCCCTACCACTGTGCTATCTCTCCGGCCCTCTATCTTCTTGATTTTATGGAGGTATATTTTATGGACCAGTATATGGTCTATCCTGGGGAATGACCCATATGCATTGGAGAACTATATGTATTCAGTTTTTGTGGGTAGAGAGCCCAATATATATCTATTAGGCCACTTTCTTCCATTTCTCGTTTCAAAACTAGTATTTTCTTGACAGGCCAGTATTGAGGTCTCCCACTATTACTGTGTTGCTATGTCTTCTTTTAAATTTGTCAACAATTGTTTTAAAATATTTTGCTGGTCCTTGATTGAGTGCACATGTGTTTAAGAGTTTGATTTCTTTCTGTTGTATATATCCCTTAATTATTATGAAATGCCTATCTTAGCCCCTTATAACTTTTTAAGTCTAAGGTTTGTGTCATTTGATATTTCAGCATTTTTAAAGGAGTTGTTTGCTTGGATCATTGTCCTGCAACCTTTGATTTTGAGTCTATGTTTGTTTTGACTATTCAGATGTGTTTCTTGTAGGCAGCAAAATGAATTCATCTTTTTGATCTATTTTGAAACTCTGTGTCTCTTAAGTGCTACATTTAGTCCATTGATGTTGAGAGACGTAATTGTCTTGGGACTTAGTATCATCTTCCTGTAGGTTTTTGGTATGTCTGTTAGTCTGTCTTGTCATAGTGTAGAGCTTTCAGTTTGTCTTTAAGGCACTTTTAGACCTTTTTTTTTTTTTTTTGAGGTATTTTAGTTTTGAATCTGTAAAGTTTCTAAGCTGTTGTTTATCCATGAAACTATGTAGTCTTCCTTCAAACCGGAGTGTGAGTCTGGGTGGGTGAAGTATTCTAGGCAAAGCATTCATTTAATTGAATTTTGACACTATCCCAGCACTGCCTTTAGGCCTTAAGATTTCCTTGTGACAGATTTCTGTAAATCTTAAGGATGCACCTTTGAATGTAATTTCTCTTTTTGATTTTGTAGCTTTCGGTATTCTATTTCTATCTATGGCATTCATCATTGTGTCTAGGATGTCTTGGGGTGCTTTTCTTTGGATCTCTTTTAGCTGGTACACTTTGAGCATGCAGGATGTGCATACATTCTTTTAACTCTGGGAGTTTCTCTGCAATTATGTCCTTGGCTAATAATTCTTCATGGAGATTTTCTTCCTGGGTTTCTGGGACTCAAAGGACTTTTATGTTTTTCTTTTGAGTTTATCATATACTTCTATTTTCATCTGTTCTCATACTTTGAGTATTTTTATATTGTCTGGTTATTTGTTTTAAGGCTCTTTTCCAATCTCTCCTGTTGTATGAAGTTGTTATGAATCTCATCTTCCAGCTCACAGATTATGTCCTCAGCTGTTGTTGCTCTGTTGTAGAGGTTCTCCATTGAGTTTCCATTTGCCTACCAAGTTTTTCAGTCCTCTTATTTCAGTTTGAAGTTTTCTAATTTCTATTTTCATATTCGTTTGATTCTTATTTATGATTTTTTCAGTTCATGTCATTTTTTTCTTTTTCCTCTTTCTTTCTTCTTTCCTTTTTTCCTTCTTTCTTCCTTCCTTCCTTCTTTCTTTCTTCTTTCCTTTTTTCCTTCTTTCTTCCTTCCTTCCTTCTTTCTTTCTTCTTTCCTTTTTTCCTTCCTTCCTTCCTTCCTTCCTTCCTTCCTTCCTTCCTTCCTTCCTTCCTTCCTTCCTTCCTTCCTTCCTTCCTTCCTTCCTTCCTTCCTTCCTTCCTTCCTTCTTTCTTTCTTTCTTTCTTTCTTTCTTTCTTTCTTTCTTTCTTTCTTTCTTTCTTTCTTTCTTTCTTTCTTGTTATATGAGGATTCTCCATATTTCTTCTCTAAAGTTCTTATCTTTTCAGGTCATCAGAGCTGACATCTTCATTCTGTATGCCTGGTGGAAACCTGCATTGTTTCCCCATTGTCACACTTGTTTTGTGGTGTTTTCTACAGTTGTTCTGAGGTTCGTTGCCTAGCATATTTACTGAAATAGTTAAGTAGTTTCTGTGTGTGTGTGTGTGTGTGTGTGTGTCTAAATGAATTTAAAGTTCCTCTTTATGATTAGCCAAGGACACTTTCCTGCAGTCATACTCACATTGTTAGGGGAAAATTTATAAAATAGATATTATAATAACTCAGATATGTGATAGATGCCCATTAAGCCTTTCTCCACCCAACCTTCTTGATCCCCTTGATCTGGTATTTCACCTTGAGACATCAATGGCTTTCTGCTATCAGTCAATGCCCCTCCTAGAAGGAGCTTGACATATTTGGGCCTTATTTGGGAAAGGACAAGCTTGTCATCTGATTAGACATTGTGTTTAAACCTGGAAAAGGGATAGACCAAGGTTCCTTAAACCTATAAAAGACACCTCCATAGACTACCCGGGGCTTCTGGTTTCAGTCCTCATGGCTGTCCCTGGAGCCCCAAAGCTTTGGATTAAACCCTCTTTGCTTTTACATTCTCGGAGATATGTTTTGTGGTCTTTATTGAGGTAAAGGGCTTTTCCCTAGATCCTAGTCTTCCCCATTGGGCCCCGGGGTTGTCTCAAACCTTGGGCCTCTTCAGGCCTAGGCTTTTATGGTCCCCTTTTAACCTTGGGCCCATGGGCTGTCTCAGACCTTGGGCCTTCATTCGGGCCCTAGGCTTTCTTGGCCCTTTTTAACAGTATGAGTTGTTGCTGCTGTGCCTTGTGGTGGAAGCAAGGCCTAGTGGGCTCTCTTTCTCTTTTACCTCTGGAGTAGGTGGGCACCCAGTGACAACAATGACAGCAAAGGCAGCCTCTTTGTCTAGTTTTTCTTCATCAAATTCACATTCTGTTTCCTCAGACTACAATTTTTCCAATAGTTGAGCTTACCCCATAGTTCTCTGATATGCTGTTTGTTTTTGCTTGTGTGTGTGTGTGTGTGTGTGTGTGTGTGTGTGTGTTAATTTGTTGGACCTTTATTCTATCTTCTAGAGGTTTTGTTTCCTAGAAGTTTCCTATATCTCATTTTGAAACTCACTGATTATTTTTTTCAAATATAATTCCTCTGCTGCTGACATGTCGAACTGAGGTTTATTCACCTATCATACTTTTAATTTCTATCTGATTGTAGTTTTATTCTGCTATCATACTTTCCTGTATACCTATCATTGTTTCTTTGAGATCATTAAGCATTCTCATTTTAGTGTCATATTCATTTTCTGAGAGTCTACATAAATATTTGGTACTGACAGAGCCTTCCATACTTAATTATTAAGCTACTAACTATGCTTGGTGGACTTTATATGGTCTCCCTATTGGGTCTCTATGCTCCAAGGGTGAATTTCTGTAGTTAACTCTCATAAAATTCACACCCTTTCTGAGGTATTAGGTTGAATGTTGCTCTTTTGCTTCCCTGAAAGCTGTTTCGCAGCAAGATTTTGCTGCTTCTGGTTCATAATTTTGAAATTTGATATAGATTATGATGTTACTTACTTTTTTTTTTTTTTTTGGTTTTTGGGTTACACCTGGCAGTGCTCAGAGGTTACTCCTGGATCTATCTTCAGAAATCACTCCTGGCAGGCTCAGGTGACCATACAGGATGCCGGGATTCGAAGCACCATCCTTCTGTCTGCAAGGCAAACACCCTACCTTCATGCTTTCTCCGGCCCCCTTGATGCTACTTTCAATGCTATCTTGATCCAGTTTCTCTTTTGGCAGTGACTTCAAGTTCTATAATTTCTTACCAGCACCAGTTTTTTTGAGGTCTTTTCTGTGGGAAAGGTGAAAATAACCTGTAATAAAGTATTAATAGCATAAAGCCATCAGTAGCAACCTGAGATATCCTTGATTCTGTGGGTTTGCCACAGGAAGTATAAATTTGTGCACTATGAAGTGTGAGGAGTAGACTAATCACATGGCTGAATGATTAAGAGGACAAGCAGCAGTAAAAAGAGGTCTGGTCATAGGTTTTGGATGTGGATCTAAAGGATAGAAAGAACAGAGGACCAGAATTGTGGATGTACATCTGCAGAGAAAGCAAAAGTTGTGAGTAAAGACAGACATCTCACTTGAAAAATGAAAAGACACTTCTTTCACAGGAAATAGCTTTAAGATGCATAAATAATAGGTAAAGCCTTCTGAAATGCAAACAGGATGCACTCAAAATTTCAGAAGTCTTTGAGACTTTCCATTTTTCATTATTCAGTTTTGAACTCCTTCCCATAGTTCCATGCAAATTTCACTACTATATTTGTTTTGATCTGACCAATGTAAAAATAGAGTAAGTCATTTAGAGCTATTTTAAGCATTTAAAATGTCACTTAAATCAAAATTGTATTCAACTACTCAAATATTGCAAGTAATCATAAGAATAGGATTGCCGTGGTAGTGTTGATTTTTGTCCCACAAACATAAATTCAGACATTTGTATTCATTGAAAAGGCTAAATTTTATATATATATATATAATGTTACCAGAACTTTGGGAAGCTATTTTTAATTAAATTTATTTTACAAATTTCTATAATGAAACTAAGTTACTCTAAGAAAGTTGCCCAAGTCACAGAGCTAGTAAGTGTTAAAGACTTCGGTGTCAAGCCTAAAGGATCAAACTTTAATTCCTTCCACTATTTCAATCCTTTGGTTTTTTTTTTGAATGGCTACTTTGTTCTTGGTTTTATACTGGGAATGTGAAAACTTCTAAGATAATAGTCAGTGCCTCAGGGGGTCAAGAACTCCATTCTGGGAATGAAACTGAAGATAAAACTGCTTCTGCTCCCAGGGAATAAGTAGAGAACAGATTTCTGGAAAAGGGAAAAATGGAAACAAGTCTTCAAAAAGGAGTGGATGGGGCAAGCAAGCTAAACATCTAGAGAATCAGGGGAAAGTTGGATAAAAGTTTGCCTGACATTTTAAAGTTAGAAAAATTTCTAGCATATACCGTATTTTCCTGCGTATAAGACGAACAAAAATAAGTCAACCGAAAATTGGGGGTCGTCTTGTATGCCGAGTATATCCCGAAAAATGTTTCAATATGCCTCTAAATGAAAATTGTCTGACTATTGCCATAAAGCGAATATTCCAACTCGATCCTGCACCAATCATTACAAGGCTGCCCAGACTGCCTCTCTAACTCTGCCAATCCAAGCAGGCTTTTGATGCATGCAAATTAGACAATGTTCTGGACCCGAATCTACACTGTCAAAAGCCTGCTCAGATTGGCCAGAGTCAGAGAGGAAGTCTATTGCAGTATAACCTTTAAACCTTTGTTTGTTGTGATTGTCTCACTGTGGTACATACAGTTGCAGCACAGGAACGTTCTGTCTGATACAGCGAATATAGGCCTAAATCTATGTTTTAACTGCAAAATTAGGGGGTCGTCTTATACACCCAGTCGTCTTATATGCCAGCAAATACGGTAAGATTAAAAGAAGAGCATTAAGAGTTGGGACAGAGGTCACAGGTTGATTTCAATTGGTGGTCAAAACTTACTTTTTAAAAGGGAATGTGACTAAGATCTCAAGTTTTTTGTTGAGTGTTCATGGAACATTGAAGTCTGCATAGAAAAATGTTATTAAAGTAATACTTCATTAAATTTACTCAGAATAAAGTTAAAATCATCACCTTTATAAGAAGAGTGAAATAATTTATAGATAGCAATCTGCAATCCTCTTAGAGTATCACTAGATCACTTGATTGTAGTCTGACCTTCCTCCAAATCTTCCTCTTAGTATAAAATGAAATTTTGAAAGACAGGGTTGGCTTTAGGGGAATCAATACTTATAAACACAATGCTGCAACTAGGGTAAATATAACCATAAAGAAGGAATACAGGGTAGCATTTCTATTGCTAGGTTCTCAATCACTTCCTTTGACCATTCCATTCCAAACTAACAGAAGTTACTCTGGTCAACTCTAAATGGATTGTCCAAAAGAGCATAGATAATTTACTATCCTTCAAGTTTACCAAGAAAGAGGGTGGTGGAATATCCTGATTAGGATGTTCTGAATGTAACCCCGGATTGGATGAAACCACACCAGTTTGACTTAGACTGGCACCAGGTTCCACAAGATCCCTACCAGATTTAGTTGCAGCACTCTCTTCAAATACCATAACGACCAACCTCTGATGAGAATCCCAGAAGCCAAACATAAGGTATATTTCACATTAATAAGCTTCAGCCTCTAGGCTTTTATGTAAACCACTGAGTAAAATGCTTTGTTCTGGTGCTGGGTGGCAGGATAACACAGAATGGATATTTTTCTCTATTTTCTTTTAAAATCTGCTGTTGTTTAGACAAATACAAAGATGAAGAATGATGAGTACAAACTGATATAACAAATTGATCCCTGAAAAATACTTGTAATCAGATGATGACCAACAGTGAGAATCTGGCCACAAATCAAATTAAATTTATGCTACCTAGTCTAAGATTATTAAATTCCCTTTGAAAGTATTAATAAGGTTCTTATCGGCTTACTCAACTTTTTCAATTCCTTTATCACTATGCATCTTTTCTCTAAGCTTTCCTTGACCTTCTCTTCCTTTTATTCCCTTTCTTCTCTGCCTCTTTCACTTTTGTCTGACTTCTGCCACTGTCTGGTTTTTGCCTCTATTTCTTTCACTATATGTCAATTTTTTCCAGAATTCTGCCACACTTTTATGATAGGTCAGTGATATCTAATTGTCATCATTTAAATAATGACTTTATTTGATAAGGGTACCAGTAGGTTCTAGACTAATATAGGATACATTTTTAAAATTGGACTTTCACTCAAGAAAGAGTTAATTACCTTTTATGGACTCCTTAAAAATCAATGGATAAAAACAATCTAGTACAATGAATATTTATGTCAAAAGATAATGGTGTTGATCAACAACTCCATTATAGGGCCCTTCCATTTCCTTTGGGCAATATTTCTCATACTACATTGCTTTGTTTTCTTTAGAAAGGTGAAAATTAGCAAACTGCCAAGTGCAGATATTATTTCCCACACATGGCAAAGAATTCCTGGAGCTCGCATATGCCATAATGTCATATTAAAACTAATAAAGATGTTTTTCATAAATTTGCCTTTTAAACATTATGAATAACCCTACTATACATCTAATTCCATACTTGCTTGAAAACAGATTTGTAATGAACTATTTTATTTTATTTAAATAATTTAAAATCCAAAAGATGCAGTTTTCAGCAAAGCCTTAGCATATACTTCAGCAGATCCCACGTATTTTTTCAGTTGCACTATTTTCAGTTCAGTCAGAGGTACATTTCAATATTTTGATTTTGTTTGTATTGGCTTGAAAGGTCTGTTTATTATCACAGAGTCATCTCAGCAGTAAATATTTATGGGAAGTTTTATTCCTAGTTTAGGGTTTGAGAATTCTCTTATAATTCCTTAAAATAGGCATTGTTGATTTGTTATTTTACTTTTGATAGAGAGTATGTTTACGGCATGGCAGTGGGAGGCTTTTTCTTTAATCATTTATAAAATTACCTGCAGTAAAAATTTCACCTGTTCTTTGTTTTCTTAGCACCACAAAATTGAAATTACATATAAAATCTTTCCTCTGGGAGATTTATGTCTACCTTAGAAAGAAAATCTCCACTTAAATTTTTATGAAACATCAAAATTATGGTCTCTTTTAGCAAAACAATACTAAGGAGCCTTTTGTTGGGTGAGAACTAGTTCCAATATTTGAGGACATCATTCTTTATCGCTCATTTAATCTTTATTTTCCTGTGGCAGCTTCTTTTTGTTTTTATCGATTCTTCTATTTGTATGTGCAGTGTGCTAATTTATCTTTCATTACAGAAAGTTCCAAGAGCCAACCACAGGGGCTCACCCCCAGTAAGAGAACTGACCTCTGGTGGCTGTGCTGTCCACAGTTTAATTTGAAGCAGTTACATAAAAGGGCTGATGTGTGGTTGTTTCTTTCTTGTACTGCCCATTGACCACCCAATCCTTGAAGAGAACAATGATCCCCCCTATGAGGCCCCAATTTTACTCTAAATGAAGAAGCCCCTATGCTGTCTTTTACTGTGATTTGAATTTAGATGTTCTCTTTATTTACTCATGTGTTTTAATAAAGGATTGATATAATAGCCAAAGCGCAGTTATCAATTAATTACCCATGGAAATTTAGGGGATGTTACACAGTCATTATTATTATACCCAGGGCACCAGACATATGCTACATAAAAGATGCAATCACCTTGAAATTATGTTAGCATAGCTACCATTTTTCTATAAAATATTATGTCTTCTCACTTAAAAATAACTTTTGCAAAAGACAAAAAGAAAGAAAACCTATGAGAAGATGTAAATGATGTTTCAAAGGGCTTAATGAAGGTATAGATATGTTTCCAGTAAGATCAGCAGACATGTAATAAATTGTGTCAACTGTTGGAGCACGACCTCTGCATTCTTAGGACTCGGTCATTTTTGCTTGGATTGGGAATTCAAATTTCAGAGAGCAAACAGGAAGGTCACTGCGCCTCCTGTTTCCATTTGATTCAGCTCATGGATTCATTCAGTGCAGTTTGCAAGAGCTGTAGTGGGGAGTAGAGGGGATGATTGAATCATAAAGATGCAGTTCAGAATGGAGAGCTTGGGTCCTTCACGCAGTGCCTGGCTGCAGAAGCAAGAGAGTGTATGAGAGGGCAAATGAAGGACAAGATTAATGGAAGGCAATGCAAATATGGGTAGGATATGACTAACAGAATTGAAGGACAGAGGCTTTCTAGTCACAAAACTGATGGGAGACAGAGAATCTGGCAGGGCCACTTGGAAAGAAGGCAGAGAGCAGACCCACCAGGTACTCAAGTTAGTGACAAGTGCCAAAAGACTTAAAAAGATAGTATCATTCTCTCCTGAAGCCTAAGAGTGCTAAAAGTCTGCTTCCAAAATAATTTCCTCATTTGGGACAAAAAATTTTCCTTGCTCGTTTGAGCCTGAAGTGGTATTGCTTGTTTGTGTTTGTAAAATTATCAAGTATAATCATTACCTTCTTTCCTGGATGAAAGTCAGAAGTTGCATAAGCTTTCTTCTTTTCTTTCTGAAGCCATAATCTAAAATATCAGAAAATCAAAGTCATTTCTCAGAGGCATTGTACTATATTGATTTTTAAAAACGTGAGCTTTAGAGTTAAAGTTTAATTAAAAACACCAGAAAACGGTAAAACTGTTTTCATTTAGCTAGTAATTAAATTAATTTAAGCAAGATATAAGTCAAAAAGTTACTCTAACACATTGCTACTCTAAAAATAGAAGTATTCATGCAGTCTACACTTAGCTTTCAGTTCCTCCCTGAAGCATCACTGTCAGGAAATGTAAACAAAGCACAGGCCTCTGCCTCCAATATAAAGGGAGAAGAATGTGAAGAAGGAGTAACAATCCAAGCTGATAAGCAATGGGGTTGCCATAAGAGATAATATGAACATGAATAGGCACAAGAATCTAACTGTATAGGCAGAACTGTATAGGCAAGGAATGTGGTGTCATCACAAATGACAAAGACAGACTGACAATTCAAAAGGTGCAGTGTAGACAGATAATATCCCATGGTGGAGATACAAAAATCACAGTCAATCCCTGGGGTGCCTTCTCCCTTCCTGAAACAAAGATTTTAAAGGCAGCAGTAATGACAAGCTGGTTGATGATGACAATGCTAAGGAAATCCACACTTACTTTCCTGTGAGTTGAAATTGTATGTGAAAAACTCGGATTCTAATTTGAGAGTGAATTTTAAAGGTACTGGGTAAATAGATATGCCATATACTTTGCAGGAAAAAAATTTTTTTTTATCCAAGGCCCATTCTGTCCTATTTGATTTTTACTCATGAAAGGTGATAAGAACTTATATAAAAATTCAACTAGGTATTTGTGGTTATTTTTAATGAAACACAGTAAACTTATTAAGCACAACAATATTATCACATAGGAGAATGAAATAAATCTGTTGAATTGAATTTATTCAAAATTTAAGCATGCTATGTTTGTTACATAATTAAATTGTTTTGTTTTTTTGAGGTCACACCCAGCGGTGCTCAAGGGTTACTCCTGGCTATCTGGTCAGAAATAGCTCCTGGCAGGCACAGGGGACCATATGGGACGCCGGGATTCGAACCAACCACCTTAGGTGCTGGGTCGGCTGCTTGCAAGGCAAACACCGCTGTGCTATCTCTCCGGCCCCAAATGACAATAATTTTAATACTCAATATTCTGTCATTTCTTCTCTTCTTAGAGCCTTTAGAAACCCTAAACAACAGTAACGTAGTATTATTATTATTATCATTTGCCAGGGCATGCCTAAGCTTTTAGGGGGGCCCACCAGATGTAACCTCAGATTTTCCTGGTGGGTAGAACTATTTAACCCCCATGGGGTTCCTCAAAAGGCCACTGTGGACACCTTTTTCCCCTGCATGGATGCTTGAAGAATTTCCTAAGAGACACCTGGCATTACATTTTCAGCCAGTATCTGACTATTTCTCCTTTGTTTATATCAGGCAAAATATTGACCTCTATTAAATAATTTGGCCCAGAAATTCCAGCACCAAAGTTTACTTGAGAACCCCTTTTTCTGGATATAGCCGGCCCTAAAAACAAAGACAATTTTTCTCTCCTTTTCAAATATACTCTTTGCAACTGCAGTTTCTGGTAATCAAGGGCATAACCAGAATACAGATTTTGACTTTTGACCCTCCTTTAGAAATAGGGAAGCTCATTCTTGGGGATTTGGTACCTCCCTTCATTTAACCTCTAAAACAATAGACTCCAGCCTAGAAAGACCAAGTTTCTAGATATTTCCTACTTCCTCCTAATCCTTATTTTTGCATTTAAAGTAAACTTGCAAGGAGTTGTGACCTTTTCTCTTGTAATTTAGAATTTTTAGTTACACCCATAGCTTAGGTATTGTTATTGTTATACTAGGCTTTGTGATTACAATTATTCTTCACCTGTGGCTAATTTTACCCCTATAAATTCCCCTGCTCAAAAAATTAAACTTGTTGCACTCCTGCCAGAAACATATTGACCCCACATTCTCCGTGTGGTTTCATTTATTTCATATTTCATATTCGGCCGCTCATGCTTCCACTTTCCTATCGTGTAGTGCTATGACCCACGAGAATTGCTCAGATGCAAGACGTCCACAGCAATCATTTTATAATAAAACAAGTTTTGATGATTTATCTGAAACTACCAGAACTATAAATGATGAAATTGCTGGTGACCATATTCCTAAATCTATCTTTCAAAATTATTCTGAGGTGGGGCCGGAGAGATAGCATGGAGGTAGGGCATTTGCCTTGCATGCAGAAGGTTGGTGGTTCAAATCCCGGCATCCCATATGGTACCCTGAGCCTCAGGAGCAATTTCTGAACATAGAGACAGGAGTAACTCCTGAGCACTGCCAGGTGTGACCTCAAAAAAAAAAAAAAAAAAAAAAAAGAAAAGAAAAGAAAAGAAAAGAAAAAAAAATTATTCTGAGGTACTTATTTTATACACATTGTGCCAGCCTTTTCCAAATGCAAAATTAGAAGATATGATGTTGGAGGTTGGGAAAATGATGCAAAGGACTCTAGAGAAATCTGTGTTCAACCCCTGGAATTCCTATCTCCAGAGTACTGCTGAGTACTGATGGCTAGTGATACTAGCAACTTGCTCCACAGAGCCAAAGAGCATCATTGTGCCAGGCTGAGCACAGAGATAGTGATACTTGGGAAGTATAAACCCCAATGCAGAAATGTTTGAACCAATCCATAATATTGAGCTACATAACAGCATTGTTTTTCATACAAAGTAGAAATTAAGATTATTCCTAACCTCTCTTTTACTTCTAATATGTGATTTACTTTCTTTGGTCAGTTACATACTATGCAATGCAATGACCAAAAATGAACAACATAACTCAGAAAATGGTAAGAGTCTAAGTCTACAACAGATTAAAAACTTGGATATTTCTGTGACATTTCACAGAGATTTGGAATATGGAGGAAAATTAGTGCATATATTAAAATAAAAAATAATTGGCATACAGGAAGTCAGAAAAAAGTATAGCTCAAGTAGATAATGAATTTGAATAATTCTGGCTACTAAAATAAACCAAATATTCCTGGCAGCATTAATATTGAAATTCATGTTTTACTTTGACTTTATTGAATAATTGTTAAAATTACATTTATTTTTAGTTCACATATTTATGGTTATATTAATTATGACTTTCATACCTCCATTTTTAATGAACTTTAAATATTGCTTTGATCCCAAGTTTGAAAAGTGAATACATTACCAATATGTAAATCATCCCCTGTTCCTTCATTCTGTTCTATAGTTGATATTACATATTGAATATTTTAAAGTTGCTAAGAAAATTATTCTTAAAAAGCCTTTATCATAAAAACAATTAGAGTATGTAATTATGTGAATTATGTGTAGGGCCAGTTGTTACCTAGAGTTATTGTATTACTGCTTTGCTCATATACACAAATATCAAATCAATATGTTATATATTTCAAACTAATATAATTTTGTATGTCAATTATATTCTTATTAAAAATTAAAGAGAAGGGGCCAGTGAGGTGGCGTTAGAGGTAAGGTATCTGCCTTGCAAGCGCTAGCCAAGGAAGGACCACGATTTGATCCCCCAGCGTCCCATATGGTTCCCCCAAGCCAGGGGCGATTTCTGAGCCAGGAATAACCCCTGAGCATTAAATGGGTGTGACCCAAAAAAACTAAAAAATTAAAAAAATAAAAGAGAAAATATACTTTCTTTTCCTCAGAAGACTCAACTTCTTTTGTTTGTTTGTTTCTATTTTGTTATATTTCTTTTTTGGTGATGAGAGGATTCCTTTACAGTGTTAGGGATCAAACTCAGGATCTCACACAGGATAGGGTAATTGCCATCTCAATCCTCACACTTGTTAGAGCCACACATGTAAGATAACATATTCACAGATTTTAGAAGTTCTGACATAGACAGAGTTTAGATGTCATTCTGCCTGCAAAATAAATATTTTGTCAATGAAAAAAGGTTCAAAAGCAACTGCTTCTGTCAGGTTTTTATTCAATGCTAAATATATACTTTGAAATTGTTTTAAATGTCAGGAGTGTATTTTTTGAAAAAGTAATTGGTTTCTATGTACATAGGACTTTTGGATAAAATTTAATTATAATTATAAGAAAGATTGTCTTTCCTTAATTTTTCTTTCTATTTTCTCTTATAAAGCTACAGTGATCAACCCCTATCCCCTCTTATATATTTTCTGACGACAGAAAACAAGATTTAGAATTCTGTTTTTAAGTTTATTAATTTATCTTTAAATTCTTCATAGCAGCAGAATAGCCTGCTCTGGTAAGTCAATGAGCAAATGAATTTACTATATCTGATTTGAAATTCTGATGTCCCATTTAACTAGTTTCATACACTTAGATAAATCATTAGACTTCTCCAAGTGGACTTTTTAAAATCTATGTAATGACAGTACTCATTTTGTTGTAAGCATATTAATAACTTAGTCTTAGAAGGAAAGAACCAGCTCCATGCTTTGCACACAATAAATTAAAAAAGAATAAAAAATAAAAAAAGAAAACAATTGAAAAGGTAAAAAGAAAAGAAGAAAAAGGAAATAAAATTTCCTTCCTTATTTCATCTTTATTATCCTTCTGAAATGAGGCCTACATGCTCTTAACAGACTCAACTCTTGTAAAATCATTATACATGCATTCCCTGATAAGCTACACATTTTGCTTGTTTCCGGGGTTCCACCCAGTAGTGCTTAGAGTTTATTCCTGGCTCTTTATTCAGGGATTACTCCTGATGGGCTGAGAGTGCCTGGGAGTGTCTAGGACTGAATAAGTTTGGCCCTCTGCAAGGCAAGCACCCTATCCCCTACTATGACTTTGGCCCTTCAGTCATACACTCTTAATAATACATACATCATAAAAACTTGGAAATGGAGTTTTACACTTCATATTATCACAAACTTTTTTTTTAATAAATGATACATTATGTGGCTGTGGACAAGAGTATGAGATATAATATCATAGGGCAAGTTTTTTTTTGTTTTTTTGGTTTTTTTTGCCCTTTACCTAGTTTGTCCAACTTCATTTCATTCTACTTTACAGCTAGTATGACTTACTTCCTCAAGGTTATTTGAAATCTTCACAACAAAAGAAACACTGTTCACCTGTTGGTCTCTCGGAAAACCTGGGAGTAGTGAGTAATATGCACTTCACCAATATTTGACAAATTGTGTAAACTGACAAATGTCTGGTTCTTTCCTGTTTTTCCACTTGACCTTCTTCTCTGCCCTCCATTTTGCACTTGCATTGCTCTTCTTTGAACTATAGATGTAATATAAGGTCCAGCCTAACCACTATCCTTGCTCTTGTGCTGAAATGTTACTTACCATTTCATATTACCTGTTCTCAGCTGCTTCTAAGTTCCTCCAACATTTCCACTTATTCAGGATTATATCTTGCAATGTACTCTTCATAATCTTGAAAAGAGTCCACAAACCTTTGGTAATTATCAACTGTACCTCAAGAACAACGTGTCCCCTACTTCAATATCTATTACATAGACTGAACATATAAAAAGCATTTTATAAATGCTTCTGGAATTGACTTTCCCTTGTTTCCAGTAACCCAGAGTATACTAGAAACTACAAAAGTATGTTCATGATTATTTTTATATTTATAAATATTTACCATGCTAACACATGCTAATCACAAAAATGGTTTCACTCACTTGCTTTTGAAAGAACTTTGTCACTGACTTACACACTAAAATAAATATATAAATTTCATTTAAAATTCATATTTGTAGGTTGCAAATATTAAGTCTCATCCAGTGGGGCCACCAAAGCTGTTGTCAGACTACTAATGGTACTCCTAGTTTGCATTTGATTCAAATTTTGCCTCGAGATTTAGGGTTTCTTAGCTTTTTTTTTTTTTTTTTTAACAATGTAATCACTCCAAGGTGTATGTAGGGGCTGGATGGTTATAGCAAATGGCAAACTGTGTTAATGGGAGGCAAGGAGGAACTTAATTATTCTTTCAATTTCCAAAGGCAATGATGTATCACATTAATACTTTTCTTTTGCTTTTTCTGCATGCTAGTAGCTGAAAGTAAAACAATGTCCCTGTCCCCAGTGTGTTTACAAAGGTGTCATAAATGACACCTCTGCACATTTTCATTGGAAAAGTTGTTTTCTCCTGATGTTACTTATCTGTACAGAACACAGTACAGGATGGCAAGGGCTCTTAAAGTAGAATAGACAATGTGTTATTCCAAATGTATTCTGAAAGACATTTTTTTTTAAATTTGGAGTTTTTCCCTGAATAATATCTTTTCTGCATGATCGATGGCTCTAACTAACCCCATTTCCAAGGGAATAATGTTTTTATTAGCATACTTAATCAATTGTAATAATATTCTTCAAAAAAAGTCTCTGACTTTCTGAACTGATATACCTGCAACTTTACAATACAGTGATTGGCAAAATCACCCAAGAATGTAAATCTCTAAGGTAGCTATAATTGGTGTGTGACTAGGATACACACTAGTGTACTTGTCTTGTACAGTTCAGCTGGTTTGAGAAAGTCAACTGAAAGTGTGATTCTTATGGTCACACAATTACATTTTTAAGATAACAAATAAGTCATCTTAGGCAAAATAAGCTGAGTGTCAGTTGCCCAATCCTCTCATAGAAATATTCTGCGACTTACTAGATAAATTGTTTAAATGGAAGACATTTGTGGCTATAAAATTTAGCTTGAATTCAAAACACTAAAGACTATAATTTAAGTATAAAAACATCAAAAACAAGAATGATTTTATTTGGAAGAAAGAAAAGAAGGAAAGTATAAACAGAAGTAGAAGGAAAGGATAGAAGAAGAAAACAGGAATGAGAGAGAAAAAGTTGATTTTTGAGTTATCCAAATACATTTACTTAGTATCAATATATTTTTGCTTATCTTGGATTAATTTCTTGCATAATATTATATGCATATGAGTAAAAGTAAAAGTTATATTTTATGGAGACTTATTTAGAAATAGCTATAGTACCAGAATTCTTTTTTTTTTTTTTTTTGGCTTTAGGTTTTTGGGCCACACCAGGTGATGCTCAGGCATTACTCCTGGCTATACACTCAGAAAGCACTCCTGCTTGGGTGATCATATGGGATGCCGGGGGATTAAACATCAGTCCCTCCTAGATTAGCACTTGTTAGGCAAACGCCCTACCACTTGCGCCACCGCTCTGGCCCCCAGAATTCTTTTTACACATTAGGCAACTGCCCCAAATTTCTATTTGTTTACTTATTTAATGTAATAATGCTTTTTAATTTGTTTTTGTTATTTAGCTCTCTGCTCAAGGACCATTTTATGCAGTGCTCAGGGGACTATATGTAGCTTCTTAGATTTAGCATAGGAATCAATCACAGGCAAGATGAGTACCTTATACCTTGTACTATCTATCTGGCCCTCTGTAACTTGTATATTCTTTAAGTAAGTGTAATACTAGTATTCATTTAGAGTTTTAAAATCTGGCCAGTTTAATGTATGCATTCCTCAAGGTCTGCTCATGCTCAGTACTATTTCAGCATCATGAAACTAGTGTCACAACTCTATTAACTGCTTTGGCAACTGCTTCTAGGCCCATGTGTTGTTCTTTTTGGTTTGTTTGTCTATTTGGGGCCATACCCAGTGGCGCTCAGGAGTTACTCCTGACTTTGTGCTCAGAAATAGCTCCTGGCTCAAGGGATCATATGGGATGCTAAGGATCAAACCCGCATCTCTCCTGGGTCAGTCATGCAAGGCAAACACCCTAGCACTGTGCTACCACTCTGGCCTCCCACATGTTGTTCTTAAGCACAGCTGACAATATTATCCCATTGTTCAAGATTTCCCTGTATTCACTGAGACATGGATGTTTCCACATCCATTCATACACAAACCAGAACTGTGAGTATCTAAAGGCCATAGGCCAAACATTAAACAATATGGGACAAAGATCAGAGCTTGTTTTATTCTGTACCTGTCCAATCTCTACATAGGAACAGTAACTTCATTAAGATTCCCTGAAGAAACCTGAGAAACCAAGAAGTTTATCACAAAGAAGGTAAACAGCCCATAATTTACCTCTTTATATTTGTTATCCCATCCTGACATTGCCTTCTCTTGATCTTGCATTTTCTAGGAAAATGCCACTAGGAATGAATGACTTTATGTAAATAATTAGCACTTAAACTCTTTCTCCAGATTTTGTCACCAAGGTAAAAACAAAAAACACTAAGAGAGAAGTAAATTTTAACAGAAAGCAGGTCTAATTTGGAAATCATAGAATCAGAGGTGAAAGATGTACTTTTCAACAAGATTCCACAAAACATAAATCATAAGTTAAGAAGATTTCTGGGAGCCGGAGAGATAGCATGGAGGTAAGGCGTTTGCTTTGCATGCAAAATAACAGTGGTTAGAATTCTGGCATCCCATATGGTTCCCTGAGCCTGCCAGGAGCGATTTCTAAGCATAGAGCCAGGAGTAACCCCTGAGCAATGCTGGATGTGACCCAAAACCAAAACCAAAAAAAAAAAAAAAAAAAAAAGATTTCTATCTAATTACTATTATCTGACAAAAATAGACTTTTACAGAACAAAATATTTGAATATTTATACAACAAAAGGTCAGAAAAATTCATTAAAATGCCATTATCTGGGCCGGAGCTGTGGCACAAGTGGTAGGGCATTTGCCTTGCTACATGCTAACCTAGTACGAACAGCAGTTCAATCCCCTGATGTCCCATATGGTCCCCCAAGCCAGGAGTGATTTCTGAATGCATAGCCAGGAGTAACACCTGAGCGTCACCAAGTGTGGCCCAAAATCAAAAAAAATAAAAATTTCATTATCTTTGGATTCAGGGAGCTAGTACAGCAGATACAATACTTGCCTTGTATGCAGCCACCCCATGAATCAATTCCCATGACAGCAAATGGTCTCCTGTGTCCTAGAAAGAGTGACCACTTAGGAAAGTCACTTTAACATCATTGGACTGGTTTTTTTTTTTTGTGTGTGTGGAGTGGTGCTCTGAAGATCAGAGATGATTCTTGACCAACCAAACATGCTTTTTATTTCAAGGACCTGAAAATTTGGTGATGCTCAGTCTCTGTAGTAGCAGGGATTACCCATTATGCCTTGAGTGGTGCTTGGGAGGCCTACAAGGCTGCACCTGGACATGCCGAGGTACCAAGAGAAGCTAAGAAGCAAATCCAGCTAGATAGTATATTAGTCCAGCTGTAAGGTACAGACCTTAACTACTGTAAATCTCTGCCCTGGGTGTTTTGCTCTATAAAAAGATCATGGGAGTAGATGATATCAGTTAGTCTCCCTTCCGATCTCCACTACTTAGTGTTTGTTTCAGTTGCTTCTGGGAGCTATGAAGAGACTCAGAATCAAGGATTTTCGTAGGATCATCTGCTGCCATCTTGTAGTCAGTGTTGCTGGCACTGAGACAGTTTAAACTAGGGGATACTGCTCATTCCTATTTCAGGACTGAGAAGGCTGAGGTGGCACCTGCATGAGTTTCTTGCTGTGCTACATTAAGTGATTGAATATCAAGGAAAAAGTTTGTCCACGACTCCTCACACAGAAAATGGTGCACTAAATTTTGTCATTTTCCCCACTGTTTTATTATCCTTACCTGTTGAGAGAAAAGTGATTAAGCAGTCAGTGTTAGCTTTACTTGCAGAGTTAGAAGAAATAGTGCATGCTGGTGGAACGGCTCCTGCTCTATGATTAGCTAATGAAGCAGAGGGGAGAGTATCTCTGAAGAAATAATGATCACAACTTAAACCAAAGTGTCAAGCGGACTAACACAGTCCCACTGGACTGAGATACTGACTGATAGGTATACTTTCATACAAAAAATAAAAACAACTAGGATATTCATTTTCTTTCTCCTTTTCCCAATCTAACATGGAAGATAATCCTGTTTGGACCACAGTTCACACATTGAACAATGAAGCACATTTAGACACAAAAGATACCCTGTGTTATCTTTATTTTTATCTAAGGCAGTATCCAAACGAATGCCTCAGTTTCTGGGTTACATTTAATGTCATCATATTAGACTTCTGCTTTTCTAAGTGAATTAAATCAAATGAATTCTTGTTGTCTACATGCCAACATTTTTGGACCACATAATATTAATGTGGCCAAAACAGAATTATCCAACCTGGGTGATATGACAGGAAAAGAAAGCCTATTCGAAATCAGTATTACATTATGCTTTGACCTCAACAGTTGTAGTTTTTGTGGAGTGAGTAGCATGTTTGAACATAAGGAAAATTTAATTATCACACACACTTAGTCATGATGAAGAAGAAAAAAGAAAAAACATCTTAGAAGGTTATAGGAAATATATTTGGCAAATTCAGATAGGGGAAGCTCTCTAGACAAGGGAGGAGAACACAAATATATGCAATCAGAAGAAAATTGAGGTGTTGCCAAAATTAAGGAGAGCAGGAACTGAATGAATAGCGGAAAATTGAGTTAAGTGGTAAGATTAGTAGGGGAGAGAAAGAAGACACATAAGCCAAGAATAACAGGAATGTGATTGGAAGAAAGCAAGGAAGTATTCCTTTGCATTCACTGATAGTCGGTATGGTGTTACTTCGTTGCTTAAAGAATTGGAAGTAGTGAGTTTCAAATTTCTTCTCTTCCTCTACTCCTTAGGGAGTTATATGTATGTAAATCCTGTGACAAGGGCTTTTCTAGTTTCAATTATTGACTAGACTCCACAAAAATAACCAAGAATTCCATAATTTAAGAAAAAATTATCACAATGATCTGAGAGAGGTCTGCTAACATACTTGACCCATTCAATTAAGAAACATAAATTGAAGTGATCAGTTTCATTAACTGCTGAGATTCATTTGCATTTCTTTGTTTCACAGTTAAATTAAATAAACATGCTCAATGTTGTTGGTTTTTTTTTTTTTCTGGAATATGGGCTTGTGGTGTATTTGTGTTTATGTGTGTTATGGTACTGGGAATTGAAGCAAGGACCTTGTACAGGCAAGCTAAAAGCTCTACTGCACATCTGTAACTCCAGCCCATGAATTTTTTTGTATCAATTAAGAAGTTTGTATTTTTGGCAAGGTATTTACATTATTTTTGTTTTAATAACTAAATTATTTAGGGGCCGGAGTGGTGGCACTAGAGGTAAGGCATCTGCCTTGCAAGCGCTAGCCTAGGACAGACCATGGTTCCATCTCTCAGTGTCCCATATGGTTCCCCAAGCCAGGAGTGATTTCTGAGTGCATAACCAGGAGTAACCCCTGAGTGTCAAATGGGTGTGGCCCAAAATTTATTTAATTAAAATACTGTGAAATACAAATTTGTTCATGACTGTCATACAGTCATACAATGTCCAGCACCTATCCCTTAATCAGCGCACATTTTCCATCACCAATTTTCCCTCCTGATCCCCCACCCTCTCCCTGTCTGCTTCCATGGCAGATATTTTTCTTCTCTTGTTCTCATTCACTCACTCACTCACTCACTCACTCACTCACTCACTCACTCACTCACTCACTCTCTTCCTTTTTTTCCATTCAGACACTATGGTTTTCACAATTGTTACTGAAGGGGTATAATGCATATCACTTTATCTCCTTTCAGCACCTAGTTCTTGTCAGAATGATCATTTCCAAAAATCATTGTCATACTGGTTTCTTTTCTGCTCTAAGAAAACTCCCAAAGTATTTCTGGCAAGCTTCCTTTTTTTTTTTTTTTTTTTTTTTTTTTTTTTTTTTATAATTTTTTTTTATTTTTAATTATGAGAACAAGGATGCAAAGAAGGAGGACAAGGTAAAGTTACAGTGGAAGGACAATACATAACATAATTCTCAGAAGTCCCCTTGCTGATATCCCAACTTTGAAATTTCATCCAAAGAACATTAAGATTGTAACACACTATAATATTTCTTAACAGCACACAAGGCAATCTAAAGCCATAAAACTTACATAACTCCTTAAACATTACAGGCATAGCATTTTTTTTACATTTCCATATTCATGCATATTAGCTTAAGTTAACCTCAAATCTTAACTGGGTTCTTTTTAAGGATTAGAGTCAAAGGAGCACAGCAAAAATGGTGTTGGAGTGGCAATTGTTCTTTGCATAGGCCCACCAAAAGCTTCCTAATATGAGCTGCCCCCTTACTCTATTGACTCTGGATTTTAATTTTGGGGTTTTTTTTTTTGTTTTTTTTGGGGGGGTTGGGTGGGGTCACACCCAACAGCGCTTAGGGGTTACTCCTGTCTCTGCACTCAGAAATCGCTCCTAGCAGATACAGGAGACCACATGAGATGCCGGGATTCAAACCACCATTCGTCCTGTCAGCAGCGTGCAAGGAAAACACCTTACCACTGTGCTCTCTCCAGCCCCCGACTTTGGACATTAATAATATACTATCTTTATATTCCATGAATGAGTGTAATCTTTCTAAGGCTATCCCTCTTTCTCTGATTAATTTTGCTCAGCATAATACTCTTTATATCTATCCATGTAAAAGCAAATTTCATAACTTTATTTTTCCTAATGGCTACTTAGAATTCCATTGTGTACATATATCAGTTTTTTTATTCCATTGTTGCCCAGCCCCCTCTCTCTTCTTCT
Source organism: Suncus etruscus (assembly GCF_024139225.1). Lineage (NCBI taxonomy): Eukaryota > Metazoa > Chordata > Mammalia > Eulipotyphla > Soricidae > Suncus > Suncus etruscus. Next base: position 34,521,653 of record NC_064851.1, on the reverse strand, counting down.
CTTTCAGTGCACAGGCTTTTCCTGCAATGACTGGATACAGAAGTTTATAAATGTACACACTTCTTCCAATAAAGTGACTCTAACACTGTATTGCTCCTGGAGGATTTCTTGTGCCTCTGCATTCTGTCCCCCAATCTTCACCCCATGTTGATATTCATTCTTACTCTGTGGAGGAGCTAGCTGCTCCTCCCCAGGCCTGGCCCAGAACAAGCTTGACGCATTCCACTAATAGCTATATTATCCTCTTGAGTCTTGTTGACTGTACATTCAACGATTTCTTTAAGCATTTTGTTTGTTTGCTTTGTTCCGGTTTTTGGTTTTTGGGCCACACTTAGTGACATTCAAAGGCTACTCCTGGCTATGCGCTGAGAAATCACTCCTGGCTTGACCATATGGATGCTGGTGATCAAATTGAAGTCTGTCCTGGGTCAGCTGCATGCAAGGCAAACACCCTACCACTGCACTATTGCACCGGCCCCTCTTTAAGGATTTTTTTTTAACCATCTTTAACACTTTCTTAAGTCCTTATCAGAGGGAATATAAGGAGCTAATACTAGCTGAGTCTTCAGAATTATCATCTTCATTCAATAAGTATGATAGTGTTCAACACTGCTTTCCCATTGTGGTAGGGGTTTTTTATGTGTTGTGATAGTGCTCAGTAGTGAAACAGAGCAGCTGCGTTTTTCTCAGGGTGCACTCACCTGGGGTTAAAATGGCTATTATGAGTAAAAAACATTTCCACTGCCAGTCAGTCTATCTGTCTGCTACAGTTTATTGGGATTGTGTGACTGGGAGGGCATTTAAATTCTAAATAAATAAATTATACATATATGTAACATTATGATCTGGATAATAATGCATTTCAGATATGGAACACTGTGTCTCTACTATTTATGAAATGCCATCTTGCTTTTAAAAGTAAATTAATAAAGAGACTATCCTTCACTTTACTTTCCTTCTTCGGCACAGACTTGCAAGCAAGTTCTATAAATTTTTCCTCTATAGTCTCTCGAGCTAAGCCCTTCTTCCAATTTCCATTCATTGTTCTTGTATCAAATATCTAACTACTTCAGTTAATTAGAACTATATTTCTCACTTCCATCACCTATTTACCACTGTATTAAGAACTGCATGCAATGATACAAGCATTCTTGTGGATAGTTATTTTTCTTCTCAAAAAACCAAAATCATCTATAGTAATAAAACACAGTGTCCAAAATCTCCCATAGAGTGTCAGGCAATATTCCAACCTGATTGTCTTGCCACATCCCTTTATATCTCTACCACTCTGCACAGTTATTTGTCTTAGAAGGAGGTAATAACAGTACTTCCTTTACAGAGTTACTAAAAGATTAAGTGTCAGCATGTAGTAAACATCTGTTTTAGCATTGAAATAGATATAATTTCAGTATGAATGTGGCCCAGCTTTGAATATGTAGATATGTATTACATATGCATTTTCTCAACATTTTTCTGTTTGTACACCCAATCTTATCACCGAAGTGCATTTGAAAACACTTTCACATTGTTAGTTCATTTGGTCAACTTTATATAACACCTGGGAGTATACCTAATTTTTACAAGTCTCATGAAGAGTCTTCTTGGTGAAGCAAATAATTTAATTACAAGTAAATTTTGTAGAAAATCAAGTACCATGTGTAAGTGAAGTTTCAAACATTTAAGGACCATTTTAACCTATAACATTGAAGCTAGGTTTTATGAAGTAGTAAGATCTATTTAAAATATGCTTCATAATAGCTGTATTGCATTAAGTTTGGATTCAAAATCATACCTCCAAAAGTGTCCTTGTGAAGGTTTTTAGAAGAGTTTCTAACCTAAAACGGAAGTACAAAAGATAGAAGAAAATCTTTTCCGTTTTTAAATATCATTTGAAAAGTTTTTTTAAAATTCTTTCATAACCTACTTCGAAATTGGAGTTGCAGAATTTTCAAAATAACTCAAGTACAACCCAGCAAGATTTACTTCCTAATTTGCTTTCTTCTGTAAAAATAAATGTTTTAATATAATTTTAATTCTACATTTGCTGTGTTAAGCAACTATTTTAAAATAGTAAATAAATAGCAGTTTCCTTGGACTTGTAATATAGGTAATTAACCATCTTAATTACCTGCTTATTCTTGTATCTCTCCAATAAACATGTACCAATGTTTCCCAAAACAGCTTAAGAGCCAAAATGCACAAAGTCCAGTCTTACCTTTTATGTAATTTCTGTTCTGTAGTTAGACATTGTGCTAGATGCTACCATTGTCTAGTTCAGTACATTAACTACATTCATCTGCAATCAATATATCTATTTGAGACTAATAACTTTTAATGTATTTTGATATTTTTATCTACTATTTATGTGCTTCATACATCTCATTGTTTTCTGTATAGCTTTATGTGATTTAATCATACTTCTTCTCACTGAATTATGAATATTTTCTTAATTCCAAACCTTTTTTAAAATAACTTTTAACTTTAAAGGCTACTATTTTATATTAAATAATTTTAATTTTATTAATTTTTGTTTTTAAAAATTCTGAGACAGACACACACCCTGCAGTGCTCAAAGGCATTGTGTTCAGAAGTGACCTGATGGTATGGAGGAGTACTAGACAGTTAAAATAGGCTCATGACCCCTACTGCTGCATGCAAGTCGAGTGCCTTACCTCCTATACTATCTCTGGCTCTGTTTGTTTTTAGTATGTCATTAAAGCAGAAATTTTCTGTTTTGCTTAGAAAAGAAAATTATTTTTCAAATTTTATAATTTTATGTTTATGCATAATTATCTCATATAAATCAATTGCCTGCTTGAGAGAAAAGAATTTTTTGTTGGATTTTTAAACCTATTGAGTATAAATTAAGTATATGTTTAATAAAATATGTGCTTTTCAATATTTTGCTTGTTTTTTGGCCCCAGTTTGTGGTTCTTAGATCTTACTTCTGGCTCTCTTTTCAGGGATCGTTCCTGACAATGCTTTTCGAAGTCTACAGGGTACTGGGACCAAACCAGATTGTCTATGTGCAAAGCAAGTGCCTTATCTGCTTTACTGTCACTCTAGCATCCTAAGTGATGTAAAAAAACAAACAAATGGGGGGGGGCAAAGCAGTTGTGCAAGTGGTAGGGTTTTTGCCTTGCACGCGCTAACCTAGAATAGACCATGGTTTGAACCTCCAGTGTCCCATATGGATCCCCAAGCCAGGAGTGATTTCTGAGTGCATAGCCAGAAGCAACCCCTGAGCATCACCAGGTGTGGCCCAAAAATCAAAAAATAAAAACAAAACAAACAACAACAACAAAAAAAAAAACTGGACCAATATCACAGTGGGTAGGGCATTTACCTTGCATGTGCTGACCTGAGTTTGACACCCAGCATCCCATATGGTCCCCCAAATCTATCAGAAGTGATTTCTGTGCGCAGATCCAGGACTAAGCTCTGAGTGCCTGATGTGGTCCAAAAACCAAAAGGCATTTTGTACTGTGTTTTTGTGTTCCTAGGGTATATCCCTAAGAGTGGTATAGCTGTATTATAGTGGAGCTCCATTACAGTTTCTTGAGAAAAAACCATAGTGTTTTCCATGAAGGCTGGACTAGAAGGCATTCTTACCAGCAGTGAATGAGACTTCCTTGACTTTCTTTCTCCCCACATCCCACCAATACTGATTTTTCTTGATTTTCTTGTTTGTTTCTGTGTGTGTGTGTTTAATGATTTGTGCCAGTCTCTGTGGCATGAGATGGTGCCCATTGTTGTTTTAATTTGCATCTCCATGATGATTAGTGATGTGGAACATTTTTCCTGTCCTTTTGGCCATTTGTATTTCTTCTTCGAAAAAGTGTCTGTTCATTTCTTCTCCCCATTTTTGATGAGGTTAGATGTCTTTTTCTTGTTAATACCTAGTTAATTTCTTGTTAGTACCTTATATATCTTAGATATCTCATGGGTATTGGGTGATCCATTTCTCCCATTCTGCAAAAATGTCTTCTGTACACCTATATTCATTGCAGCACAATTTACAATAGCCAGAATCTGGAAACAAACCAGATACCCGACAATAGATGAGTAACTAAAAAAACTGTGGTACTACATATACACAATGGAATACTACTATGCAGCCATCAGAAAAAAGAAGTGATGACATTTTTCTATATATACATGGATGCCATGCAAATATTATGTTGAGTGAAATAATTCAGAGGGAGAGAGATAGACACAGAATAGTTTCACTCATCTGTGGGATTTAAGTAAAATAAAAGGTATTATTGTACTAATACACAGAGACAATAGAGGGATGAGGGCTGGAAGAACCAGCCCAGGATATGAAGCTTAGCACAAAGAGTGGTGAATGCAGTTGGAGAAATACCTACACTAACAAGTATCATGACAAAGATAGTCAATGAGAGAAAATGAATGCCTTTCTCAAATACAGGCAGGGGGTGGGGAAAGAAGAAGGGGGCATTATTTGTGGAAAGGTTGCACTGGTGAAGGGCCATGTTCTTTGTTATAACTGAAACCTAATTACAAACATGTTTGTAATCATGGTGCGAAAACAAAGATATTATTAAAAATAATAAAATAAAGCAGGTTATTAAATGTAGCAAATAGACTAGATGATTTTAAAGACTCTACACATAACAAAATTGACAGTGTTATCTATCTATAATATACAAATGTGTGTCATTAAAGAGATTTATATTGCTTTGCAGTTGTCATCACTGTTCATCCACAGGACACTCTACATCTTTCAAACACAAGAGCAGTTACTGTTTTTTTGTACAAGAAAACACTGATAATTTCTTCTCCCCTTGCTATAACATTTCATCAGAGTAGATGGTGTTTTTCTTACTTACATATTTGAGTATATGATTGTTATTTGCCTTTTTTTTATATGAGGTTTGTAATCTCCCAATTGGTAACCAGGGGATCCAGAGACCTTCTCTCAGTCATTCTCAACTAATAGGCTCAAAATTTCCACTCACTAATATAGTGCTATTTACCTGAACTACTGAGATTAGTAGGGCCATTAAAGAGATGCTCAGAGGACATCTAGGGCCACACCCACAAATGCTGAGAGATTGTGGTGTCATGATTCAATTGGGATTGGCCACATGCAAATTATGTATCACTATCTGCATAGTCTTGCCAGCTCTTTCTGTTATACTTTACAGTGACCATGCTAATAGAAATAATTTCAATCATGAATCCCAATAACTAATAATGATTCTTGGGAAAAAAGTCCATTTGGGACTGATGCAAAACCAGATAAGTCTAAGACCTTTTTGGTTTCAGTTAGATGGTGTTAAATAAAGCTGCTGATTTTAGGATGTGTTTACACCATGGCCTTTTCTACTTTGATCCCCAAAGTGTATGATATATAAACATTATTTCTTCTCAGATGCAATATGATATCGTTTCAACTTGTTATAATATTTTAGTGAATTTTATAGAAAGGATTAAACATGGTGGTAGATTTAGCTTTCAAGATGGAAAGCCCTTAATATTCTAAGTGTATTGTTAGAGACACATATTTGGAGAACATTAGTTTTAATATTTTTCACAGATAAGTAAACCCTTTTCAAAACTATTAAAAACTTGAGATCTTAATATGAATTTGAGGTATAAAGCAATGTGAGAAACAGTTGGAGGTTAAGAATGCTTTAAGAAAAATGAAGGACATTTTTAACAGTATCTCAGAGACAAGAGAGATGAGGGCTGGTAGGTGCAGCTCAGGACATGCAGCTCATCACATAGAGTGATGAGTGCAGTTGCAGAGATGACTACACTGAAAACTATCATAAAATGTGAATGAATGAGGGAAGTAGAAAGCCTGTCTCGAGTACAGGTGTAGGGGGGTAGGGAGGAGGGAGATCTGGGAAATTGGTGGTGGGAATGTTGCACGGGTGAAGGGGGGTGCTCTTTACATGACTGTAATCATACAACTATAATCATGTTTGTAATCACGGTGTTTAAATAAAGATAAAAAAAAAGAATGTTCAGAAAGGGGTCGAAGAGATAGAACAGTGGTAGGACCTTTGCCTTGCATGCAGCTAATCTAGGCTGATCTAGGACCAATAGTCGTTCGAATCCTGGTATGCCATATGGTCCCCTGAGCCTGCCAGGAGCAATTTCTGAGCACAGAGCTAGGAGTAACCCCTGAGCACTGATGAGTATGACCCAAAAAAACAAAAACAAAACAAAACAAAAAAAGTCCTTTGAAATAATTATCTGATTCATTGCCTCAGCACACCATAAGAATAAAATTTCTCATGTTTAGTAAAAATGTTTGAGGAAAGAGGCAAAATTTGATTGCACTAATCAGCTTAGAATGGTTTATTTCTTTTTCTTATTTTGTGATATTCATTTTATTAAATTGTAGTTATCTTTAATGTTATGAAATATAACCTAAGTATAGTTAGTTTTCATAGAATATAATAGTATATAACATACAATTATTTATTTAACTAATCAACTCTTCTATTCAAGTTGTTTTAGAATATTTTCTTGCCGAAATTGCCAAAGTTAGAACTTTTTTTTAATATTTTTTATTTAAACACCTTGGTTACAAACATGATTATGGTTGGGTTTTAGTCATATAAGATGACACCCCCCCATCACCAGTGCAACATTCCCATCACCAATGTCCCAAATATCCTTCCTCTCCTCCTTGCCCCCACCTGTACTCTAGACAGGTTTTCTATTTCCCTCATATATTCTCATTGTTAGGTTAGTTCTCAATGTAGTTATTTCTCTAACTAAACTTATCACTCTTTATGGTGAGGTTCATGAGGTGGGCTGTAACATCCATCCCTTCTCTCTTTTGTTTCTGAAAATTGTCAAGAAATGTATTTCATTTTTCTTAAAACCCATAGATGAGCAAGACCATTCTGCATCTTTCTGCTCTCTCTCTGACTTATTTCACTCAGCATAATAGATTCCATGTACATCCATGTATAGGAAAATTTCATGACTTCATTTCTCCTGATGGCTGCATAATATTCCATTGTGTATATGTACCACAGTTTCTTTAGCCATTTGTCTGTTGAAGGGCATCTTGGTTGTTTCCAGAGTCTTGCTATGGTAAATAGTTCTGCAATGAATAGAGGTGTAAGGAAGGGGTTTTTGTATTGTATTTTTGTGTTCCTAGGGTATATTCCTACGAGTAGTATAGCTGGATCGTATGGGAGCTCAATTTCCAGTTTTTGGAAGAATCTCCATATCGCTCTCCAGAAAGGTTAAACTAGTCAGCATTTCCATCAGCAGTGGATAAGAGTTCCTTTCTCACCGCATCCCCACCAACACTGCTTTTTCTCATTCTTTGTGATGTGTGCCAATCTCTGTGGTGTGAGGTAGACTTGAGTATTCAGAGAATGTTCCCCAGACATAAAATCACATAATCTTTGATAAAGGAGCAAGAAGTTCTAAATGGAGCAAAGAAAGCCTCTTCAACAAGTGGTGTTGGCACAACTGGCTAGCCACTTGCAAAAAAAAACGAACTTAGACCCCCAGCTAACATCATGTACTAAGGTAAAATCCAAATGGATTAAAGACCTCGATATCAGACCTGAAACCATAAGGTATATAGAACAACACGTAGGTAAAACACTCCATGACATTGAGACTAAAGGCATCTTCAAGGAGGAAACTGCTCTCTCCAAGCAAGTGAAAGCAGAGATTAACAGATGGGAATATATTAAGTTGAGAAGCTTCTGCACCTTGAAGGAAATAGTGCCCAGGATACAAGAGCCACCCACTGATTGGGAGAAACTATTCACCCAATACCCATCAGATAAGGGGCTAATATCCAAAATATACAGAGCACTGACAGAACTCTACAAGAAAAAAACATCTAATCCCACCAAAAAATAGGGAGAAGGGGCCGGCGAGGTGGTGTTAGAGGTAAGGTGTCTGCCTTGCAAGCGCTAGCCAAGGAAGGACCACTCCGGAGTCCCATATGGTCCCCCCAAGCCAGGGGCGATTTCTGAGCGCTTAGCCAGGAATAACCCCTGAGCAACAAAGGGGTGTGGCCCGAAAAAACAAACAAACAAAAAAACCACCAAAAAACAAAAAATGGGGAGAAGAAATGGACAGACTCTTTGATAAAGAAGAAATACAAATGGCCAAAGGCACATGAAAAAATGCTCCACATCTCTAATCATCAGGGAGATGCAAATCAGAATGGTTTATTTCTACTAGGTCCTTCTACCTCAGAAGTTACCTTTGAAGTTACTTGTGGGTTAACTTATCAATGCATTTAAAAAGACTTTTTTTAGTATTTGGTTTAGCTTTTATAAAATGCATTCAGAGGACTAGTAAGGCTATCTAGACTTCTGCTACCATAAAGAATTTCATATTGCATATTCAGTATACTTATTTAATGTCTATCCATTATGCATCATTAACTCAGCTAGAAAATGGAGATGACCTGGGACAAAATGTATGATATATGTAATTGTTTCAAATTAGATAAGATAGTGCCTAGAAGTTAGAATTTTCAGAGAAAAATTGGATAAAGATTGTCTTCCATAATGGATATGGGTCTCATCCAATCAGATAAAGACTTGAATAGAACAAAAACAAGAATTGTCTTGAATAGGACAAAATGTTCTTTGTAATAGCTTTCTCATGTATACTGTGACATTGACTCTACCTGAATCTCTCAGTTGCTCGCCCAACTTGGAGCTTTTAGAGACACCAATCTCCATATTTGTATAAATCAATTCCTTAAAATAAATCTTGAATGTCTGACTCTGTGTATGTGCATTTATTCTATTTTTTTCCTCTGGAGAAGCTTAAATAATACAATATATATCAGTTTCATTTAGGAAAACATTTTTTAGGCCTGCATTGTTTGTTTAGAGTAATCTTTATCCTCATTTCCTGATAATCAACTTAACTCTCTGAAAAACACACTTCTATCAGTTATAGTAGGTGACAAAAATCCCCATGGATATATTGTTGAGTTCATTTCAAATAGCTCTTTTTACTTTATAAAACCATATTAGCATTTAACAGTACATTTAAATAATGACAAATTGTCTCAATTTGTCTTATTACGATAAAATATTAATATTTTCACTGACCAGTAATTTTATATTTTAGTACAAATTGCACATTTAGAAGGAAAAGAGTTGAAACTTGCTGAAACAAGTAGCATTCTTGCAACTTCAAACTTTGGTCAAACTCAGCTCTTGATTTTCTTTAATACATGTTCTCATTTTGTGCAGTCACTGATATTATTTGTATATTAGTCAATGTATGTCAAGACAATGATAATTAAATTTGACTCGAGTTCAGAGACAAAGTGATTATATTTGAACTTAGATTATTTTAACATAGGTAGCTACTGTGGAAAATTCTCCTGGAGTCTTAAGAGGAATCTAATTATCTTGTTCAATAAGTTAGATCTTTTGAGAAACAATACGATATTATTATAAATAGAAAGAATGTAATCAGAAAATCAAAGTGCTTTTTTTCTTAGTTATTTTACAGTTTGTGGGAAGAAATTGTACTCCCTTATGCCACAAAAGTTGCCGCAATCAAAAAGTGGAGAAATACTAAGAATACACTTACCTTATTCAAGAGATAGAAAGAAGAGCAATCTTAGACCTCTATGTTTTAGGAGGAAATATGATAAGGGAGTGTAAGAAGCACAAGCTGCTGCAATCAATGCATAGTAATGAGGTGTAATTCATTTTATCAAGGAACACCAAGTAGGAGAGAAGACTGACTTTAGTAATCTGGTTACATGTGTCCTTTCCAGTACATGGATTTGGACACTTGTAATTGGGTGAGAGTGTGGGGAAAAAGATAACATCTACCTCGAATGGGGCATAGTATAGACAGATATCTAGAATGTCAAATCCATTTTTTGCTATCAGGAATCTAATTCAAATTCACCTCCTTAATGAAGAGTTTTTCCGTTTCTTATTGCACTATAACTTTAATTCAGCAGTTTCTCTTATCGTACATCCAGCATTGATTAAAGAGTCTGAATGCAAAAGTTAAAGTTGCATTACAAGCAAAAGCTGTGCATCAATGCTGAAGTGACAATCATCCCCGTTCTCAGTGTGAACTGGGAGCAAGCACTAATTAAAATTATAAGCTAGAGAGAACATTCATTGAAAAAAAGAAGCCATCCCTAACCGATAATTCCAAGGATAAATCATACTTGATTTGCTAACATATAGAAGTGTCCAGGAACTATGATCTACAAATGTCTTGAATATGGTTCTAATCAATCTGCAGAACAATAATCAAGGAGGCATATAATTAGAACAGGCTCATCTGATGAGCAGCACATAACATTGTCTCACCTTGAAACAGTGCCGAGCATCCTGTCTTGAAGGTAAAAACTCCTCGGAAACAGGCAGCTTTCTCATTTGAAATGCACCTCAGCAGACTCTGAGTGTTCTGGGAGATACAGTGGCTGACTTCAGAGGAGTACTGGTAAAGTTGCGTTGTGCTTCCTGCTCTTTCAGTCCTCTTCTCCTCTGTGACTCTTCCAATTGAATGTGAAAAGGACTCTGACCTGAGATACCCTCCATCTCAGCTCAAAACATCAGTTGATTTGAAACCAGAAAAAAAAAAAATGCAGAGAGGAAACTCAGAAACTACAACTAAGTCAAGTCACAGGCACAGACTGATTTTCTTGCACCTGATTTCCCCAAGCCTGCCATTAGGGTAGAAAGCACAGGAAGAAACAAGAGTTGGTACCCGCATTATATATCTTGTTAATATTTATGCCTTTCTTCATGGGTTCCTACTTTGTAAATGTGGATCATCTCACAGCAGAGACAAAAGCAGTCAGTGGATTGAAGACAATGATAGATAAATAAAAACTGTATTTTTATATGATGAAGGTGACCATCCAAACCACATATTTAAAACTCACAATCTGTCCTTGACTAATTTCTCATTTTTCTCCATTTTTTTTTTCTTCTGACCTGAAACATATTCCCATCCTTCCTGACTCAGATCCTTTGAATTGCTGCTCCTAACGCTTGAGATGACCATTTTTCAGATACTTAGATGAAAAGTTTCTCTTCCCTATTCAACAGTTCAGCTCTAGTTCAAGCAGGCATTTCTCAGGGAGTATCTCACCACAACCCCATCTTAGACCAGCCTTCTCCCTCTGGTACTTCGTCTTACTCTCATAGTTTAGCCATTATGTGAATGATAGACTTCAGATCTAAAGTAGATCTGAACCCAGTCTCCTCCAATTATTTCATATGTGTACCATAATAATTATGAATAATGTCTGCAGTCATGTTTAGTTATGAAGATTAAAGAATATAATCAGTGTGCCATTATTTATACCAGGAAATAAGGCGCATTAGAGAACTCCTGAACACTAATTCCTTTCTCTTCTTTCAAGATGGGAAGAGATCCCCAAGAGTCATTCATAGCATCTGCCAGTTTGGCTTCAGTCTTTCTACCGAGAAGTTTGGTACACCAATATCCATTAGATATATTATGTTGTACCATCTATACTGAATATCTCACACCCACCATCACCTGTCTTCTCTCACATCTACTTTCCTCCCTCCCTCTCGCCCTCCCTCCCTCCCTTCCTCCCTCCCTCCTTTCCTTCCTTCCTTCCTTCCTTCCTTCCTTCCTTCCTTCCTTCCTTCCTTCCTTCCTTCCTTCCTTCCTTCCTCCTTCTCCCTTATTCCTTCCTTCCTCCCTTCCTTCTCCTCCCTTATTCCTTCCTTCCTCCTTCCTTTCTCTCCCTTATTTCTTTCTTCCTCCTTTCTTTCCTCATTTTTCCTCCCTTCTTTTCTCTCTCTCTCTCTCTCTCTCTCTCTCTCTCTCTCTCTCTCTCTCTCTCTCTCTCTCTCTCTCTTTTTTTTGGGTGGGGAGGCACACCTGGCAGAGCTCAGGACTTATTCTGGCTCTGCACTCAGGAATCATTTCTGACATTGCTTGGAAGGACCATAGAAAGTGCTGGGGGTTGAACCCGGCATAGTCCTATACAAGAAAGATACCGGCTATACTACTTTTTATTTGCTTTTCTAAAATTTCCCATGCATCTAATATGCTCTATTCATCTAGAAACCTTTTACTTATAACTCACAATCTAGATACAATTATATTTCTTCAATAAAAACTAGATACAACTATTTTTCTTCAATAAAGTCCTTTTCAGGCTTCTTTAGAGTAAAATCCTCTTTACCTCTTTTTATTATGATCTCACACCTAGTGAGATCACTTTGACATTAGTGTTGTAGTTATTTTCTTTTGTTTTTGTTTTGCAACCACAACCAAGACATACTTATCGCTCTGTATTTAGGAGAGTCCATCTGTGGTGCTGAGATACAAATCAGGTCAACTGCATGCAGGACAAGTGCCTTGATCCTGATGTTATCTTTCTAGACGCAGTAGTTACTCTATTTAATGTCTGTTTTTGTTTCCAGTTTTGTCATTTAGATCACAGCAGAGACCTTAAGAACTTGATTCTCAAGATCCCCATTAACTAGATTTTTAATCTTCACCAAATTACTTCACTTTACTAAGCCTTGGTTTCCTCACTTGTGGAACACAAATAATAGACCTGGTGAAATAAGATTGTTACAATAATTAAAAATCGCACACCCACACAGTGGACCACACCTTGTGGTCATTAGCATTTTCTTCTAGCTCTGCACTCAAGAAATCACTCTTGGTAGTACTTGGAGAACTGCATGAGGTTCTGGGAAGGAATCCAGGTCAGCTATGTTCAAAGCCAAGAACATGGCTTCTATAACCATCTCCGTAGGACAATAATTAGAAATTTAACATGGAAATTATGTCCAGAAAGGATTAAATATGGAGCCTCAAAAATAGTAGGTGAGGGCCCGGAGCGATAGCACAGTGGCATTTGCCTTGCAAGCAGCCGATCCAGGACCAAAGGTGGTTGGTTCGAATCCCGGTGTCCCATACGGTCTCCGTGCCTGCCAGGAGCTATTTCTGAGCAGACAGCCAGGAGTAACCCCTGAGCACTGCTGGGTGTGACCCAAAACCAAAAAAAAAAAAAAAAATAGTAGGTGAACATCTACATTAGTAATTGCTATTATTATTTGAGCAGGTTGGGCTACACTAGGAGGTACTCATGGCACTCAAAGGACTGTATGTGGTACCAAGGATGTAATCATGTTTGGCCTTTTGCAAGGTCAGTGCCTTTACTTCAATTTTTCTGAATCAGTCATTGCCATTACTTCAAAAGCAGAGATATTCCTTCATTGTGTTCTACCACTTTCTTTTATACATGGAACCTAATTGTTACTCAAGCAACAATTATCAAAAAGGATTAAATAAGGAGACCAAGAAGCTGCTCTTGTTTTATAGGAATGGACAAGTGAGCAGAAGAGAAAGTAGAGAAGTGGAAAACAGTGACATGCTTCTCTTGCACAAGGTATTATTTTAATTAGTTAAATTAATATTCTAGAAAACTTAGAGGCCTGTTCCCCTTTGCTCTCATTAACCTTGATTGCTGCAGGGAGCCAAACATCTCTCAGCCACACACCTCTTCCAGACAGAAGCATGGTGACTGTAGAGGCATTGCTCATGAATGTGTTACTGATAGAGCCTACCACATGGCTTGAGAAAGATAATCACAAACCAGTTGAAGTCTTGATGACTGATGATATTTTCTGAAATGCAAAGGCATAAGATGTTTATGCTCCTCACAGTATCTTCCTTAAAAAAAAAAAAAGCTCATATCTTCTGAGTGCCTATCATGTGTCAGATGCTGTGCTAAGGCACTTTACATACATTACTTCTAATCCTCACAGCAACCCTTGGCAAGGTAGGCTGATTCCAATTTTACGGAGGAGGAAACAATTTGAGAGAGGTTAAATAATTTGCCCACAAGAGAGCAAAGGCTTAAACTTATACGTATGCGAATCCAAAGTTTCCATAACCATATTACCTCTACTTCATTAAATTATTTATATGAATATCTTACCATATAAAATGAACTCTAAAATTGGGATAAATATATAAGTAGGACTGAAATGCTGGAGACTTTTTTTCATAGATATCTACTATTATTGTGGCTACTCAACTCTTGCTAAATATTGAAAATGAACAGTTGCTGAATTTGAAGAGAAACATTGTTTAAAAAAACAGGACATTTACATAAAGTGAAGACTAAAAATAAAATAAAAAAGTGGAATTGATAAATTTAAATATGAGCAAGCTTACAATTCTGATAATGATTAATAATAAAAAAAACCATAGAACATGAGATCTTTGTTAAGTTTATGAAGCCAGGGGACAATAAGATGGAGAAGAAAACTTAAGACCAAAAAAAAAAAAAAAACTGCAGTTAACAGAAAAAATGGGGTAACGTCTATGAAGTGAAAAATGAGATATATCAATGATTAAAACTACCGTATTTTTCTTTCTATAAGAAGCACCTGGGCCTGGAGAGATAGCACAGCGACATTTGCCTTGCAAGTAGCCGATCCAGGACCAAAGGTGGTTGGTTCGAATCCCGGTGTCCCATATGGTCCCCTGTGCCTGCCAGGAGCTATTTCTGAGCAGACAGCCCTGAGCAACGCCGGGTGTGGCCCAAAAACCAAAAAAAAAAAAAAGAAAAAAAGAAAAAAAAAAAAAAAAAAAAGAAGCACCTGACCATTAGACGCACATAAGTTTATTGATGCTCTCTTCCCTTGCACTCAGGCTTCAGCTCCAGGCAGCATTTGCTCCATAAGATGCTCTTTTGGGGGAAAACAGTGCATCTTATGGTATGAAAAATATGGTAAAAATTGTTTCTTAAATTTAATAAAAAATAAAGAATATGATTAAAAACATTTGAGAAATAAGAGAAAGAGAAGGAGAGACAGGAATAAAGAAACATGGACAGCACACGGGAAGTAAATGAAGCCTGAGGTGGCCCTGCAGACAGCCTTGGTTGTGCTAGAGGGGAAGACAGTGCTGCTCTCAAATACCTTCTCACTATTCCTTTCTTCTATGACCCTATCACCCACTACAGAATACATAAGATATCCCTTGAGTCTATGACTTGATGCTTTATGAGTAATGCAGATCTTCTGGGGTAGGGATATAGCTGGATCAAACTGGCTAAGTTAAAGTAATTAAGTGACCAGTTTCCTTGTTTCTAATACTAAGGGAATGAATGCAGCAAAGCATAATGGGTAATACAATGCCTGAATTTCCAACAACTTGAACAAATTACAGTAATGAGAATCCTCTGCTAACCTGCTCTTCCTTCTGAGTTTGCCCCTAACTCCAGGGCTGAGAGAAATAATGGGAAAGAAAACTGCAGGTTTTTAGTTTTAACTCTTCATTTGTCAGGAAAAAAAAAATGTTTAAGTCCAAAGAAATCTACAAGGCTGAAAGCCTGCTTTGCATGCTGGAGGCTGCTGGTTTGATCCCTGTCGGTCCTCAACACTGCTAAGAAACAAACCTGAACACAGAGCCAAGCATTCCCAGCATTGGGTGGTTTAAGTACTCCCAAAACAAAACGACTAGGTCTCTAGCAGAGTGCTAAAGATAAAGCTACATTATGAATTTGAGAAGCCCCCAAAACAAATGTACAGAGAAAATTTAAATTTGAAACATGTATAAGATTTTACAAGGTTTAACTTGTTTAAGAGTTTAAGTGAATGAAAACATTTTTATTTTCCATAAAACATTTTCACAATTATCTTTTGGTCATAAAGAGAAATAAAAACATAACTCAAATTGTTTCTCATACTTTTGTGGTTTCTGATCCCACTGCTGACAAGGTAAGCCAGTATTATTTTACTAATTATGAGCTATAAATTTAACATACTTTATGAAAATCTTCTGCACTTTTTCCCCTCCTACCACTTCCTTGTAATGATCTTTATTTCTCTCAAAGGTTGCAAATTGATAGTTTTTATTTAGACTGAGTGTCTAATGGCTAAGCAACTTTGTGCTTTTCTTTTTTGTTGTTGTTTTGGACCTACACCCAGCGGACTCGGGGTTACTCCTGGTTCTGCATTCAGAAATCGCTCCTGGTGTGGGGAACCTTATGGGATGCCAGGAACAAACCCAGTTCCGACCTATGTCAGCTGCATGCAAGCCAAACACCCTACGGCTGTGCTACTATTCCAAGGACCCCCTTTTCTTTATTTTTCAGAGATAAATAAATACTATTTTATCTGTGATCATCTTCTGAAAAACTTGCCTGATTTTAAAATGCTTTACTTCAATCTCTAACAGTGCTATATAATAAAAACCAACCTTCTCTTTCTGCTAACAAAGTTCATGAAATACCAGAAATATTCCTGGAACTCCCATAAAGCCAGAGGTGACATGCTGATTAAAAATGCTCAAACTCTGAAGCCAAATAAACAGCAAGCCACTTGCCAGCTGTGTGGAAAATAAGCATCCTTCTTTAAGGATTTAATGCATAAAAGCACATTTTGTACAGAGCCTGTCACATAAAAATTGATTAAATAGCAGATGCTAGCACTCGTATTCCTGTTGACATATGTAAAATTTTATTAAAATTAGTAAAGAGGACAAAATTCTTTAGGGCAATATCCTAAATATTAGGCAATAGTTTTTGTCGTATTTAAAATGAGTGTTAATTTACTCTATATTAGAGCTATGTTGTGGCCCCTCCCTATCTCCTGTAGTTATTTGGGCCATACCCGCCACAGCTCATGAATAACTCTTGGTGATATTCGGGGGACCTGGGGATTGAATCCTTGTCAGCCGCGGGCAAGGAAAGCACTTTACTCCTGAAATATTGCTCTGGCTCCAGTGCTGTTTCAGTTCATTAGTTCTCTAGTAAGAAAGGCAATTCTGCAGGAAAACAAACTATTCTTTCATCTAATCAATATTTGGTATTTATCAGTATTGTGCCTGGATCCTCCATATAATAGCTATAAATCTCATTTCCAAGACTACCCAAGAACCAAAATGATTCCTTTTGCTAGTGGAATCAGACAGAAGAGAGTACAGTGGGTAGGGTGCTTGTCTTGACTGATTTCAGTTAACCCAGTTCTGATTCACAGGATCTGCCAGGAATATTTCCTGAGTGCAGATAGGAGTAACCCAAGCATTGCTGGGTGTAGCCCCAAAACAAAAGCCAAACAGAAAAATCATGTAGCTATGACTGCCCAAATGCTTCCTAAGTAGCTTAGTTCTAAAATATGTCTCAAAATGCTTAAAAGAACATATTCAGACATATATTCAAAAATTGCTATTTATCAATATTCTTAGTTGCATAAGGCTAACTATGCCATTTTAAACTCCTGACATTCGATGCACTGGCATGCTTACTGTCTTTTAAACCTTTCAATGATACTCAAGTTTTATTGCTTTATTAACTACAGGCAATATGTAAGATATACAAATGTGATATTTTTCTCCCATGCCAGTCCAGCTTGATTGCATTAAATTGCCTATTTTGTTGTTTTATTTCGCTCAGACCTATATTGTTAAATGCTAGTATGCATTACAGCATTCATTCAGAAAAATGTTCCTAGTTTAAACAATGGGCCTAAAAAGTCAAAGTGGCCTCTCAAGACTTTTTCTGAAAAGCTGCACACTCAGTCAATAGTAATGCTATCAGAGAGAAGATGGAAGACTCTAGAGCCTTATTAAGACTTGAGTGGTAGTCCGTTGCCAATATTTGAAAGGTGCTTATAGTACAATTAATTAGCCTAATTATAAGATGCATTTACAGATTATTATTAATGCCCTCTGACAGACATGTTACCCTGCCTGGCCTTGAAAGCCAGGGTCCACACTAACTTGTAATGAACGCGAATAATGTTCACATTTTTTTTTGAAACAGCTTACAAAATAGATATTAGTAAAAAACATGATATCCTTCATAAAGTCGTGTTTTTGTGTTTGGTGCATTTACCTACACAATGTGCTGCTACATTCACTTTGATAATGACTCAGTGACATAGAAATTGTCATTTCATACCAACTAATAAAAACGGTCATAAATCAATCTTCAAATGCACTATTTGCTCATCCTTTAGTACTCTTGTTTCCACATTGCTAATACATGCTTTTTAAAGGATGACTTAAAATCAATTTGATGTGATGTGTCATTTTCACACATAAAAATACTAATTTTATTACCCTGTGAAGCAATTCTCATATATATTCACATGCCAGTAACTTTTCAAATTGACATTTGAAGTTTAATACAAAAAAATTCATGGGAAGAGAAATATCGGGTACACATGATCATGTGACCTCTTGGTTCTAAGTTTTCATTACAAAACACAGCAGGGGTTACAGTCTTTAAAGAAAATTTCAGTATCAGTAAAACATGAAGAAAATTTTCATTTGAAAAATTCGACTTACATGCCATCAAATTCTACATAGGTAACAAAAAACTGCAATCAAATTTCCACTGAATTATTTATTTATTTATACAAAATTCTCTGCCCATGAGAACATCTTAATGTTTGGTTTTAAATTTGGAGGCTCAAAGTTGTATTGATTAAAAAGTAGCTTTACTTTTTCCTGTATAAGGAAATCAAGTGTGGTAACCATAATTTTAAAATAAGTCCATATTAACTTTTTTATGGTGCTTATTTTCTTTTCGTGGGAGAGCATACTAGTGGTAATTTTCTGTTAAAAATGATCACTGTGGTTAAAGTGTTTTACTGGTGAAAATGTTTTATAAATGTTCATAACTTTACACTAGCAACATATTTAAGAATTGTGCATGTTCTCTTCCACATAACTTTGAAAGCCTTTTATGTGAATATATACAAATGTATATGTTGTAACTTTTGTAAAAAGAACGAACACCAAGCCTATATTTTAATATAAAATCAACATGGTGAATCTGGATTAACTTCTATCAAGACACATTCAAGGCAATAAAAATCACCAATTCCTCATTATAAATAGAGCCATTGAGTATCTGGCCTCTGGGTTGAGGTACAGTAATAAATTTACAAAATTTCAGTTCCACTATCACAAGAATAACAATAAATTATGTGTTAGTTGTGTATCCAGGTGAAGTCTGGTCAAACCCAAGAAAACTATTGCGTTAACAGAACCCTGCATCTGTAGTAAAAGACAGTAGATAATAATTTTAGACCTAAGAAACTACTTCTATAGAAAGGCTCCTGGATGTAATTTAAGGCAACATTTATGCATTTTTAAAAGAGGTCTATTTTTAAAAGTGATTCTTTTTTTTTTTGATGGCAAAGATAAACGAAAGCTTTCAAATAGTATTCTCTAATATAAAGACTCCTAATAAAACTATTCTTTCTGAGGAGACCATTCATTATTTAGCTACTAATTAGTTATTCCCATCTTACCAGGTTTGTATCTCATATATTATATATTACTCATATATATTTCTGTCTCAAATAAACAGAACTAAAGAAAGAATCAGTGCTACTCTTGGGGAGATGGTGGTTAAGAATAAGTTGGTAATTCACTCAATACTGAAATAACATGACCTTAGTTAGCTTGTACATTGTGAAAAACATGACACAAAATAGTTTCCACAAAAAAAAAGGAAAGAAAAGAAAAGAAGCATCATGTTTGATTAAATACACCCAAGTCAATTTTTGCAAATTTCTAAAATTTATTTTTTTAACAAAATAGAAATATCACTGTAGAAGAGTGTTAAATGTGGGAACATTAACATAATTTCTTAAAGTCAATCTTTATCTTGTTTATTAATCTTTCTATGTGACTATACTTCTATTTTACCCTATTAAAATGTTGATAAGCTTAGGATGTCATGTCTACTTTACTCTACTTACATTTTGATACAAGTATCCAAACTTCAAAATTTTTTCTCACTACAAATTTTAAACGCAATAGGCATGACGAAGTGCACCCACATAAAGGGATCTCCAACTTGTGGAACCAATCAAGAGACCGACTAAGCCTTAGAAAAATTTGGTATAAACATTTATGATGTAGACAGGAAAACAGAATATATGTGTTGAGATTCAATTATATGATTTTTGAACTTGAGTAAGTCCTTTCCCCGATAACAAATATTATTATTTGCAGCTGCCTATAGTTGTACTTATAATCCTCATATTGTAAACATTTTTAGGCATTTCTTCTTGATAATGCCAAAAAGTCACTTTTCATGTGATTCTCAAGTATGACTATGAAAGTTCTGACACTATTTTTCTTTTCTGTTTTAGTTCTGGTACAATAATAATGTCCCGAGGACAGTATTTCCCTACGGGCATTTATTTATCTGATTTTGTGCATGGGTAATTAAAATTTAAATGTAGTATATTATTTTCAGCATATAAAACAGCAACGTAACATATGCGTGGACTATTATGGAGAGCCCTAAATATACCGAAGGATGGGATTAGGGTGGCAAAGAACCAGTGTTAAAGCTAATTTTGTCATACATAAAAGCGCACATCAACTACTTGAAAAAATTCACATTTATTTACTGTCAAACTGTGTTAAACTTTACACTGGATATTAGTGATGGGCTCATTATTAACAGGTTTACACAAAAGATGAAAGGAAAAGCAGAATTTTGCTGAAACAATTTACATTTCATTAGAACTTTATCATAAAATAAATTAATTACTAAATATAGGCAGAAGGAATATGGAAGAGTAATATTTATGTTTTATTTTATTTTTTAAAAAAGAATAGGCACCATTAGTTCACTAGAAAGTTTGTGAGAAGTGCCCAGTGCCCACTTTGCCCTCTGTTGAAGAATAAACAGAGGATGACACAATCTTTTCTAGATTTTACCACATTTGTGCAAGGCATGGCATAACTGGCTTCAAAGAGTTTTCTCCCCATAAAACACGTTCTTTTGGCAATAAGAAATTCAAATAAGGACTAACTTGTCAAAGTAGAACACTGTCTACAGTGGAAATTAAGTGAAAATGGATAAAACTTACCATGACAAAGTGTGAGAAAAAACATTTCATAACATGTGTGCAACCAAGAGCTTTTCACAATATTTCTTCAAACTCTTTAAAATTATTTTAATGACAATTATATTTCAGTTGGACACAAATGTATTTATTTTACCCTAGCAATAGAACAAAATATAATTTCTTTAGCCATTTTTCATGAGAATAGTTCATTGTACAGTTGAGGAAACATATGAAATAAGGCCTGTGGCTTGATTGCTAGTGGTTAAACATGTTTTCAATCTTTGCCTTAATGTAAAAGATTTGCAGCGAACTGCAAATTGACGCAGAATATCTCTCCTGCTTTTCCAAGTCTTGTCGGGAATAGTAAGGTACAGTAAATTTGTCCCACAGGATTTTAAAGCCTACGTCTTGTATATAATACAATGCAGGCCTACAAAAACGGTGCAGCCATATTTACAAATTTAGTTCACAAACTGCTGCAGTAAAATGGCTGAAAAGTTTTGTTTTGCCTGTTTTACAATTTCTCTAAACAGCAGCAGAATCTTAAAATACCTGGTTGGCATTTCTTTTCTTTGTAACAAATAATTCATCTTAGTATACTCTGTATATACAAAGTATTTGCATGTTTTATAAAAATTCACAGAACTGCAAGGTTCAGTCATCTTTTTTACACTGAGGAACCACAGGTCAGTCAACATAGCCATCTCTTCGGCAGAGTGAGGGAGCTGTCTCAGGCCGGTGGCGTCTTTATCTGTTTCTTAATACTTTGCATGTGGCCCTTGGAATTCCTTAGCTGCACTATTAAAGACTTGTGACCAGTTGCATTTGTCCTTCTCTAACGTCTCCTTCTGGAATACATCCTTCTTTGTTGATGGGGATTATGTACCCATCACTATTGCCCCTGCTGATCTGGTAGCACATCTGAAGCTGCCGGCCAGCTCCAAGATTTGGCATGCTCTGATAGTATATATCCTCATTTTCACTCCTCCTGGAGGGAGAAAGGTCCTCTTCCATGTCGGGACTGCTCTCCGGATAGGGAGAGTCTCTGAGATTGGGCATGCTTGTGTAAAGAGAGTCTCTGTTGGGGGACTGCAGGTGGTCCTCAGCTTCAGCCGTGAGCTGAGAGACGTAGCTGTCTGTACCCTCAGGCTTCACTTTCTTCTGAGGTTGGTACAGAAGGGAGTGAGTCCGCTGAGGAATGAGCGGTGCCTCGAGTTCTTTGTGATGGAGCTCCAGCCCTGGGTTGTCTGCGTGCATCAAAGATGAAGCATCTGCTACGATCGCATCATCTTCACTGCTGCTACCTCCAATCACAGGCTTGATGGGGAGGGTGAGCTCCAGGTTGTGAGTCTTGCTGCTGCCCCGTAGGTTGTTGTGCACTAACTCTGAAATGATCATCTTCTCAAAAGCCGTATCATCCAGACTCAGTCCACAGTCCACAACCTGCACGCTGTCATTATAGTCCCCCTTGCGCAGTGAGTAGCTGTTGTTGAAATTACCATTTAGCGGTAGAGTATCCATGGCACTTGTATCCCTGGCATTGTTCAGTGAATGTCCTGAAACAGAAAAGGGGGTGGAGGATTGCGATTATTGCCTCTATTCCTTCTTTGAGGATCTTTAATTCTTTTTTTTTTTTTTGTACAAAATTTTTTTTAATGTCGTTCAGGACAAAGTTGTTTGAAAGCTAACACTTGAAAAAGTGCCAGGCTTTCCGGCATCCCCAACTGTAAAGAGTGGCAACCCCTTAGGTAACAGAAAA